>NC_063162.1:87293534-87611631 GCF_023159225.1 Perognathus longimembris pacificus | reverse complement strand
CATTTTTATTTCTTCTCCTGTGAAGTCTCTCTTTAGCTCCTTTGCCCATTTAATAATTGGTCTACTGGGTTTGGAGGGGGTTAGTTTTTTGAGTTCTCTGTAGATGACAGATATTAGGCCTTTGTCTGTTGCTGTGCTGGTGAAGATCCATTCCCATATGGTTGGCTGTCTTTCTGGTTTAGTGGCTATGTCTTTAGCTGTGAAGAAACTTTTTATTTTGTAGTAGTCCCATTTGTCGAGTCTCTCCCCTATCTGTTGTGCCCCTGGGACTCTGTTCAGGAAGTTCCTACATGTGCCTATAAGTTCTAGTGTCTTTCCTACTCTGTCCTTCAGTAGTTTCAGGGTTTCAGATCTGATGTTGAGGTCCTTAATCCATTTTGAGTTGATCTTGTGGCATGGGGATAGACTAGGGTCCATTTAAGTTTTCTACATGTGACTGGCATGGCACTATTTATAAGCAGAGATCTGGAGGAAGTAGTAGAGCAGGTTCCTAGGAAAACCAACCAGGAAGAGGAAAGTAGCCACCAAGATGTATCCTAAAGCAGATGTGCATTTGTGTGTACATTTGTGGGTAAGCCAAGAGAATAAATGAGAACAGGAGAAGTTAAAGGGACTACACCAGAGGAGACATGCTACAGAGTGACCCCAAACTTGGTGCCTGAAAATAATATCTACTCTTTTTCTCCTCCCGTGGTTTCTGTGTAGGATGAATTGGGGAACAACAATTGGGTATGCTGACTGAGAATGCCTCCTATCACATGTCAGTTCAGACTACAACCTTCTGAAGAATGGATAATGTTGAAGAAAGTCAGTTCCCTAGCCAGGAGAAAGGATGTCTCATAACAGAGCTTCTTCAGAGTTCTGCATAGTGGCTGGCTTCCTTCAGAAGAAGCAATACAAGGGAATGAAGTAGGTTCTGTTCATGTATTTTATGGCCTAATTTTAGAAATCATACACTGGTTCCTGATCATACAAGGGAGGGAATTCTAAAGGTGTGAAAATCAAGATGGAGGATCATTGAAGCCATTTTGGAGGCAGATGTTACACTATTATAAGGTCTTTGACCTTTTTCTGAGTGAGATGGAATAGAATGGGTTAGATAATTGTGGTAGAAGAGTAGCATTATCTACTTTTGTTTAGAAATATTTTTAATACTGTGCTGAGAATAGACTAGGAGAGGCTGGGTAGCAAGGGTGGAAATCAGAGCAGATATGAGGCAATACCCATATTCCAAGAGAGAGTATGGTAATTTACATGCCAATGGTAGTGGAAAGTCATAAGAAATGGTCAGATTCTTCTGGATGTACTTTGAAGCCAACAGAAATCCTGAGACAATGAAAGTAGCTTAAGAAAAAAGAAGACTGAAAAATTATTTCCGGTCTTTAGACCTGAATGGGTGAGCCTATACTATAGCTTGGCAGCAAGTAGATCCTTTGCCATAGAAACTCATGGAAGTAGGAGAGGATCTACCAGGGTATTGACAGACTATTGCCCGAACTCTGTCTAAATGGCACCAATTCAACACCCACCCTGGCATTTTGCATTAAAGGAACCAAGTGTCATCTCAAATGAAATATAAAAACTAAATAGTTGTACATCATTTATAAACTGGAAGGCAATTTTTTTTCTCTCTCTCTCTTTTTTTTTTTTTTTTTTTTTGCCAGTCTTGGAGCTTGGACTCAGGGCCTGAGCACTGTCCCTGGCTTCTTTTTGCTCAAGGCTAGCACTCTGCCACTTGAGCCACAGAGCCCCTTCTGGTCATTTTCTATATATGTGGTGCTGGGGAATCGAACCCAGGGCTTCAATACGAGGCGAGCGCTCTACCACTAGGCCATATTCCAGCCCCAGGAAGGCAAAATTTTAAGGGTTGCCAAAACAATGGCTAGGCTAACTGTGTACTTTATGCCCTAATTCCCCTTACCTTGTAGCTTGTAGATGACAAAAATATGGCTCTTTGTGTGTGTGTGCATATGTGTGTGTGTGCACGCGCTAGTACTAGGGCTTGAACTCGGGGCCTGGGCACCATCCGTCTCTTAGCTTTTTCACTCAAGGATAGTATTCTACCACTTGAGCCACAGCTTCATTGCTGGGTTTTTGCTGTTAATTGTAGGTAAGAGTCTCATAGACCTTTCTGTCTGGGCTGGGTTCAAGCCTCAATCCTCAGGTCTGTCTTCTGAATAGCTAGGATCACAGGTGTGTGCCACCAGTACCTGTCTTGCTTTTCATTTTTTATTTTAATTCTACATTAACAGAAAGATGCCTGGAACCTGTCAGCAGGAAAACTGACTTCCTTCAACATTATCCATTCTTCAGAAGGTTGTAGTCTGAGCTTCATAATTACAAGATTTTCCTTGTTTTATAATAAACGAGAGATTTACTTAAAACATTTAACTTTTTTGAACATTAAAAAATTGTTTATTTTCCCAGTATTCAGGAAGCTGAAGCAGGAAGATTACAAGTTGGAGACCAGCCTGGTCTATTCAGGGCAATCCTGTGTCATTTGATCCAATGTCAAACTCTTCATGCTATAACCTTCAATTCTTGTGTAGATGAGCACTTCGTACAACAATATTAAATAGATGGATTATATTTGAAACTTAATGGCTTGGGAACGGATCTATTCTTAACTAAGTTTGTCTTCCCATAATCCTTGGATTTTGTGTTCCTGCAAAGTGGCAAAACAGTATCATTAAAATCCTCTAATATTTCATCTTCAATTATTAGATTAGATCATTGAAAGTGTTATCTCTCATTTATTCACTCAGTCTTTAATGCAAATATGGACAAACCCTTGACCTTGAGAGACTTAGACTATATTGGGGGGAAAAAGGATGACAAAACAGTAGGTATTACCATAGAATAAAGACAGAGATCCATGGGAATACCAGGAAGGACTCTAGCCCTGGCTTGAAGAGTCAGGGAAAGGAAATAATTAATAAGCCAACACATGGCATAGGAAAGTATAAAGGGCATCCAATGAGCAGCAAGTCAGCTCAGTAAGTTCTAAATATGAGGTAAGTGGTACATAGTGAGAGACATCTAGACAAGTGATCTGCTTAAAATTAAATGGAACACAGTTTATCTAGAAGGCAATAAAGAATTGCTGCATAGTTTTAAATAGGGTACCACTAGAATAGGCTGGTATTTTGGAAAGATTACCCTGGCTGTGATTCATTGTATGGATGCAAGGGGATGAAATGGAATCAAACATTTTTTCCTATCTCTTCACCTAACCTCCACATTCAAGTCATCATCATCTCTCTCTGGAATAGTTACATCAATTCCCCAGAGATCCATTCTCACACATCAACTAAAAATGCAAATCAGGTAAGGTCATTTCCCTGCTTAAGCAATGCTTCACATCCTCTCACCCTTACAAAGAAGCCAAAATATTTTATAGAGACCACAAGTCCTTGCTCGGTTGCATTTGAAGAACTCGTACCGTTTCGATAGCACCTCTACTTCTTTGGTTTTTTCTATGCTATTCACGGTAATATTCCAGTTTTCTCAAGGGATCCAGCTCATTTTTACTCTCCTGGAACTCCACATGGGTGGTTCTCTATGCCTACAACAATGGACTCAGCCAAACATTAGTGGCTCATACCTGTAATCTTAGTTACTCAGGAAGTTGTAATTAGGAGAATTAAGTTTCAAAGAAAGCCCAGGCAGAAATAGCTATTAGACTTCATCATCAGTTAAAAAAAAAAAGCTGGGATGGAGATATGGCTAAAGTGGTAAGGTGCCAGCCCAGCAAGCAAGCTAAGCAACTGTAAGGCCTCAAGTTCAAACCCTGGTACCAGAAAACAACAAAATAAAAAGCAGTTAATTCATCTGTCCCCAATTTAAATCTTTCATTTATATCTCACCTTGACTTTTACTTTAGGGTGAAACTGTAACTTTCACTTATAAAACTTCCTTAAACATACACACACTCTCTCTCTCACACACACACACAGACAGGTGTGCACATGCTCACACAACTTTCCCTTTACATTCACTATAGTCATTTTGCATGCTTATTGAATAGTAGTCATTTTCACTAAGCTGAACTTCTCCTGCCTTGCTAGTTATGGTAACCCATTACCTATCAAAATATTGACTCACAATATCATCTGATCATTATATACTAAATAAGTGAATGAAGACAAGAGAGTTAGGAGGTATCACATGAAATGAAGGGTAAAATGGGACAATGGAGTTGAGTTTCAGGCGGTCATGTGGTAAAGGTGAACAGTAACTATAAATGGCTAAAATAATTGGGATAAAAAGGCACAGATTTCTGTAGCTGTTTCCTGATTGTATCACATGAACTTTGAACAGTACGCAGTAGAACACTCAACAAATATTTGTGTCTGATCAATGAGATTGGATGAGCAAAGGCCACATTCCAGATTTCTGGCATGGGCTCATAAATGACAGAAACATGAATGAAAGGCCTTTCTTTACAGGCAGCCCCATACAGCCCAACTCAGCTGTTTGCTTCAGCTGTTTGCTTTCAAAGACTCAATACAAATATTCAAACAACATTCTGTCAATAGAAAGGAAAACAAAGTACAAGTATGTGTAAAGTCTTATTGGGTTGTGTTCAACATTTTGTATACTTATTCATATTTTAAATTTTATCCCACTATTTTCATATATTAATTATTTCAGAACAATTTCATCAACTGACTTCAATTTATTTTGAAGACAGACCAGATTTAATTTAGGATTAGTGGCTTCTGAAAGATGTAATTTTCATTTGACAAACAAACAAAAACTTATCTTCCTAAAAAATAAAAAAAGAAACAAACAAAAAAAAGCTTATCTTCTTTCAGAAGGGAAGAATTGCAGAAGTTCTTAGACTCAACTATGGTCAATCACACATCATTTTAACTTCAAAAATGTAATACAGAGGGCTTCCATTTGGGGTGATGAAAAATTTGTGGAACTGAACTCTGTAGTACCATTGCATAACATTGTGAGTGAATTAAGTCTCACTAAAATCTCTACTTGAAATGGTTAAAATGGTAAATTTTATACTATGTGCATCTGACCACAATATTAACACAAAACATGTGTTCCCTCAAGAAAGAGGTTGACCATGTTATGCAACTTAGATATTTTAGAAATGTGAGATGCTTTGCTCTGCTTGTGGTATGCTTTTGAAAAGCCTAACAGTACAATGCTGGGAAATTTTGTCTGGCAAGATTTGGAGCCGAGCATCTGAGAAAAGAATGAACATTGGGCTGTGTGTGACATGACTTTGAAACTAAGAAAAGGTCTAAGTAACATAAAAGAAAACCATCACTTCCCAGGTCTCTATAAGAAAAGGGCTGGTCTTGAGTCTCTCCACATCTCTCTTTGCTTCTAAAGAGTTGTGTGAGAGAAGATGAACCCCCAAAGAAATCTGTGTTCAAAAGACCCAATGATGTGTTGTTTGGTTCTTTTTTTTTTTTTTAACAGTCTGTACAGCTGGTTTTTACTTTGTCACCACCAAAGGAACAATTACTTATTGTTTCTTCATGGATTTCATGCTTTCTTTTTTCAAATTCAGTATTACATGCAATTTTTCTCATTTCTTAATATTTTTAAATACGTAACTTTTTGTGGCTTTGGAAATGTTCTAGTGTGTGGATGCACTGTAATTCTTTTACTCATCCCTGTATTTCTGATCATTTTGTTAATAGAGATAATACATCGATGAGCATCTTTTCTTGCACAAATCATTGGATCCTTGCTTTCAAAAAAGGTATACTGCTTCAACCTTCTCAACAATGGTATTTACTATCATCTGCATGTTTATGTCACCCTAGAATTTGTATATGACAACTCTATCTCCCATGAGATATTGGGCCATTTCGTGAACCCTGGCATATGCTCTTTCTTCTATCTTCCCTCTCTGTCCTCATCCTACAAGCTACCTTCTATCAAGTAAGTGTTCCTGCTCAGAGCTCTTTCCTTAATGATGCCGTCATCAGTGCTCCCACTCTGCTCTCATTCATCTGTTAATACATTTTATTATTATTTTGTGTGTGTATGTGTGTGTGTGAGAGAGAGTATATGAGTATGTACATGAGAGAAAAGGGGAGGGAAAGAGACACAAAGTAAAAGATATGCTTCTCCAAATAAGAAAATGATTATTTGATGTCTTTATACTTTAAAATCTAAAGCCATACCAGGCATCTAATAAATACCTGGTAAATATTTGCCACAGGAAAGAAATAAATGACCTTTCTTATAATCAAGTGTAATCTCCTATATGACAAGAATTACTACTTTAATCTGCTAAACACCCAGAAATTCTTTTAAAATATGTTTCTCCTAGGGAAAACAAAATGCAACAACTCATTAAAATAAGGTTCAAATCTAAATGAGCACTTTGAAAGAGATTAGTATTTTCCTTTGTAGTTATTACTTTAAAGGAAATATTTCACATTTTGCCTTAGGAATCATTTTCTGTTTCAACTAATTTCCCTGTCTTTATTTATATGAGAAAAGATCCTGACTAGACTATATTGGCACTTGTCACTTCTAATTATAAGTTTTACTTTAAAAAGAAGTGCATGATCATAATGTCAGGAAAAGGTCATTATTCTGTTTTTATTTTTGGAGTACTGAAACGGATTCTTATGCTATAGTTCAGGCAATAAAGAAAATTAAGTAGGAAAGGGAGCAACATTTGATTGGCAACAAACACTACTAGTAAGCAACGGTCCATAAAGAGACTACAGTAGAGTGTGAACAATGATATAAATCATAATCCCAAGGGAAAATCAACTGGTTTCTACAGATGGCATGTGCAATGTAATGTCATGAATATGGATGCATTTGGACTATTGACAGATCAGTCACTCTGCCTTTCTTAAGTCACAATGGAAACCTTTTGTAATACTAGTAATGCCAGGTGGCTGGTGAATATGCCAGTAACAAATAGTGCATCCTAAAATTTCCACAGACAGCTATGATCTCAAAAGTTTCTGTCCTTGTTCCATGAGTCTACTTTCATGTCATATGTCCTAACTTAGGCCTTCTGAAAACATGACTGTTGGAGTTATAGACCAACTGTTATATAAAGAATGGATGTATAATATTGTTTCTTTTGGAGAAATAAGATTCGATCTGTTGTATTAAGTCCTCACAATAAACTATAGGATTCTTCTGTAATTAAAAGTGACTTGTGCTAGGCATGGTGATGGTGTAATCTCAATGCTCAGGGCTGGAAGTAAGAGAATCAAGAGTTTGAGGCCAGCCTGGTTTACATAATGAGGCTGAATCTCTTTCCAACAAACACACAAAAACCATTGATTTATAAGGACAAGTGGACTATCTACAGGTAACTTTTGCTCTTCATCTTTTCCTCTCTCTCTCCCTCTCTCTCTCTCTCTCCCTCTCTCTCCCCCCCCTCTCTCCATAAATTGTACTACTTCTAACATAAAATATAATGTCAACATGAACTTGAATTAAAGACTGAAAGGAGATGGGTGCTACTGGCTCATGCCTGTAATCCTGGCTACTCAGGAGGCTGAGATATGAGAATCACAGTTCAAAGCCAGCCAGGCAGAAAAGTCCATGAGACCCTTATCTCCAATTAACCCCCAGAAAACCAAAAGTAGCACTGTGACTCAAAATGGTAGAGCACTAGCCTTGAGTGAAAAAGCTCAGGGACACATTCAGGCCCTGAGTTTAAGCCCCAAGACCAAATTTTTTAAAAAGACTGAAAAGAGGGCTGGGGATATAGCCTAGTGGCAAGAGTGCCTGCCTCGGATACACGAGGCCCTAGGTTCGATTCCCCAGCACCACATATACAGAAAACGGCCAGAAGCGGCGCTGTGGCTCAAGTGGCAGAGTGCTAGCCTTGAGGGGGAAGAAGCCAGGGACAGTGCTCAGGCCCTGAGTCCAAGGCCCAGGACTGGCCAAAAAAAAAAAAAAAAAAAGACTGAAAAGGAAGAAAATCAAGTAGTAGTTGTTAGGAGAGTTGCTATGAGTACAGTGGATCTTCATCAATGTCACCCCCTTCAATCATTTGCCCCATAGTTCCCTTTCTCATTCCTACCCTCATGTTACACAGTTCAATTTTTACATAATGTACATTGAATATAATGACTTCATTTGCTCACTCTTCTTCCCTTCATTTGTATTCCCCACCCCCTCATTGCCCTCCCCACACACCCAAACATGTACTTCCCGGTATTCATTTTCTTAAACAGTTCATTAGTTGTTCAGAGGAGCTGTACCATTGGACTCCTCCTCTCAGTGTGTCATTCTTTTGTCAGTTTGTTTTATATTATTCAGGGATTAATCCTCTCTTTTTCTAATACTAATCTAATTTTGCATTTGCTTAAAAGTGGTGACTATTAGTCACATAAGTCTAGGACTCGAATTTAGGTGCTGCTTAAGATGAAAGTCAACAAAGAAGTGCTTGAATTTTCAGCATACCAGTACCACAAACTCTGCCACCAACCACCCACCCTATTCACTGGCCCTCCAATGAGTTCTTTGGTGCTCATTTGTTTGCTCTTGTGGCATTTGTCCTAGAAGTTAAAAAGTGTCTTTGTTCCTGGTCTTTTAAATTGGATTTCAAAATACCAATATTTGGAATGAGAAAAAGTATTGCCAAAAAATACGCTAAATAGGATCATTGGAATGTGGCATTTTTACTTCTACTTTCTTTAAAGACATCTTAAATTTCAACTAAGTTTTGGAAACGGTCTTTTTTTGAGTGAAAACATGCAATGGAACCCTTGTTTTAAAAAATTTTTGTTGTGAAACACAGATTTGATGTTTTTTACACAGCAACCACAGGGATCTCTTTAAAATCTGGCCACAGCTCTCCACTGCTTAAAGCCTCCAGTGGCTTACCACTGACCCTGAATGAAGTCTGAACTTCTCTCTATAGCCTATACATCTTACCTGTTCCTTTCCCATCTAATTCATCGGTCTTATTTCCTATCTCAGTACCTACCTCTGAATACATACTCTTGTCTTCCAGACTCCTTGGCTAGGACTTTCTCACATCTGTTACACCCTTCTCTCCAGCCATTGACTCCTGAACCTCCCACCACTCTAAGACTTGGCTGCTGACACAACTTGTTTTCAGTGTAAAAGTCACCTGACATAGACATTTGGTTTCCAAAGGTTAACAGTTGTCATGGCATCTAGCTTTTTCCCTCTGCAATTACTTCTGTCTTCCTCATTGAATTAATATTCTCTGGGACTGGAAATTGCACCTCACCTGAGCACCAGTGTATATGTAGGTTCAACTCAAGCTCTGTCTATACAACATGGCACCAAAACAAGGAATGGTACAAATTATTGTGAAGGGAATAGTAGAAGTTATCAGGGCTTGAAGGCAGTATATCTATTTTACAATCCAGGCCTAAATGGTGGGAAAGCACTAATAAATTTTTGCCACTGCTCTAGACTCAACCATTAAAGTCATAATTGTCTTGAAAAGAACAAAAGGCCTTTGGCTATGAAGAAGAAAAGCCAAAATAATATCCTTATTTTGCAAAAAGTGTCCCCAGTATCTGTATGCTAATAACAAAGAGCTCAACTTTACTTATTTTTAAAGTTGATGATGAGATTAGGGACCTTTAAAATTTTTAAATGTGAGGAGTGAGACACTTCAAAGTAGACATTGGATTTGCTTTGCCTTTAACTAGTAACTGACGAAAAGAGAGCCATTTGTCTATGTGTTGGCTGTAGTTTGCTCATGGTTTCCACAGAAAGGGATTAATCTACCCACTGAACTGTGAGCTCCCAGGGGCTAAAGGGGAAAAACCTTTGGTCTTTACACAATGCATCTACACAGCAAGCACACTAGAAATGCTTGGAAAGCATTTTAATTTTTTTGTTACTTTGTCAGTTTTTGTTCAATACAAAAAGTACTTCATGTAAATAAATTACATAAACGTTGGGTACTGGTGGCTCTTGCCTTTAATCCTCGCTACTAAGGAGACTGAGATTTGTTTCAAATCCACACCAGGAAAAGAAATTTATGAAATTCTTCTCTCCAATTAACCAGCCAGAAGTGAAAAGTGTAGCCATGGCTCAAGTGGTAGAGGACCAGCCTTGAGCAAATCAGCTGAGAAACAGACCGGGCCCTGAGTTCAAATCACAATTTGGCACAAAAATAAACAGATGAATAAATAAATAATATAAAGTAGATCTATATATTTGTATAGTTATGTATATTTTGTACAAAGTAACAACTATATTGCAATGTAATTCAGATACTTTAAACCACTTTAAAGCATACAAACCAAAGGTCATGAACAAAAAAGGTCATGAACAAAACCCTCACCATGATCAATTTTAGAATGTTTATTAAGTCATCTTTGTTAAGATATGAATGAGATGTCTTTCTACTTATTTAGATTTTCTTTTCTTTCAGTAATGTTCAGTGGTTATTTTTTAGCACCTATGTTATATATCGCTGTTGTTAAGTTTATTTCTAAGCAATTTTTGATGCTATTGGTAAAGGAGAGTTTTCTTGTTTTCTTAAACTTCTGTGCAGGATGAAACCAAGCCGTACAACCAAAGGTAGAATGGTGGTGACAGAACCCTTACATAGTATCATATGGCCTTTGGTATTCAGAAATGTCTGCCCAGTTAAATGAACTATTTAGCATGAAGTCATTATCTTCAGAAAAGACTAGTCTTTCTTACTAGTTAAGATTCCACAGTTCTTCAGACCAAGTTCCCTAAATGAACCAAGGCCTTGAATTAATGTTTCAAAGATGCAATGGGCCAGCTCAGGAGTAACAACTCAATAGGAATGTCTATAAACAATAACTTTTTTTTTTGAGATTCTGCCCTATTTAATTACCTATATGGCCCAAGTAAGCACTTAGTTTCTCTGGATCCCTGTTACTTCACTCACAAGAGGAATAGACAAGAGTCTTCTAATGTTGTTAGTTTTCTTGATAATGGCATTCAAACTGTGGTGAGATGAAATGTCAATGTTTTGATTTTCATTTCTTTTTAAAAAATATATTTTACTGTTATTGTAGAAGTGATGTACAGGGGGGCTTAAGTTACATAAGTCATTACCATATTACCCCTCCCCCTGCTCTCTCCCATCCCCACCCACAAGTTGTATAGTTCATTTTCCACATAATGTCTAGTCAGTACCTCTGTTGTATTTGTTCACAATTTGTGCCACCTTTTCTGTGTCCACTTAGCTTCCCAAGGACAAATAAATAAGATGAAAGGAAAAGATAACAAAAACAACAGCAGCAACAACAACAATGAAGTCTCTTGTTTCCATTTCTTGGAGTTCATTTTGATGTACTATTTGTAAGGCAAGGGAAAGACTTGAAAAAAAATTATATTAAGCAAAGTAAGCCAGACCCAAAGAAATATAGGTTGCATGGTTTCCCTTATTTTTGGTAACTAGAATGTATCTATAAATCTACAAGTAAACACTGTAGATGGAAAAAGACAAAAAATTACACTTGGATGTGATCAATTATACAGGTCTCTAGACATTAACACAGTGAGACCAAAGGAGGATATTCTTAGGAGAAGACAAAAAATTCAATAGCTATGTGCATCATTAAGATGATGTTGATCCAAATGAACTCCAAGAAATGGAAACAAGACTCCTCCCCTTTGTTGCTGTTTTTGTTTTCTGTACCTTTTGTTTTGTTTATAAGTTTATCTGTTTTAGGGAGGGCAAAGGGAAAGCACAGAAATGGAGGGACAAAGGATGGACATATGCAACAGTGATACTCATTAGACACTATGTTGAACATGAACTATATAACATTGGCGGGGGGGGGGCAGTTGGAAAGGTAAAACTGGGAGAAAGCAAGGGAAGAGGTGACACTGATCAAAAAGAAAGGTATTCATTACCTGGCATGTAACTGTAACCCCTCTGTACATCACCTTTACAACAACAAAAGTAAAAATAAAAAAGAATTTTCTAATAATAGTCTCTAGTTATGACTTTCTTAGGCTAAAATGACAAATGTTCAAAGGTGATTTCTTCCCCCAAATAGGTATTCTTTCTAAACAGTTATGTGCTCAAAGCGTTTTTGTTACTCCTTACATTTAATGCACATAGTCTAAGACCTAGATATAGTCCTTGGCCTTTATAATTGTTTTTTCTAAAGCCAGGGATGGAACCCAGGAATTTTCATGAATTGGGCAAGTATACTACCACTGAGGTATAGCCTCAACCCCGAGGCCTTATTCTTAATTTTGCCCTACATTTCCTATAAACTTTATGTATTTATTTTGAACACAAATGTTGGAGTCTCTTCTTTATTGTTCATTTAAGCATTTAAATACCTTTGGCTTGGCATATTACTAGTTTCTTATTCTAAACATTCTTTGAGCATGATAAAGTAAACAGCTGCCTGCTAAGCACATGGTAATTTCTAATACCTCGAGAGCATTTCCTTAGTCTCTACTGTCTCTTAGGTACTTACAGATCCCAGATAGTTCTTTGCAAAGAGCAAAGATAACACCCAATAAAAATAGGAAATGTTTGAATTTAAATCTGCAATCAACTGATTCTTGAAAAACATATTTCTATGAAAACCTTTAAAACTGTAAAGTATAGTAAATAGAGTTATTTTTGGATAGGGACACATCTAACATGGGAAAATAGTAATAAATAAATAAATAAATAAATAAGTATGGAGAAGACAGGCACTTGCCCAGTGGGGGCTTAAAGAAAATGGGGAACTTTCTTCCTATGGACAGTGTATTTGTCCTCCACATGTATCAGAATATAACACACGAACTCTGAGCTTCTGAAGACAATGCTTGACTAAAAAATCAATTTGCCTCAGGGAAAGAAAGGGAGAAAAAATACATCTTGCAGGCAGAGTGACATATAGATATAGACATGTTCATATAGATATGTTCATATTATCTGTGTGTAAGTACTATATGTACACTGATATAGTTGGGACAACACTAGGAACTATGGAGACTTCCCTTGGCATTAGAAATTATACTTCAGTGCTTAGGCAGTTGTCTACCCTGCCTTTCCTAAAGGACATTCTGGATAGGAAACATTTAGGTGTAAAGTTAGTCATGAAGGGCATTTAAATGTTAAAATAAGAGATAAGGGGGAAAAAACATACACACACACACATATATAATAGAAGTGTATATTGTATAATAAATGCATTATATATGCAGTATGTGTTATTTACATGTACACATATGCATATATTGCATGTATATAGTACCTAAACTAACTATATAAATAATATTTATTACTAGTTATACATGCAAGTAATATTTATGGAGCAACTACTACATGCTAAGTCCCACACCTAACCCTGGGGATAGAGCAGTAAATAAAGTCAAGATGTCATACTCTAAGTTTAGAGTATGCTATGCTGTGTGTGTGTGTGTGTGTGTGTGTGTGTGTGTGTGTATCCTGAAGTTTTAATTCCATTTCTAGTTTTAATTCAGACAAAAGGAGAGAGACAAATTCCATTTGCTGTACCACTTGAGCCATAATTCTCCTTTCAGTTTTTTGGTGGTTAATTGGACTTTCCTGCCTGGGCTAGCTTCAAACTGAGATCTTCAAATCTCAGCCCCTGAGTAGCTAGGATTATAGTCAAGATTATAGGATTATTATCCTGGTGTATGTGCCCAGTTTATATGCTTTTTAAATTTTTTGTTTATGTGATACCAAGGAATCAACCCCAGAGACTCATGCATGCTAGCCAAACATTCTACCACTAGGCCACCTTCCCAGCCCAGTTTATATGCTTTTTAAATTATCATTAACATCAATTAGTTATTCAAGGAGGTTATTTACTATGATATGTTAATTGTTATAGTACCTGTCTTTAGCACAAAGGGTTCAGGTAAGTCTTCTGATTACAATGGAAAACATTGTCTGCATTGGTCAGGCTTTGGTCAATAGAGCACAGGTTCCTGGGAGTTATGGACAAAAGGACTTCTTGTAAAAAGTAACCTCACACAGTTGTAAGAGGATCTGAGACATGAAAGTCTAGAAGTAGTGATGGAGTCACTAAATTGGTCAATCTGAAAGACTAAGATGCTCAGCCACTGAAGGTAGAGGAGACAATCATTGAAGGGTGATTGAAAGACATTGCCTTCAGTGGCCATTGTCTTTGCATATCAGCATCTGGGGGAGGCTTTGACAGGTCTTAAGTAAATAATTAGGAAGAGGAACTGGACACAGAATAGAGGTGAGCAGGACAACTGGAATTGGCTGGTATATCTCCATCATTCCATCATTGATCTGACTGTGATGACTAGCAGAGAGAGTAATGGCTGTTCCATCTGCTTTCCAATTTCACACATTTTACATGGCTGAAATTACTTCAGATTAACTGGTAAATTCAGTGCAAAACATGCCTGCCATCAAAGCAATAGCATGTTGGACAGATCCATCCTAGAGTGGTCCTCATGGTTCCTATTTCCTGGTGTCACATCTGTGTATAGTATCCTCCACCTGAGTGCAGTCAAGATCTATGACTTGCAATTGATAAATAGAATCATTAGAATACAGCAAAGGTGATAAACATCACTGCCATGATTCTGTTACATTATATAAGACATCTAGCACAGTGGGTCAAAAGCAGATCTCTTACTAGCTTCAGGAAGCAAATAGTCCCATTGTAAATTGCCTAGAGAAAGAGCCACAGACAGTTCTGGGAATGACTTTTAAAGAAACAATATACCAAGGAAGGAAAAAAATCAATCAGGAGCTTCACAAATCCTCACCTACAATTCTAATTATACAATTTCTTATTTCATTCTAGTACACGTTCCATAGCCTCAGCATTACTGGCATTTTGGGTCAGATAATTTGTGTGGAAGGCTTTCCTATGCCTTGTAGCAGGCTTGGCAGCATCCCTAGCCTCTCCTATCAAAATTCTGTGACTACTCTCACCCAATCCTTTCCAATTGCTGCAACCAAAAGTGTCTGCAGATATAGTCACATGTAAAGATGCTCAAGTTGGGAATGACTGTTCAACTATAAGAGCTATTGCAACACTAAGTTTTGTGTAGCCCAAAAGAAAATTTAAGAATAAGAAAGATCAGCCTTGGGACACAGTTAATTGTCACACTAGAAAAATCTGTTTTCTGACTGCACAGCTCCAAAATTCAAAGCCAAGATTTTCAGCCTGAGATCTAATAGCTTTTTCACTTTTCCCACAAGGTGATAATGAGGAAGGTACTTGTGTGAACAGAGTCTAGGTACAAGCTCTTGAAGAAGGAACCTACATTTTTAGCAATGCACATGGAAGCATTTCATTTAACTATCAAATAATGCAATGCAAATGTACTTTCTGCTCAAATAGCTCCAATCTGTGAGAGAATCCATACAAAGGTAGGCCTTGGGAGTACCTATACTAGTAACTAAGTATACTGAACATCTTTCTGAAATACTTGCTGAGGCATCCAGAATCTGTTCTCATCATTATGTTTTGGCATAAGCTGCTGCACTGCATAAAATATTGTGACCCAAGCAGTTCAATGGGATATTAATGCTAATAAAAGGCCCTATTAGTGGCATTAATTAGACATAGAATTATTTTGAAACAGATGCCCTAGATAGAGTACTACTAACATAGCCAGTCATTTGGTAAAATACCTTTTTTTTTAATAAAGTTGCCCAGAATAAGCACAAATAAATGACTCAGTGAATGGAAAAGTAATTCTTGTAACCAGTCTTTAGCAAGAAACTATTAAACATCAAACACTGCTATTGTCACCAGAGACACAACAGGTAGAAGGAAAAATTTAATCGCTAGAGTTACAGAAGAGATGGGCAAATCTAATGGGAGAGGCAGAGAATATTCAAGTAAGGGGATGTGGTGGGTGATGTGACAGTGTTAAGTGCAGAGTACTGAGAAAGATGGATGGAAGGCAACTAATTCATCATGGAATTCCATGAAGGTTGCACTCACCAGTAGAATTCCCTATCAAGTGATGCAGGCTTCACTTGCATCAATCAAGTGAAGAAGCCAAGAAGGTGTACTCCAAGCAGAAAAGACAGAACTGTGATTTGAATATGATTAAAGAACAGAACAGGTGACTCCAGGGGGCAGCAATGGAAGCTGGGTGATCAGGAAGAATCAGGGGGTGATAGAGAAGTCTTTTGTGACATGCTTAGAAATCTTAACTGCATTCTGAAGGTGACAGAAACCACTCCAGATTTCCACAGGGCTGTGACTGACATGGTTACATTGGCACTTCTAGAAGAGCTGATATCAGTATAGAGCATCGACTGAACGTGGACAAATCCTGGAGTTCAAAATATGCTTAAAGGCTCAGGTACAAGTCGTGCAGAAGATATATTCCTCAAAACAAAAGAGGAGAGTACAGAGAACAAGAATTTCCCAGGGCGAGGTCTTAGAGGACAATGAAGAGAGAGCAACTGGACAGTTTTTCAGAGGTACTTTTCTAGAAAAATACAGGATGGGGTGAGTGCTTAGATGACATTGACAAAGAAAATGCTATGCCTACAAAAAAGAACTATTCAGTGGATAGCCCCATGATCTTCAGAGCCTGCCTCTCTTGAAAAGAAAGACCAGAAGAACTTGCCTCCTTGGGTTCCACAGGGAGATAACACATCTCTAGAACACATTCCTAAATGTCTTACATAATTAATTTTGTCATGTAGAGTATAAATATACTACCCCATAACAAAAGATGTTGTTTGGAAACCATATTCATTATGACATTGGTCCGTCTGCTATTGTCAGATAATGTTCTCAGTATTTCTGGAGAAAACCAGCAATGTATATGTGCATGCAAACCATGCTTTTCTTTTGTTTAGTTTTGTTTATTTTGTTTCTTTGAGACAGAATTTCACCATGGTTCTAGGGTTGGCCTAAAACTTGTGATCCTTCTTCCTAAATTTCCCAAGTGGAAGAATTAAAGGCATGTATTACCATATTTGGCTTCATGCTTTCTTTTTCTCCTGTATGCAAGTGTGTAGGCATCATTCAGTATCACAAACGAAATATCATCTGTTTTATACATCGGTGCCCAGTGAAATCTGCTGGATTCAATTAGAGTCAGAGCAACAGAGCAATAACCCATAAATACAGAAAGCAGTAAGATGCTCAAAGTAGGTGCTTAGAGACACATATTCAGCCATGTGTTTATTGTGGGTGTCAAGGTGCTCTTCTGCTATAATCAAAATATGGTGCCATGTGCTGTAGTGCTGACATGGCACCCTTTTGTAAGTGAAGACATTCTTCACCATTTTAGACCCAACAAATGGGCTAACTTGAAAATGATGGGAGGAGGAGATAGAGTGTGATTGACTATATAAATATAACCGTGAAAAAGTCAAAAATTTGGAGTTGGTTTGCCCAGAAACCACCATCACCGAAACCACTGAAAAGAGAACATGTGCTAGCTCATGCACACCTTGCTTCAGTTTCTGTTTTCAAATAATCAAGGCTGATCTAAAGTTTAAATACATTTTTAGGCTTAGTTAAATGAAACAAATTATACAAAGCACTTAATACTTTGTTGGAAATTGAAAAACGGAAACTATGAAATCCCTAGGTAAAAGGAAAAATTAGGCAACATCTGCTAGTCCCATTTCTCTGTCACATGGGACGGATGTGTGTATAAAGACTGGAGTCTTTAAATAACTAAATGCCTCTGAAATGATTTCTTAAACCTTTTTTTTTTTTTTGCACAGTATTGCTGCGTGGTGACCAGGCCTGGAGATCCTTCCATAAATGTTGCCAGGCGATGTTTTACAAAGGTAGCAAAATAAAGTAGCTCTCAGTACAGGTATTTGATGAGCACTCCTTAGAGGTTGGAGATTCTAAGAAAGTAGAAGAGAACCTAACTCCTGGTCAGAGGTATGTTAGGACTCAAAGAGTGCTGACTAGTTTTTAAATTTATTTTACTTTATTTTTGTCTTGGTATTGAAACTTGAACTCAGGGCCTCACCACTCTGACTTTTTGTTGGTAGCAAAAAAGCTTGAGCCACAGCTCCTCTTCAGATAATTTTACTGATTAATTGTTGAGATAAGAGTCTCACAGACCTTTCTGCCCAGGCTGGCTTTGAACCTCCATCCTCAGATCTCAGCCTCCTGAGTAGCTAAGATTATAGGCGTGAGCCACCATCACCAGGTAGTACTTACTATTTCGGTCTGAGTTTTACAATGATCCATTTATAGAGACATTATCAGAGGTATTTTACAGCGATGGAAAAGGAAAGTAATTAGTAAGTTATGGGAAAATCATAGCACCATGACTTATACATACTTTCAAATATTGCTGAATGAATTACTTTATAAAAACACTCCTCTCTCCAAAATAAAGCATAAGAAATAGAATTAGAAAATGGTAAGACTGTCTACCTTGACAGTTCATGACTTTTCCTCACACTTAACTATACACATGCATAAACTGAGACCTAGGCTATAAGGCTAATTTAATAGTTTTAACTAGAAAATCAACACATTTGAAAGAGTATTATTGTTTACTTATTAACTCATTCACTGGAGAATCTGTTGACTGGATTATCTTTGTAAAGTCTTGGGTTGCTTAACGTACTCTGAAGAATGCAAGGGCTGTAGGGTGATTTCATCCTAGTGTGAACTTCATAACGTATATCTATACAAACCTAGGTAGCACAGCTCACCACATGTCCAAATGGTTGAAGTGTATAGGTCATGAATGAAGCAACATGAGATTATATTCACATGATAACTGAGCATACAATCAAGGGATGCAGGCAACATTACATATGTGAGGCTACTGCCCATATCATAAGAATTTTGCTTCAGAGTGAGCACTTTTGTTTTAAGCCAGAGAACACTCTCAAATAATGATTTTTAAAAGTCAACTGCCTAAACCTATAACACAGTTACTTGCTGCCATTATCAAGCATCATGTTCTGTACACAAGTTTATGCACCATCCATTTATACCATCCATTTATTAAAAGTGCTGGTAGTGCACTTTTGTTTAAGATGCTCAGCATCGTCAGAGGTATGTGAATCATGTGTTACACCAGGACATTATGACTGCCATGATGTCACTAGACAACAATTTTCCAGCTGTTATAATTTTGTAGGAGTACCATCCTGTATATGGTTCATCATTTGACTTAAATGCCATGATGCAACTTCGTATTAGCTCACATATTAGGTACATTGCGAATAGAAGTAAAACTGATTTATTTGTTATGTCACTTATTCACCCAGTCAATTCACTTATACTATCTGTATCTTAAATACCTACACATTAAGCCTCAAGTCTATCATCATTTAGGTAATTTGCTCTTTCCAAGTAAATTGCATTCAAATCAAATGCATATAGTCATTTCTTGAGCAAGAATTAACATTCCTATATTAAATCATATCATTAGCCTATCTAAATACTTCAGTCTTCTGCAAATAGAATTCTCTAGCTAGAATTCTGTGGGAAAATGGAACCTCCCATTCCCAAAGCTCATTTAGCATGGCTAAATGAGCCTCATCCCTTGGTCCTGACTCACTACCCCAGGCTGCCAGTTGGTGCTCTGTCTTGTGGAAGTTTACATAACCACAAATGTTCCTTAGTAACTGCAAGAGGAATTCAGCTCGTTCAAAATAGCAGTACCTGTCAACTCCACGAATAACTCACTGAATCTACCCTGAGAGAATACAGAAGGCTGCTATTTACCTTCCTGTTATTTATGGGATGTGGCCTTTGGCTTCTTCAGTTTTTCTTTTGCTTATGGCATCACTTTTAATGTGGCAAACTTTAATTCCAGTCCAATTTCATAGATGAGATTAGCTCCATCTAACACTGTGTAGCCATATGCTTTCTTGTTTAGCTAAATGGCCATGTTTTACTTCAAGTATGGCTAGATCCTCTATCTGGCCTGTGATAATCCATACTACATCCTTCTGAGATGAATTACACACTTTTCTCTGAATCACATGGGTCATACAAAGTAACTTGCTACATCAAGGATAGTTTGAAACAATTCTAGTCCTGTTTATCAGACCTTTACTTGTATAGGAATGAGAATCATCTGATAGGCAATGTGAAACTACATCCCTGAAAGGTAGAGGTAACCAGAGCACTCATAGGATGAATGAATAAACAAAATGTAGCATATTTATGTAAGAGAATATTATTCAGTTTCAAAAATAAAGGAAATTTAGACACATGCTATGACATGGAGAAACCTTAAGGATATTATGTTAAAGGAAAAAAGTCACAAAAAGGAACATTTAGTTGCACTCCTATGAGACACTTGCTAGTCAATCTGAGAAACAAAAACTGATCAATTCCAGGAGCTGGAGAGAGTAGATAGAGGATAGAGAGTTGTTAGCAGAGTTCTGTCTTGCAAGATGAAAATAGTTGTTTCTAGAAACTAGTTATGTAATGAGGTAAGTGAACTTAATACTACCAAACCACATGCTTAAAATGGTTAATATGTGAAATTTTGAAAGGCAATAACAATCATAGATGCAGTAAATTGATCAAAGCACATTAGTATATATTTGGAAATTGGGCAATTAAAATCTGTAATACTCACTGACAAACAGAAAAAATATGGTAAATGTTATACTTTGTGTATTTTATCACAGTGAAACATGCATACACACAGTTTACTAGGTCCTACACTTAGCTGCTACTATAGTATGTTTGAGGTGGTGCCTGAGAACTTACATTTCTAATCAGTTCTCAGGTCATTCTGGTGCTGCTGATTCAGTGCTAAATTCATAGCGATCTGTGAGGAACAGCTAGTGACAGCTCAGATCTTCTATGTAAAAGGGCTTTAGGAATGACAGTTTGGTTAGACAAGCCTTGCCAGTTAGCATGGCCAGCACACTGTCTTTAGATTGTACATTTATTTAGAGAACAGTTAGTGGAAGAGCTAAAGAAAATACCCCAGTCACCCTTTGATGCCTCACTAATTGTTCAGAGTACCCTAAGCATAGACCTAGCATAGAGAAAAAGTATAAGGACTTACCACTGGCACATAAGAGATAGATTCTTTCTTTGATTTCATATTTTTTTCTCTCCTTAAACCCAAAGCAAAATATGTAGGCATTAAAAAAGAATGTGGGAAAACATGAGATGCTAATCCAGCAAAGAGCTATATATTAAGTACACAATGAATACATACCATAAATCAAACAGGAATTTATTGTCTCATGCAAATTAAATGTAATAACCTAACAAATTAAAATTCATGGTATTCCCCAGGTGTGGTTGAACAAAAACCTTAATGATTGCTATAAAAAATGCATACTATTCTAAGTATGCTGGGAACATTTGATCATACATGTCAAAGTATATTATATATACAGGTAAGCAGTAAAGAAATAGAAGTTCTGAATACAAGAATATTTATGACTACATAGGATGGAGGTGTGGCTCAAGTGGTAGAGTGCCAGCCCATCAAGCAAGCAAGCTGAGTAAGTACAAGAACCTGAGTTCACACTCAGGTATGACCAAAAACAAAAAGAAAAAAAATGATTAACAAACCCTGAAATACTCTAAATTTCAATTTAGAGACCAGCAAGATTCTACAGTTTAAAAGATCTGTCATCTTTGGGCTGCCCCACCACCTTTTCACTGGGGACCTTCATCACAGTGAATTCTTTTATAGTGGCAAACATGAATGCTTAACAAGAGATGGCATCTTGTCAAGAGAGTTTGTAAGCTACAGGGGGAATGGGAAATTACATGAAACCTACCAGTTTAAACCTTCTGAGATTAGGGTTGTAGCTCAGTGTTAGAGCACTTTGCCAAGCATAGACTTTGCCTACCAGGGGCATGGCCCTGCACTCCATGACCCATAACACACACACACACACACACACACACACACATACACACACAGTATTGGTTTGAGTCCATGTACACAGTTGTACCTGAAACTTGTCAGTCTTCCAGTTATATGAATCAAGTAATGCTTTATTTTTTTCTTACTCTTTTTTTTTTTGGCCAGTCCTGGGCCTTGGACTCAGGGCCTGAGCACTGTCCCTGGCTTCTTCCCGCTCAAGGCTAGCACTCCGCCACTTGAGCCACAGCGCCGCTTCTGGCCGTTTTTCCGTATATGTGGTGCTGGGGAATCGAACCTAGGGCCTCGTGTATCCGAGGCAGGCACTCTTGCCACTAGGCTATCTCCCCAGCCCTTTTTCTTACTCTTATAACTGAAATATCTTTACTCTGCTACCAATAAATTGTTCTCATAAACATATATAAAATATATTACAAGCTTAACTCAATTTAAATATATACATGTTTAGAGTATTAAAATGTGTTATAAGCTTGCACTGTTGTAGATCATCAACTATTTTACTTTTGAAAATTCTTTACTAAAAAGAGCTTCTCAGTGTCTTAATTCCCTGCTTGTTCAGTATTCTAGGAGAAAATTTGTGGTATAAAGTATAGAGATACCTGTTTCACAATCACTTGTGGGAACATAAAATAGTCTAATCCCTATGAAGAAAAAAATTGGCAATATATAACAAAACAAGAAAATAATTTGTCTTTCACCCGGTAATACCAGTTATAAGAAGGTATCCCACAGGTATAATAGAAAAAAAAAACATGAAAAGATGTATGCACACATGTATATATTGCAGTGTACTATTTCGTTTTATTTTTTAGTGCTGGCACAAGAGTTCAACTGAGGGCCTGGGGGCTATCCCTTAGCTGTTTTGCTCAAGGCTGTGTTCTGCTACTTGAGCCACACCTCTACTTCTGGCTTTTTGAGAGTTAGAGATATGAGTCTCACTGATTTTCCTGCCAGGGCACTCAGATCTCAGCCTCTTGAGTAGCTTGATTGCAGTTATGAGCCACCACCAGGCCTGGCTGCAATGCACTTACAGTAGAAAAATAAGACAGCCTCTAGGAAATATATCTCCAAATACAATATCTAAGTGAAAAAACATTGTGATAAAAAGTTATGCGTGTACATGTTTATAGTTGCAAAAGTAAATAGAAGAATAAAACAAAACTACACTGCAGAAGAAAGCCAAACAAAAGCACAGAGAAATACCCACCTAAGTAGATTAAGTTAACAAGACAGAACTTTTCAAACATTGGTAAAAGTGAGAAACAAATGGAATTCTTATCTACTCCTGGAAGAAGTATAAATCAAGACATCCACTTCTAAAAACCCCTTTGGCTATATTTACTAAAGGCTGAATATACACATATTATATAACCCAGTAATACACTCCTGACAATACACAACAGCAATGCACACATGAATTAAAAGACCCACTTTAACATGAACAATAGTTTAAAGCTCCAAAGTAGGAACTATTATCTATATCAATGGGTAAATTATGTACTGGGTATGCTACAAAGAATATAATAACAGAAATGGGAAAAGAGGAAGCACTTCTCCACGTAGCCTGGAAGGATTTCATAAACATAATGCTGAGTGAAATAAGCAAACACATACTATATTATTCCACTAGTAGTTCAACATCTGGCAAAACCAATCCACAGTGTTTGAAATCAGCACATTTGTGTCTGGGAGAAAAAGGGAGCACTAACTGGAAATGGGCTGAAGGATAATTTCTGGGACTGCTGGTAGGATTCTATTTGTCTACCTACATGGTAGATCCATGAGTTTATTCAGTTTCTGAAGATTCATCAGACTGTGCAATTTTGTGAATACTTCACCTCATTGTGTATTATACTTTTTTAAATGTTTCAAAACATACAAATAATTATGTCTCAAGGAAAAGAGGGAGGAAGGTAGAATGATCAGGCTAGGAAGCAAGACTTCTTCAAAGCTATATTGTTATATAGGTTTGACTTTGGAATTAGGTACATGTATTAATATTCAAAAAAATTAGAAAAGAAAAGTGCATGCATTAAATAGAGGAAATTGAAACTATTTGCCAGGTGTTAAATTCCAAAAGGAGGTATGTATTACACATTTAATATAGGTCTGAAAATGGACAGGTCTGAGTTCTCTGAAATGCCACAACAATAATGCTGGATTAAGTCTAACAGCTTGGAAAAAATCATGAATGCTAAAAGCTCAAGCTCTAGGGAAACAAAGAGAGAAGGTAGGAAAATGAACAGCTGGAAAAGCACTCACTATTATCCAGAATGAACAGATGTACAGCGGTAAGGCACATACTAACCTAATGGCCATTTATAGAATTGACAAAAAATGTGTCTGAGAATCTGTAACGTCAAGGCAAGGAATTAGGAGAGTCAAGCAGCAAACTATATACTTATACTTTATCCCCCACCAACTTTATCTTGAGTTGGAATGGTTGTTCAATGTTTCCGCGCAACCACTGCAAAATAATGTAAATATGTGAGTGGAAAACACAGTGTGGTTTGCCAATGCTTTTTGTATGAGGGTGTGAACTTTATCTTCTCTTCCCAACTACTTGATACCTAAGAGTTTCCTAATTATTTTTAACCTAGAAGAAGGTGAGAGGTAATGAGAAAAGTTTAAACTCTTCACCTTTGAGAGAGGCAAGAAGCACATGGGTACAGATATACACACGGAGCAATATGAACTTTTTCTGTGCAGTATTCTGACCCCCAATTGATTCTATACTAATAGGTTCAGGAGTTTATAACCCCTTTTTAGTTTGAGGATTCAAATCTAACTTCAGTTTACTAATTTTGTGACTTTGGGTGTGTTGCTTAATTTCCTTGGGCCTCAGTTTTCCTCATCTATAAAATTGTAAGGGACATTCTGGGGTTCTTCTAAGATTATATCTAAGCAGGCACTTGAAGTTCTTGATACAGACTATTTCAGAGACCTTAGTATTATAATGCTATATTCTATATATTATATTTATGGATTACTAACCAGAAAAAAGTGACTGATTCACCAGGTATTAAGTGCCTGATAAAGAATTTAAATAGAAGTCACTGGGCACTGATGCCTCACACATGTCCTCAGGACATTGAGATCTCAGGATGAGAGTTCAAAGCCAGCCCAGGCAGGAAAGTCTGTGAGACTCTTATCTCCAATTAACCAGAAAACCAGAAGTGGTGCTATGGCTCAAAATGCTACAGCAATAGTCTTAAGCAGAAGAGCTCAGGGACAACACCCAGGCTCTGAGCTCAATCCCCCCCCCCATAAGAATTTTATTTACTCTATTTAGTCTCTAAAAAACCCTTATAAGTTGCAAATGAGAAAAATGATGTTCATCATCATACAACAAATAGGTGACAGAAAACAAATTGGAATTCAAAGCGCTCTGACTTCAAAAGTTATTTTTCCTGTGTCCTGAAAATGATCACAAGGAAAACGTCATTTCCAAGGAGAGATTTCTTAATCATTCATGAATAACTCTCCAACACACACACACACACACACACACACACACACACACACACACACACACTAAACCAAAGTACTTACTCCTCCTCAGAATGGACAGAAAAGGTACCATCTGGAGGATGGAGGTGGGTGGCTTGGAATGGTCAGAGTATGGGAGAACTGGAGTAGGTGACCGGGAGAACAGTGCCTGGCATGTTAACTGTCTGTTTAATGAATGAGGACATAGAATACAGAAAAAAAAAAAAGGAGGACACTATAAGCCCCTGGATGAAGCTGAGGTCAGAATTTAGAAGGCGAAGACAAACAAGTAGACTTAGGTCAAAGGATCATATATTCTTTTTTTATTATGTATTTTATTGTTGTTGTAGAGGTGATGTACAGAGGATTTACAGTTACATAAGTCAGGTAATGAGAACATTTCTTTTTTAACCATGTCACTCCTTTGCTCACTTATCAACCAGCATAGAACAAAAATAGTAAAACTGTCCTGAAATAAGTCCAGACAAAGCACTTGGGGTATGGTTCAAAGGCTTAAACAATAGAGCACTTGTCTAGCAAACAAGAAGCCCTGAATTCAAACCCCAGTACCACCAAGATATATATACATATATGTATATATACATATATATGTATATACATATATATACATACATATACATACATATATACATATATACATATATACATATATACATATATACATATATACATACATATATATACATATATACGTATATACGTATATACATATATATATATGGACTGGAGGAATGGCTCAGTGTTAGAGTATAGAAGGTCTTGAGTTTAAACCCCAATACTACCAAAATAATCATAATCATTAGCATCACCAATCATCATCCAGGAAAGGCCAACAATTGCAGGAGATATACACAATAAATGGACCCATACTTGTATTCTGAGATTAAAGCTGGCTATAGTTTATAAGTGGAAAATACATGTGAGTGATCTGGACCAATGCAATTCAAGCTAGTGGATTGAATAAATAGAAAGGAAGGAAGATGGATGAAGCAGAGACACTCAATTAGTTTTCACCTATGGATGCCAAGACAGTGATGTTTGCTTTCTCTGCTGCTTTTATATAACTAATGTACTTGTAACTTCAATGGGTGACTCTATATTCCCAGACCCCACTTATTCTGGACTCTATTGTAAAGGTATTTTTATTATGGCACATGGCCAAAATATTCTGAAATCTTCAGTTTTAGGAACTGTTGGCCTGCTAGGAAAGTAGACCATTGTCAGTGTATTTAGGAAAGTAAGCTATAGTTATGGATTAGGAAAGACTCATGGTCTACATATACCTCAAAAACAAGTATTACCTACATAAAAATGACTGGTTCCAAGGTCTATTTCACAACTCCATCAGGAAAGAAATTTGACTATGTAGCTCATGAAAAGAAGGACAGTATTTTAGGATGGAGTCATTCACTGAATTCCAGAGAGAAAGGTGGCTGTACACAGCTACTGTGATCACTCACTTTTAATGAGGAAAACCTGCCTGAAAAGTCATATGAACATGAAGCTTGATGCACACTGAATCAAAGTACCAGTAAATTATTCAATGAAATGGCATCTGGATATGAAATCTCTCTATGGTAATAATAATTAGTTCCCGCCAACATTTATTGAGAGCTTATTATATGTCGGGTAATATAGTCACACTTTATATCTAATTTAATCCTCATCCTGTGAGATTTTTTTCATAGTTATGTCTGCCAAGCAGATGACTTACTGATGCCAATTAATCAACCTACCCCTTTCCAAACTCCTGCCTGCACGTTCTCCCTTGACTCTGTTTCCAGGCAGCTCTAATCCTGCTCACAAACCCCACATCCTCATACTTCCCGAGGCATTCTCTAATAGATAGTGAGTGGTATGGAGACTATACACCACGAAATAACATGAAAATATTGCCAAAGAATCTACCTGACTTGATCAGAAGCAATTTTATATGGAGTTAAATTGATACATTATGAAACACAATATAAAATTTAAACAAATATTAGGATGAACTTTGAACAAATGTCACATTGAAAAGCTTTAGAACAACTCTCAGGTATTTGATTCAAAAGTTTAAAGCTAATACTATCATCACATTAAGGGTAGAATAAAACAGCTGAAGAGGCCTTTCCTGAAATGTAATCACGTTTTAAACTAGAGCATATTAATTATACAAAGTAATGCATTTTCATTGCTACATTTTCATGCATGTAGAGAGTGTAGTTTGATCATATTCACCCCCTCTATTACTCTTTTTACCCTCCTTTCCATCTCCCTTTTCCTTCCTCTTTCACTTCCCCAGTAGCCCTCCTTTTCTTTCTTTTTTTTTTTTTGGCCTGTCCTGGGCCTTGGACTCAGGGCCTGAGCACTGTCTCTGGCTTTTTTTTTTTTGCTCAAGGCTAGCACTCTGCCACTTGAGCCACAGCGCCACTTCTGGCCATTTTCTGTATATGTGGTGCTGGGGAATTGAACCCAGGGCTTCATGTATACAAGGAAAGCACTCTTGCCACTAGGCCATATCCCTAGCCCACCCCTCCTTTTATTTTCAAGACCTTGTTTTCCATTTTTCATTACCTCCCCCAGCTCCCACAAATGAATGTGAGACTGGTTTATTTCATTTAACATGATTGTTTCAGTTTCATCTATTTTTTAGCAAGTGACATAATTTCATTTTTCATGGTTGAGTAAAACTCCATTTTTAAAATTTTCTTTATTCATTCATCTGTTGATGCACACCTAGGCTACTTTCATTATTTGGCTAATTGTGAGTAATCTCCCAATAAATACAAGGCAAGCAGTTTACCACTAGGCCATATTCCCAGCCCTTTCTCCCATAAATAAAGGTATGCAGTTACCTTGGTAGTCACAAAGGTGACTTTGATTCCTGTGGGCATATTCTCAGAAATTGTAATGCTGGATCATATGGGAGTCCTATTTTTCATCTTCTGAGAAACCTCCCTACTGATTTCCATAGTGGCTGGACTTATTTACATTCCCACCAGCAATGGATAAGACTCACCTGCCCCCCTTCTCAGCAGCATTTTCGTGATATTTGTTTTTTTGATGATAGCTGTATTGTCTTGAATGAAGTAGATTCTCAAAGTAGTTTTGAATTGTGCTTCCTGATGGCTAAGGATGTTGAATATTTTTCCATGTCTGTATTGCTTTTCTGTGCTAATCACGAATATTTTCAACCTCCCTATAATATTTCCTGGTTCTACTTGGTTGGAACTGGGTGTTTAATTAAACTTCATGAGCCCTTATAAATGGCCAATAAGCTCTTAGATTCTGTCTCTAAGTTACTTTTGTTCCTTCACATATTGTCAAAATTAGAATTTATTCTCTTTTGACTAAAAAACTGTAAATTATGCAGAAAGTTTTTAAATGCTAGAGAAACATAAAGAAAAAAAATGAAGAGACTTTAACTCATCAATCTCATATGAGAATTTTGAAAACCTGGTATGTGCTAACAACTAATCTCAACTTGGGGGCTATCCTGTGAGCTAGACAATCAAAATAATGGCCTTCAAGGACGTTCTTCTTCTTTATCCCCCACTCTTATAGATACTAAAATAAACATAGACATAGAACTATAAACATACACACATATTTTTGCAAGATTTGGATACTATGACACCTATTTTTAGTCATTACTTTTAATTTAATAGCACTTTATAAACATTATTTTATCACATTTGCATCATAATTGTTTGAACATACACAATCATTTGTTTTAGTATCATAACATACATTTCTATTAAACTTAGAGGTTTTAGTTATTTTCAATTGCTCATTCTTATAAATATACTAACATATAACTACTTTATAGACAAATATTTATGCCTACCTATGGTTATTTCCTTTGGATGAATCTTCTCAAGTCAGTACAAATACTCCAGGCTCAAAGAACATGCATCTATTTAAGATTTTTTAAACATTGTTGAATTGTACACCAGGAATATTTACATTTATACCAGCTTCTATTTCCAAATATAGTTTGTGATACTGTCTATTTCCCCCATACTCTCAACAATGTTATGTTTTGTTATTAAAAATTTAGAACCAATTTGTAGGTGAAAATTGGTTTCTTGCTTTAATTTGCTTTTGTGATCTCCTATGAGGTCAAACATGCATTGGCCCCAGTAGTTCATTTTTTTGTGAATTGCCTTTTCATGTCTGCTTCATGAATTTTTTTCTATTTCTGTGGTTTATTCTTTTTTCTCCTTTTAGTCTTTTTTTTTAAATAACATATATAATGACTTTTTTCCTGCCATACCTGATACAGCTATTTTTCAGAGTTTATAATTCCCCTTTCTTTGAATTTATTTATCGAGTTCTCCTGGACTCAGTTTTAAATTTTTATCTCGTTATATTTGCCAACAATTTCATTTTGTTGCTTTAATTGTGGTTCGTAACTTAGACAGTCAAAGTCCTCAACCACTTCAACATCTGTCTAACCTTTTAATTATTTCTGACCCAGAAAAACAACATCACAAAAATGTGTCAGGCACATTCTGAGTATCCTCTAGGTTTGAGAGGCTCAATAAAATATTTCAGTTTTCAAAAGAAGAAATTGGGGTGGATGATGGTGGTGGTATGCAGGGATAGAGAAAGAGAGAAAGGAAGAGTCAAAAGCCAAGAGCAGCAGGCACTCTAAGGCATACACATGACTGGCTTTTCTTCCTAGAAAGGGAATTCTTTAATATAAGGACAAATTTGTGTTTATTTCATCCTTTTCCATCCTAATAACCTTCTTTTATTTAGTAGATTAAAATAAGTTTAAATAGTCCACACAAATATTCTCCAGTGTACCTACCCTTTCTGAGCAGTGATGATGACTCTAGGCTTAGCTACTTAAGGAAATCCTTATCCAGATACTGACCTCCCAGAGGATTTTCATGGCTCCCTGAACACATGAACTCTTAAGGTCAGAGGTCAGGACTGGCTCTGATTGAATACAGTACTGGGAGAGGGACTATGTCCTTCCAGCATTAGTAATCTTAGCAACCTCTGCCATGAATGTTGATTCAAACCCTGCTCTGAACTAGAAAGCATTTCTTTTCTTTTTATGTAGCAAACTCAATTCCCACTTTGGAGACTTATATTTGTTTTAAAAATAAGAAATGATGGTAAGTTAGACCTCAAAGCCAGACACCTTGCCTCTCAACCCCATGTCTAAAGGCAAAGCCCTCAAGGCTTCATCTTCAATCCACTCTGCTCTATGTACCCCTTCCAAAGGTGACTTTGCCATTTTTCTTTTCTAACACAGTACTTTGAAATCCCTTGTTTTACTCAAGATAAGCTTCTCCATAGCCTTCCATGTTGTCCCCATCTGGGAATTATCGCAGATCCTTTCTGTTTTTTATGAGATAAAATTGTATTTAATTTCAATTGCATTTATATATTGAATAGGCAATATATTCACATAATCAAAAGGAAAAAAAATAAAGTGCAAGTGTCAGGAGGATGAGACCACCAGATGAGTTCCTGAAATAACAAGACAAATCTGTATTTATTGCTTACTGTGAAGGAAATCGATGCTGGTCAGGTACAGTTGCTCCACATAGAGCAATGTGCTTTTTTAAAAAAATTTATTTTAGGATTGAGGGATTTGTGAAGGTGAGAGGTTGCCAGACCCTTTCTTCATTTGCCACATTCAGACATCAAATGTGGGAGACCATGTCATCTCAGTGTCTTTCAAGCTCGTTTGTGCTTTTGATCATTGGTGGTAGTTGCCTTAACTCCAGTGTTCATGGTCTGTCTCTGGAAAGGCAGCATGGGACAGAGAGAAACACACTGAGGAATTGGTATCAGAAAGGCCTGAGCTTGCATTTTACATATACCGTTTGACTAGCTAGCATTGTGCACAGTAACTGAACATTTCTTTTTTTTTGTTTTGTTTTTATTATAAAACTGATGTACAGAGAGGTTACAGTTTCATACGTTAGGCATTGGATACATTTCTTGTACTGTTTGTTACCTTGTCCCTCATACCCCCCTCCCCCCTCCCCCTTTCCCCCCCTGAGGTGTTCAGTTCACTTACACCAAACAGTTTTGCAAGTATTGCTTTTGTTGTTGTTTTTCTTATTTTACCCTTTGTCTCTCAATTTTGGTATTCCCTTTGAATTTCCTAATTCTAATACCAGTACACACTGTTTCCCATACACTCAGATAAGATTACAGAGATAGTTAACTGAACATTTCTGAGGCTGAGTCCTCTTTAGGCTGGGGGTTCTGTCTGCTTCATAGACACACTGTGAGGGTTTGAGAGAGAAACATATGAGTGAAAACAGAACAAGGCTGCTTTCCCTCATCCATTGTTTTGTTTGTCTGTTTTGATAAATGTCCCCTAACAAGGTCCTAGGTCTCAAAATGAACATCCACATGACCACCAGAGTACCCTTTTAAGACCAGAAAACTGAGGTGGAGGCCAGTGGCTCATATTGTAATCCTAGCTACTTAGGAGGCTGAGGTCTGAAAATGGTGGCTCAAAGCAAGGCCAGGCAGGAAAGTCTCTGAGATGCTTATGCCCACTTAAACCCCTGAAAAACTAGAAATGGAGCTGTGGATCAAGTGGAGCTGTGGATCCAGGCTTGAGTGAAAATGCTAGGGACAGTGTCCAGGCTCTGAGTTCAAACCCTAGGACTGGCACAAAAAAGAAAAAAAAAAGTCTAGAAATCTTATTTATTTATTTGGTGATACTAGAGTTTGAACTCAGAGCCTTGAATTTACTAGGCAGACACTGTATCACTTGAGTCATGCCTCTAGCATTTTTAATTTTGTTTTGTTTTTGTTTATTTTTTCTTGTCTGTCCTGGGACTTGAACTCAGGGCCTAGGTACTGTCCCTAAGCCTCTTTGAACTCAAGGCTAGTGCCAGAGCATCACTTCTGGCTTCTTCTCAACAGTTTATTAGAGCTAAGAGTCTCATGTACTTTCTTGCCTAGGTTGGTTTTGAACTGTGATCCTCAAATCTTAGCCTCCTAAGTAGCTAGGATTATAGGTGTGAGCTACTGACGCTGTTATTTTTTAATAGTTTCACATTTATATTCAAGCCAACCTGGACGACAATCTTCCTATTTATGCTTCATTGCATGGATGGGGTGACAGATGGGCACCTCTCTACTCAGCTATTATTGGTTGAGTGGAAATCTGGTGAACTTTTTGTCTAGGCTGGCCTCCAGCGACAATTCTCCAAGTCTCCTTGTCTTGAGTCACTAGGACTGCAGTTGTGAACTACCACTGTGCCAAGCCCTATTCCTCAGCTCCTCTTATTTTTATAATTCTAATGGGGATTTTATGACATTTTCATAGGCACATATGGTAATGAACTTCAATCATATTCAAACTCCCATCATTCTTTCTCTATCCCAGTGTTTCTCCCCCCAAAATCATCTCCCTTTTATTTTCTTGTCCTTTTTTTAAAAAAAAAAAAAAAGAGATAAAATGCAATATTTGTCTTTCTGAGTCTGGTTTATTTTACTTAATAGGATGATCTGTAATTCTATCCATTTAATTCTTTGCTACGGCTCCATAATACTGCATTGTGTGTATGTCACATGTTATCCATTCATCTGTTGGTGAGCACCTGGGTGGTTCTATAACTTGCCTATTGGGAAGCTATTATAGAAATTAGTATGGAGGTTCCTCAAAAACGTAAGCATACCTGCCTAGCAAGCACGAGGCTCCAATGTCAAATACTCGTGCTGAAAAGCAAATAAGGAAAATCCTAATAATCCTGCTACAGCACTCCTAGGCATATAAATCAGCCTAAAACAGAGACACACCACACATTCATGTTATTACATTGACATTTACAGTAGCTGAGAACTTTAATTTTTCAGCAGACTTGAACTCAGGGCCTGAGTCCTATCCCTGAGTTTTTTTGCTCAAGGCTAGCATTGTGCCACTTGAACTACAGCTCCACTACTGGCTTTTGTTTTGTTCTTATTTGCTTGTTTCGTTTTTTGGTACTTAATTGGAGATAAGATTCCCTTGAACTTTTTTGCACAGGCTGGCTTCACACTGTGATCCTTAGATCTCAGCCTAGAAATCTGATTTTTAAGGAAAGTATTTACATCTCCTTACCATTGCTCACAGAACAAAGCTAGTCCACAGGACTCCCTTCCTCCACTGTTCATCATTTGCTTAATCTTCCATTCTCTCCTTCTAGATGCTCCCCAAACTGTATGCACTGAACCAAATTACAGCTTCCTGCTTTTCTGTTTCCTAGCCCTATTTCAGAAATTTTTCCCTCTCTGTAATTTGTCTAACTCACAGCTCATTATTCATTCCTTAGGTCTCACCTTAAGCTTTTCCAACTCTGAGAAATCTTTAGATGGTTTATACAATTGAACCTATCTCATTTCTGCTGCTATTCTACTTTGTATGAAAATGCAACTTTAGCCTTGCATATTTTATGCATAAAATGTAATTACATCTCTTATTACACTGTAGTATGATAATTACTTGTATAGGTTCACTGAAGGTTAAATTTAGGGCTAATAGCCTTGCTCAGGAAGTACCTAAGAAATAAAACCATTGAAACGCTAACTCATCAAAACTACATTTTAGTTTAAGCCAAATAGCAAAATGAACTCATATTTCATGATTAATATGACTTTTCACTATATTTTAAAAAGATTTTTTTGTAATTTTCTATTAAAATTACTTACCTAAAAGTAACTGGTTTAGTTTTTCAATGTAATTATTAAAGGTTCAAAATTACTTCCAAGTAGAAAATTTGATGTACACCAAGTTTGTTTCATATAAAGAAATATAAAAAACTAAATTAATAGTAATATTTTGTAGATATTTAATACCACAATTTTTACCTTTTAATATGGTCATGTTTTTCTTTTTCATTTTTGGGAAATCTAGTAAAGTAGTTTTTTAAGTCTCAAATATTTTCATACTTCTGGAAAGTTTGGGGGCCATAAAGATAGTTCTTATGGTATAAAATGGACTATATAATGATTCTGATGTGCATACTAAGGAAATAAGTGTTTTGATGGGTTAATAAATGGCTATTTGGTCCTTTGTATTTTAATTATTGTTAAAATTTGTTTATCCTTTTCCATATTCTTGATAATGTGCTAATTTAGTGACATGTATATTAATCAATGCACTACTATTTCTGTTTTTATGGATGGAACAAGTTAATGCTCAGATATAGTAAGGAAGTTGTTTACCCAGAAAATTGATGGCAGAACCAATACTTACCAAGCTGTCTGGCTCCAAGGTCATGTTTTAACCACTAAACTATATAATAGTTATCCCATTAAATAATCTGAATTATAGCTTCCTTATTCATAAATGAGACAACTATGTATTTCTTAAAATATACATGTTCAGCACAATACTTGAAATATAATTGGTACTCAAAAATAATTTGAATAGTTTATGAGGACTTGAAAATAATTCCCCTGTCCTAGGGTAACAACAGGTGAACCTGGAGCTTCTATTAAATACTGCCACAGCAATGAACTTTTCCTGTTAGACATTTGTGTTGAATCTAAAATACTTGCTTATTTCATTGTTTCTCTAGACTACAAGCTCCATGAAAACAAGAATTATATCTGTCTTAGTTACTTTTGTACCTTTGATCATAGCATGCATTCTGACATTAGGTGCCTGACATTAGATTAGTTGAATGAGTTAAATAAGCACATACCTTGCAAATAATTGTACCAGGAAATAAATAGAAATCAGGGCTGGGGAATATGGCCTAGTGGCAAGAGTGCTTGGGTTCAATTCCCCAGCACCACATATACAGAAAATGGCCAGAAGTGGCGCTGTGGCTCAAGTGGCAGAGTGCTAGCCTTGAGCAAAAAGAAGCCAGGGACAGTGCTCAGGCTCTGAGTCCAAGCCCCAGGACAGGCCAAAAAAAAAAAAAAAAAAGAAATAGAAATCAAGTCTTTCACTGGCCTACATTTAGTTAGGACTGGGGAATCATAGGATAAAATTTCTAGAGTAATATGTCATCATCAAATTATCACTAATTTTATTAACTAATTGTTAATGAACACAACAACATATCAAGAACTTAAAAGTAACATCACAAGAAATTACCACTATTTCTTATCTGTTGAATCCTATGATGGATATAACATGAAAAATTGCCATAATTCTGCTAATATTCTTTTAGCATACTAAGATATGATTAAGATGTGAGTAGGGAAAAACATCAGGCACATAATGATATGCAAATGACACTGATCTAATCAGTCACGTTTGCTGTCATAAAGAGTCCACATGATTATAAAATATTTTGCATATTGTGTGAATGTTACCATTCTGTACAATGTCCTCATTAAACACCCATCTGTGTATGCACAAGACTGTTCAATGTCTATGCTCTGGAAACTAGATTCGGTTAAATAATCCTCTCTGCTCAAAAAAAAACTTCCCTGATTATTTCAGTTTTAAATTTCAAGAAGTATTTGAGCACCCAGATCTTACTGTCTTGACATTTGCACCCTTATAAATCAAGTGTTAAAAGTGAATCCTTATGCCTTAAATCCCAGATAGTCAGGAGGCTGAGATCTGAGGAATCTCTGTTCAAAACCAGCCAGGACAGAGAAGTCTGAGAATCTCATCTCCAGTTAAACACCAGAAAGCCCAAAGTGGGGCTGCAGCTCAAGTGGTAGAGTACTAGCCTTGAGTAAAAAAACAAATTCAGGATAACACCCAGGCCCTGAGTTCAAACCCCAGAATGGGCACATACACAAAAAAAGAGAGTCCTAGAGAACATTAATTCAACCTAGCTGACATTTGCCATTTAAAAAATTTTTAAAGCAGATTAGCTTATTGTAATTTGATTCATGTGACTAACGTTTTATCATGGCTTTCAATTTTATTTCTAAGCTTATTTGATTTTCAACTTGGTTTATGGAACCTTTTTCCCCAGAAACTTTCATAATGTCATCATTTGTCTTTGATCTATAGTTCCTATCTTGGTACAATGTTAAGTTATCTTTTAGCTCCTTTTTGTGTGTGTGTGTGTGTGTGTGTGTGTGTGTGTGTGTGTGTGTGTGTGTGTGTGTGTGTGTGTGTGCTGGTACTGGAACCCAAACTCAGGGCCTTGCCCTCTTGCTCTGCTTTTGCTCATGGCGGCTGGTGCTTTACTATATAAGCCACACCTCCAGTCCTCTTTTAGCTTTTTATATGATTTTATCTTTTAGATGTAAACCTTCAGCTTATCTGGAATTTATTTGGGGGGTTGTAATTTGAAATACCATTTAGAAATAGTAACTAGTGTACTTCTAAATCTCCATGAATACATGGATCTATTTTCTATTTTGTTCCATTCATCTGTTTATTCTTTCTCTAATATCATATGATTCACTTACTTTGTCCTTATATTTTCATTTTTAGTAAGGTACATTTTTGTTGCAATTGTGAATTATTTTATTTATTTATTTACTTATTTATTGTCAAGATATACTGAGGGATCACAGTTACATATGTAAGGTAGTGAGTACATATCTTGTCATGCTTGTTACCCCCTTACTCATTTTTCTCCCACCTTCCTGCCCCCATTTTTTTAACCTTCCCAATGATGGCCATTTTCATTCTAGTTTACAATGCTTATGAACTGTATGAACATTAACAATAAAGCAATTTCTGCCAGGTTGCACGATATGTACATTTCTATCCTTTTGCTTAGTATAACTTGTACCCTCTTTTTCTCTCATTCTTTCCCTTCCTCCACTGCCCTTGAGTTGCTTAGTTAGCTTTCATCAATGTCCATTGCAGCTGTTGGGCCTCCTCTACTGTATTTTTTTAACCCCCTTTCCACTCATTCTGTGCCCTCCTCCCAGCTACCCTCAGATGTGTATGTGTATACACCATATGTGAAGTAAAGAATATAGGGTCCTCTAAATATCATAAGACCAATTAAGAAGAGTCCTTTGTTTCCTTATCTTTGGAGTTCTTTTCAGTCTGTATATCATTTTAGGTACATATGAAGTAGTGCTTGGGTCTTACTTTTTGGTGCATTTCTCCCAAAACTGTCCTGTTTTTGGTCTTTCTATATATTGGTATCTTGGGTCCTGTTTGCTTTGTCGTGTCTCTGCAATTTGATTCTAACACTCCTATATCAAGGAGACCATGCGCCTTTTGTCTCTCTGTTCTTGGCTTGTCTCATTCACCCCTCAACATTTGTTCTAGTCCTGTCCATTTCCCTGTGAATGTCATTATTTTATCATTTCTTATAGCTGTGTAGAATTGTGCATGATTTTTGTTCAGCTTCATTTCCTATGACAGCTTTATATGTGGAAAATAATTCCTTTTTATAAATTTTGCTCAGATCTATCTTTCAAATTTTTTTACTCTTGAAGTAGTTTACAAAGGAGTTGCCATTTAACAAAGCAGTTTATGAATACAGTATATCTGGATCAATGTCACTCCTTTCAACATTCTCATCCATTCCTATCCTACTTACCTCTTCCGTCACTCTTCTTAATTTTGTAGGATATACATTGGATTCATGACTGCATTCTTCCCCTCTTCTCTTCATTTGTTTACCCCTTTCCCTTTGGCCCTATCTCATCCCTTTGCAGTACCCCCTTTCTAGGACACTGTTTTATTTTGCTGAACTTTGTTGACTTTGCCTTTCTAAGGAATTACATGATTTGAGTTCTCCCTTAAATGTACCATGTTTCAGTAAATGCATGCACTTACATATCACCCAATGTATTTACTTTTACATTTATAAGCTAAATCTAGCTTCCACATATAAGGGAAACAGGCATCCTTTGTCTCTCTAAGCCTGACTTACTTCACTTAATATAATTTTTTCCAGGTCTTTCCATATCTTTACAAATGATTCAATATCATTCTTTCTAATGGATCAGTAAAATTCTATTGTGTATCTATACCACATTTTGTTCTTTTAGATCTTTTAATTATTACCTTGGACTGTCTAGAAAGACAATTAAATTTCCAATAAATACTGGAAATGTTGTCTCTCCATTATCAATACCATATCTCTTATATGTTTCTTATCTTTCTTGTCCTATTGCACTTAGAACAACCAGACCAATGTTTAACAATAGTAGATAAAGTGGAAATTTTGTCTTGTTTAGGAATTAAAGTAACCTAATTTAAAGCATTGTTAGCTTATAATTATGCACCGAAGATAATTAGCAAATAGTCATTTGCTCTTTTGCAATTATTGTGAAAAAAGTAATAATCAATAGTTACTCTCTTCTTTGAGCAAGCTAATGTAGCAGGCATTTTATTGATTTAATTTGTAACCCTTAAAACACCCTGCAAGGTAGGATATCCATTTTAGAGATGAAAGAAATACTTGTCTCCTGAAAAGCATTCCAGAGAATTCTCGGTTTGCAAGTGATGAGTCTAGATATAGAACCTAGATCTGATTTCATATTCTTCTACCATTATCATTGCCTCTGTATAGAAATAACATATATAAATACCATTATCATTACATCATTATACAAATACCATAATAAATTATGGTACATGGATTATATGTGACCAGACAATTAGTAAAGGGTTTCAACGACAGGCTTGCCATTCAACTTGTGAGAATTTTATGGAGACTTAGAATTGAGTGGACTTTCATCATTATTCCTTAATTTAAGAAACTGGAGTATATAAACTAAATGTAAACTACCTATAGTATATCAGTGTCTTTGCAATTATTTACCTAGCTGTGTCCTTGTTATAAGAATTGCTTATATTATGACTTGACATTTTGTAAATTCATAACTTCTCCAAATCAATTGTGTCTAAGTCAGAATTCTGTTGGTTACAAGTGACAGAAACCCAACTCAAATTAGTTTCAGTTTAAAAATACCAGGTGAGGGAGAAATAAGGGAGGAGGTCACAAATTGTACAAGAAATGTAGCCACTGCCTTACATATGAAACTGTAACCCCTCTGTACATCACTTTGACAATAAATAATTATTCCAAAAAATTAAATTAAATTAAATTAAAATGTCAGGTGAATATATATGACCAGGAAAGGCCACAAGTAAAGCCAGCCTCAGCCATGACTAAATATTTCCTTGTCTGAATTTCTCCAAGTGTCTATTTGAGAAACACACACACACACACACACACACACATACACACACACACACTTTTTCTCTAGTAGATATAAAAATCCATGGTTTTCCTGATTTAGGTAAGCAATCCCTGTGGCTGAGAGGATGGGGCATTCTTATTGGCCATCCAGGGTCTTACAGTTTAGGGGTATGGAAAGGGTACAGTAATTAGCAGCCCCAGAAAAATGTAATGCAATAAGTAGTAAGAGATGTATTTCCCTAAAGGATGAGAGAGGCTGCCCCAGTGAAAAATATTGGTTAGATAAAAATAATAAATGTCCATTATTCGTTATAAGTTCATTGCTATGATCTAAACATATATGTCCCCCCACCCCCACAATGCATTCAGAAACCTAACCCCCAGAGTGGCAGTTTTAAGAGGTATGACTAGACATGACAGTAAATCTTTGTGAATGGGATTAGCAACAGCCTCAGGGGAGCTTTTAGCCCCTTTTAGCATCTGAGGGCATAGTAAGTAGCAAGTAGCAAGATGCCATACATGAAGGAGACAATCCTCAGTAAAAACTGAATGAGTCAATGCCTTCATATTGGACCTTCTAGCCTCCAGAATTAAGAAAAAAATAAATTTCAGTTCTTTATGAAGTCTTCAATTCTAGGTATTTTCATATGGCAAGCCCAAACAGACTGGAGACACAAAGAAGACTCTTCTTCTAAGTCCACAACTTCTGGCACTTAGTTGCATCCCTTAGAGTAAAAACCAAAATGAATATCTATGTTGATAGAAGACCTTATAAAACAATGTATAAATACAAACACACAAATTATACTACAAATCATGAAATCGATCCAGTCAGGCAAGAACCTCCCTAAAAACAACTGAATTAGAAAATAAATGACATGCTTATGTCTCCCTAATGGCAATGTATTATGAAAGAATCTGAAGGATTTTTTTTTTTTTGTCACCTGCTTGGTTGTCTGAGAGACCAATTCTTGGCAGTTTGGTATGCATGTTAATAGGTGCCCTTGGATCAGCACCTATGTGGAAAGGAGACAGTAGCAGGATGGGACAGAAGAAGAAATCAATGTGCAACACAGGCCTAAATGACAGCCTCAGCAGCAACCCACAGTAACTCCGCAGCTAGGGTGGCCTTTTGGACTTGCACACAGGGCTCATGTGACTGGGCCTTTATATCCCTGTCTCTGTGAATCGTTTGATTTGGACTGTCCTGGAAAGGGCTCATATCTTTTAGCATTGTGGGTTTTCTGCAACGGAGACAATCCCCAGATAGCTGACAGCTGAAAGCTTTTTTCCTGACAGCTCCCTCAAAGCTGGAGTAGTGAGTCTTTCCTTGAAGGCTGAAGGTGAGTGGGCAGGGCATCTCTGTATCCAACAGTCTCTAAGAAGCTGAAAGCAAATGGATATTAAAGGGGGAAAACAAGCCCAATCAGGCAATTGTTTTTCAATGCTCTGTTATAGATGCTTCATGTAAGGTATACTTGAAAGTATTTATTTAATGCAAGTGCTGCTCATTTCTGGTACAGAACTGAATTTATACTTAAGTTTAAAATTGATGCTCTCTATTAGTTTCTTACCTGGTTAGCTACTGTACCACAAAACTGTCTTCAGAAGTTCAGGTGCCATTGGCTCATGCATATAATCCTAGCTACTCTGGATGTTGAGGTTGGAGGATCAAGATTCGAAGCCTGGTCAGGGAGGAAAATTAGTGAGAATCTGATTTCTAATTAACCATCAAAAAACTGGAAAAGCAGCTGGCAGCAGCCTTGAGCAAAACAACTAAGGGATAGTGCCTAGGCCCTGAGTTCAAGACCAGTATCAGTATAAACAATCTTCAATTCATGTGCTCATTTTTAAACAACAGTCATATTCTACTAAATGAATAAAAATCTCACTAAGAAAAAACTCTTTTGGGGTTGGAGTAAAAGTAGCATGGTAGCCTATCATATATATACAGGCCTTGGTTTAATTCCCAGTATTAAACTCCTCCCCCCCCCCCAAAAAAAGCGCCAAAAATCCTGTCCTTTTAGTGTACTATTCTTTATTTTAAAATTACTGATCATTTATCAGTCTTTTATCTTAAAAGCACTTTAGAAAAATTGGTACTTATACTTTAACAACAGAAACAGCTTTTCTACCAATTCTATAACACTAAGACACACACACACACACACACACACACACACACACACCTATACACTGTGAGTTTGCAGATCAAGTTGATGAACTGAGTTAAATAACATAGAGAACCCTTCATTGTAGTGACTTGTACTATAATACATTCCAGTTGAATTGACTGGAGAGTCACAAAGCAGTCTGTGTTTGAAATATGGGAACAAGTAGAAGCTTTGCCCCAGAGGTGCCTTCAACATTTCTAGCACTGAAGCTGTGCAGGTGAACTTAACCTTTCTTCGGTTGCGTCTTCGTTTGGAAAACAAGGATAATCACAATACCAGTGGGAATGCTCTAACTGAAGGACTACAGCAGTGTCTATTGTGTAGGTGTAAGCTCAACAGATAGTTGCTATTCCCTATTATTACCAAAGCAGGATTTTTTAAAGACCCATTCTTTCACATTTTGCTAGTTACATACAAAGGATGAGCCATAAAGATGGCAGGCTTCCCCTAAAAATGGGCCATTACTGCCAAGTTCTAGTGGATTACACCTGTAAACTTAACTACTCAGGGGGCTGAGAGCTGTGGATTATGGTTCAGAGCTATCTGGGTAGAAAAGCCAGAGGTGGAGGTGTGTGACTCAAATGGTAGAGCACTAGCTCTGAATGAGAATTCAAGCCCCAGTACTGATACAAAATCAATAAATCGAATAAAATTGCCCATTATCTTCTAGTTTTGAACAGCACCAAAAATCTTGCCCTGGCTATCACACACCAACACATACTAACAGCTACTTCCACCCACCCACTTCCATTCTTTTTTTTTTTTTTTTTGTCCTTAATCCTGATCAGTTTTCAGTGACTCATTGAACACAAATATCTTTAAGTGCTAATTATTCCTCTTCAAGAGTTGGTTTTATCCTCAGGGTCTCTCACTAAGCTGCTAGAAAAACATACATTTTTACAGTTATTTCCACTTTAATGTCATTTTTTAAATTGAATGTCATTTAAAAATCTTCTTTTTAGGGGCTGGGGATATGGCCTAGTGGCAAAGAGTGCTTGCCTCGTATACATGAAACCCTGGGTTCAATTCCCCAGCACCCCATATACAGAAAATGGCCAGAAGTGGTGCTATAGCTCAAGTGGCAGAGTGCTAGCCTTGAGCAAAAAGAAGCCAGGAACAGTGCTCAAGCCCTGAGTCTAAGCCCCAGGACTGGCAAAAAAAGAAAAAAATCTTCTTTTTAATACCTGAGGAGGAGAGATCTTTTCCTTTTCTGAGCTCATATGTAAATGGGAGAGGTGAAAGTTTGCAGTAAATGAAAACCTCAAAGAGTTACTTAGAGTTACAAAGAGTTAGCTATATATGCAGGCTGCTAGTAAACTCTAGGGTTTTAAGGCTTATGCTTTAAATTGGATTGTACATTTCTACTGTAGCATGCATACACAAATATACGCTTTTGTATGTATGCCAATACTGGGTTGTGAACTTGGGGCCTGGGTACTGTTCCTTAAGACTGTCACTCAAGGCTAGTTCTCTACTACTTGAGTTATAGCTCTACTTCTGTCTCTTGGTGGGGGGGGGTGGTTAATTAGAGATAAGAGTCTCAGAAGCTTTCCTGCCCAGGCTAGTTTTGAATCTTGATCCTAAAATCTCAGCCTCCTGAGTAGCTGGAATTACAGGTGTGAGTCAGTGATATCCAACGCAGATACACGCTTTTTCCTTCAAAATGTCCTTTAATTTTAGAGCTCCATCAACTAACACCTTGGTTTTAATGAGTGCCTACTACATACAGTCCTACGACAAATGAAGTAGGCATTATCCTACATAACATTTTGGGCTCTTACCTGCAAGCAAGATGGATTTGGGGACTGGGTGGTGACAAAAATATGCAAAGATAAATATTTGAAAAAGTAACTGATGCTATCTATTATGAAGCAGAATAGGTAAAGGGTTAAAGAAATAATTAAAATGCTACAGAAACTCAAAGGACTGAAATTACCTCTGTTTGAGATGTGGCAGAAAAGATTTCAAGAAAATGAGGATTTGAGATTTTTGAGCAGCAGCGATGAAGGAAAAGGCATTACTGCAAAATCCAAGAAATAAAAACATAATGGTACAAGATATATAATACTCAAACAGAGGAACGTTGGACATCATTTAACTGACTTTGGATATGGAAACCCATAGGCAGTAAGGTGACAGGGATAAAATGACTGACTTCATGTAGGCAGGTATAGATTGGATGCAGGCAAGGAGAGGAAAAAGACGTAGGCGCTGGAGGACAAGAAAGTTCCTGTAACTCTCAGAAGGTAGGCATCAAAAGAACTAACTGGGTGTAGATGAAATAATGTGCCTGTTAGGGAAACAGTAAGAGGAGGTGAAGGAAAGGAAATAATCATGGGAAATATCAAAGAGGGATAGATTAGGGTAGCCAGAAGCAGTAAATTTGATGTCAGACATGCTAACTGAAGCTGTGATTGACTTGTCTGGATGGAAATACTCAACTGATATACATGCTGGAAGTAGAGCGGTTAGCATGCATGAAATTCTTGATGCTTTCTCTGGTTACACTTTCCATTCAGAAACTCCTTCCATTCATAGTGGAACATGTTTGTTTAAGAAGTAGGAGGAGTTAACACAAGTAGGTAAGGGGTTAGAGATAGAACAGTCAAAGAAGTAGGAGTTGTTAGGTTGCTCTGTATCAGGGAAGGAAAGGTTCAAAAAGTGGGGTGCAATGAGTAAAATGGAATGAGCACTACTAAGCAAAGACCTTTAGGGGAGACTCCAGCATTCCATTGTGTCACTGACTGGACATTTATGTGATTCTTTAATTGCTTTGTGCTCTACATCATCAGAAAGTATTTGATATTTTTGGTATTTTATTGCTGGCATTTACTGCCCAGCAACTGGTGAACAAATATACATATGAATGAAAATGTCAATTGTGACAATATTACAAGTAGTTTCAGTGGCCAAGTGGGTGAGGAAACTATTCTAATACCTAAAGTCAATGAATAACGGTGTGTATGTGTATTTGTGTGTGTAAGTAATATTCTTCTATATACCTCCTCTTGCAAGAAAGAAATGAACAAATCTAGCATAGCTAAGTTCTTACAATTGTTGGCTCTAACTGTACTAGCTTTGAAACACTAAAAGGACAGCTATGATGCCAAGGGGTTACTCTTTTAGATAGCTAGCTTAAAGAAAATTCTGCTAAGAATAACATTTCAGTTTATTTGGGGTTGTCTGTTGACCAGTGAGATTTCAGAAAGATTTAGATTACAAGAAAAGCCTCTGACAGGTATCTCTGGAAGCAAGATTAAAATAATATTGTACACAGTCAGATGTTGTCCAAGGGTTTGTAAACCAGTGCCAGTAGGAGTACTCAGAGATTTGGGAACAGTGATCTTCAGGCATCCAGGTGAGACTAATCTAGGGAAGCTTTAGGAAGGAGATAAATTTAAGCTGTTTTGAAAGGGGACTATTCTAGTCAATTGGCAAAGAGTCTTAAGGCACAGGATTAAGTGTTTTAATTTGATTACTCAAGATAATTTGGAGCAACCTGGTGTTCTAAAAAGATTTAATATAAAATGTTGACTGGAAGAGGGTTTGTTTCCCTAGTTCTTAACTCTGGCTTCATGTTAGAATGACCTGCGGAGCTTTGAAAGGACAAAGTGCCTAGGCAATACTCCAGACCAGACAAATACAGGGGTAGGACCCAGGCACTAATACATTATTAAAAAGTTTGTGGGTGATTCTAGCAAGCAGCCATAGTGGAGTGTGGACAACATTGCATGCAGACAAGGGAGAGACTGGATTTAGGAAGGTTAGCAAGGAGGCAGGAAATAGGAGTCTGACCTAGCTTTGTGTACAGAGATTAAAAAAAAAAAAGAGGGAAGCTAAATAAAGTATTCTGAAGGAAGAGTGGGTTGCACGTTGTGATACATGTCCATTGCAATTTGTCATTACGCTATCCTGCAGAAGCACTGCTGCACTAATGATGGATTAGTTGGGAAGCTAGCAGATAGGGCTGTTTTTGCTAAAACTTAGGGGCTTTTACTATTAGCAAAAGTCTCAGCCAGGCGCTACTGGCTCATGACTGTAATCCTCCTATGTTCTAAAGAGGCTCAGATCTGAGGATTCAGGTTCAAAGCCAGGCTGGGCAGGAAAGTCCATGAAATGCTTATCTCCAATTAACCACCCAGAAGCCAGAACCACCCAAAAGCTCAAGTGGTAGAGTACCAGCCTTGAGAGAAAAAGGGAGAATGTGAGGCCCTGAGTTCAAGCTCCAGTACCTACACCTACACACACATACACATGGCACTCACACATCTCCATTTGGAACAAATCTAATCAGAAGAGGAAAGAAAACTGTTATATAAACTTCACATGTATTTGAAAAAGGAGAACAAAGGAAATCGTGAGATCTCTGCAATTAAGAATCAAAATGTAGACTTTAAATTGAGCTACAGTGAGGAGATACTAGGCTGTGTGGTAAAAGAATGACCTTGAAGGAAAAGCAAAGGACATGGAATAGAGACTTACTATCACTTTGAATCTTAATATTCTCCTTTTCCAGAATGAAGCTTTTGTAACAGGAGTGGGAAATGAATAGTCTCAGAAAGGATCTCTTAGGAAGGTAAGCTAGCAGGCTAGAATGTCCCAGAGTTTCAGTGTTTAAATCGGACCATTGAAAATTAACTCTAGCATGCCCACCTTTTTAAAGTTTAGAGGAAGGGTAGAATGTGGGACAATAAAGAAGTTCTGCTTCATGATATAACTGAAAAGGAAATATATGATCAAACATAGACATTAAAGGAGAAACTTCATTGCAAGAGTTTCCTGTAAAATGATTGAAGACAATTAATGGAGCAAAATCATTTTCTTCATTTTTTTGAATCTTACAACAGTAATAAACCTTTATCTAATCGCTGTGGTTCTTATTTAGAGACCAGATTTGTAACTGTAAATGAGATACTTGTCTCTCTAGTCCTGTGCTTCCAATTCACAGACAGTAGTATTGGGCAGGGCTAGTCCAATCTATGCAGCAGGTAGGTTTTACACGTTGTTACATAAAGGATAGTATTGTCCCTTCCTCCTCTAACTTCCTCAGTTAACTTTGTCCTACTGGCAGGTAGAGGGGTAGAGTTTAGAACATTGTTTCTAGAAAATCCTTCTTAAAATAAAGGGATCAGTATGAAAGAGATCTGCAACACACCTAGAAATACTGTCCACACCCCACCTTGATCAGAAGAGCTCAAGGCAAGCATACTAGCTGGGTGGGAGGGAATCAGGTGAGGTGGGAGTCAGAAAGGTGAAGATAATTAAAAACAAAAACAAACAAACATACAAAAAAACCCAGAAACCTAGAGTAGACTGTGGCAGGGAGTAACCATTGAGATTCTGGGGCCTGTAGTGGTAAGAAAGACCTGAGGGTCTGTTGATTCTCAGAAAAGAAACCACATACTTCCCTTCTGCCTTTGCTATTGGGCTCCAAGCACAGTCCCATTTACACAGAAGGCCTGGCTGCAAAAGGGGGGCCATAGCACCTGCCTGAAGTTAATTTGCACCTCTTGGCATATTCAGCTTTTCTTCATTGCTTCCAATTTCCCTTCCCTGAGTTTGCTCTTCCAGGAAGGAAGTTCTTTAAATTAACACTTTACAAAGTATCCCTAACATAAGAGTCTGCAAAATTAATGATTCTTATGGAAAAGCAAATTAATCTTTGATGCTTGATCGAAGCTGGACAAAACTCATGGTTTGGGGCACGGGGCCCTTTTACTATCTTTTACATCTTAGATTTTTCTTCTTCTCCTCTATGCCTGCTGCATATGAAGAGAAGAGACAATCCATTCCAAAACTCCATCTCTGAATCCAAAGGGCCACGATGGATTCACTCATTCGTGCAAACATTTACCCAAAGCTACGTTTCTACAGGGGCTGTACAAGGTGCTCAGAGCTGAGAATGTCTGCAAAGGGGAAGCCGTGTGTCACATAAGAAGTTCTCGCACTTTCTACATTCATGGTTTGAAAAGACTGCAGTAAACACGGTGTTCTATTGAAATAACATCTTAATAGGTTTTTGGTTGTTTGGTTTTTTGTTTTTTCAATTTTAGGAAGAACACGACAGCTTTTCCAAAAGCCCTCATCACAAGTCCCAGGGTTCTCAGTGATCTTTAAGGGGGTTGGGAAGTTCCCTGAGTGCCTCGCTGTGGTTTTCTAGCCAGAAGCCTCTGCTGTACTGACTGCATTGCTCATTTCCTTTCAACTGAAAAATTAAATCTGCACTACTGTCAAAATGTGTCATCTGCACACCCGGACACTCATCCCAATCCGCCACACTCCGCGCGGGGAGGATGCTGGATTCTCCCTCGCTGCGAGGTCTGGGAAGGCCAGATGTTTGCGAGGAGCTGAACCACTGGGTGCAGGGAGTGTCTGGGCAAAGGCGACTCCTAGGCTTCCACGGAGCCTGGGTGCTATAAAAAGAGCTAGTGTCCGTCCATTTCTTGGGGTGTGAATCACACTCCGGGGTTGGGCCTTTGGGAGAAAATTCATGAAGGACAAGTCAGCGCTGCTGCAGGACCGGCCGAACACCCACCGCAGCCAGGGGTGCGCGTACAGGGAGGAGGAAGATTTTCCAGAGGCGTTTTCTCTGAGGTCTGTTTCTCCTTTGTGGCAACCCTCCCCCACCCCACACACCTCCCAGAGTGGGTTCTTGGACTGTAAACTCTCAGGAAGGACAGGGAGGCGCCTCCGATGCGGGATGGACTATCTGTGCCCATCAGAAAATGCTGAATTGTGACAGCGGGGATTTCGTCTGAAAGAGCCCGCATGAACTGGGTGCGTCCCGCGGGGCGCAGCTCGCGGTGAGGGAGCCCCGCGGGCCTAAGGCGGGGTGCGGGCCGAGCGGGCGCCGCGGGCAGCTCCGCGCTCGGCTCGCCCCGGGGCTCCACCTGGCCGCCCGGTGCCCGCCCGAGGGGCGGGGCCCGGCTTCCCGGCGGCGGCGCCTCCGCGTGCCCGAGCGCGCGCTCCCTAGCGTCCGGCGCACGCGCGAGGCCGGGAGGGCGCGCACCCCGGCGGCGGCGGGAGGCGGGGGTAGCCGGAGAAGGAGGAGGAGGAGGCGGAGGAGGAGAAAAGCTGAGGGGAGGTTGCCCGCGCGCGCGGCGGCGGCGGCAGCAGCGGTGGTGGCCGCAGTGGCAGCAACCGGAGCTGGGGCGGAGTGGGGAGCGCGGAAGGGGGCGGAGGGAGAAGAAGGCGGGGGCCCAGGAGCGACGCATTTCCAATTCCCAACTACGAGCCCCGAGTTTGTAGATGGGGCTGCTTGGCGGCGCCTGCGGCTGAGGGAAAGCGGCGGCGGCGGCGGCGGGCGGAGCGGAGCGGCGGCGGCGGCGGCGCGGAGGCGGTCGAGGTGCGAGCCGGTGAGTTGCTGGCGCCCCCACGCCGCCCGGGTAACGGTCTCGCCGCGCGCCGGCCGCCCGGCCGGGGGGCGCCCTGTTGCTCGCCGCGGCGCGCCATGCGGGGACCCCGGGCCGCCCCGCCCCTCGGCACCTGGGCTTCCGCAGGCTGGGGCGGAAAGGGGGCCGAGTGCCCAGAGCCTGGCCCGCGGCGCGCTCCGCCAGGGCTCCCCCTGGTTCGCAGGCTACGCGCAAGCCGGGCTGGCGGGCCGGAGCGCGGCAACGTGTCCGGCCCATGCTGTTCGGCCGCCGCGCCCTGCGCTCTCCACGCGCTACCCGGCGCGGCCCGGGTTGGGGGCTGCGGGCGGGCGATCGGGGCCCCCTCGGGGCTGGAGGCCGGGGCGCCCACCCGGTCTGCGGGAGGGAGTCGCGTGGAAGCATGAATGGAGTGGAGCGCCGGGAGCGGCGCGGCCGGGTCTGACACCTCCGGGTGAGTCCCGGGAGGAGGCGATCCCGCCGCCTCTGGCTCTGGGCGAGCTCAGAGTTGGTGGGGGTGGCGGCTTTCGGCAACTCCAGGTTGCTACTTCCGAGGCTCGAGATTCCAGTTGATTTGGCTAAAGTGGTGGTGGGCCGCGCACACGCTGCTGCGGGGGCGACCGTAGCGAAAATCCTGCTCCCGGAGCCCAGGTACTTTTATCCGGTGCTGGAAAGGTGCTGGGACTGCTACTGCCCCCTCACCCCCCACCACCCAGCCTTCACCCCCCTCTTTTTTTTTTTTTTGGCTGGGTGGAGGGCCAGGAGGGAGTATATTGAGGGATCCGACCGTGTGATGACTGCATGTGGATTGGTTGGTGGTATTTTATTTTTCAGAAGGACTTTTTAACACTTTATTGGGAGTTTATTCTCAATCCTACCAGCTCCTGGGATTTAGATCTCCTCATTACATCCCTTAGACTTCCGTCAGCTGGGGCGTGCATTTGTGTAGGTGGGGGAGGGGGGCGAGGAAGAGAATTGAACACTGACTGGGAAGCTCAGAATAATTACTTAGGAAGATGTCATAAGTATTTCTCCGCATTACTTATAAACAGCTGGTTAAGGTCAGAAACTAGCCGCATCTCCCCCCTTTGCCTGCGCCTTTGGGGATTGTTGGAATTTTACTTTACGTTTCCTGAATTGCTCTCATTGTGGTAAAGCCGAGAACATTTTGGGGGTTTATTAAAAGGCTGTTGGACTGGAGTATGATTTAGCAACCATTTCTATCCGTGAAATCTTGGCCAGTGGGAAATACATGTCGAATGTATGTATAGGGGTGCGCAGTACACTTAATGCAGATAGTTTGGCATATAAATGTTAAACTACCCAGGCGTGATTATGGCCTGATTATCGTTTGTCTTCTGGGGCCTTATGTAAACAAAGAATTTCTGTGGTTTGGGTCGTTTTGGGGTCATTTGTATTTACCTCCATCATTTAAGTATTTGTCTAAAGTACATGTTGGTAGGGTGTGTTGCTACTCCCTGAGGCCCATGATTCTTTTATTCTAGACCAAGTTACATAATACACAGATACTTTTACTTGCCCTGTTTTACCCTATATAGAGTGCACACTATGGAACGAGTGTTTGTCTTTTCCTTAATGAGGCTACTTTAGCTGTGAACTGTTTGACATTTTAGGTTGAAATCAACACTGGAAAAAAATGGTGTTTAAGCAAGTCTGGTAGCTTTACCTTAGACAGATTCCATATCTGTATCTGTCTGTCCCTTCCTCCCTTTAGGGAAACTGCTGGATTTTCAAAAATAAATAATTTTTCTAAGACATTTGAAGGAAAATTATGCATTTTTCTTCCTGAGCCTCATTTTGGATGGAAATTGTACCGGAAAACTACTTGCCCTTTCTCTCTTCCTCAGTTTGGAATTAAAAAGAAAAGTCGTAATACTCCATGTTGCTTTTTTTAAAAAAAGAACGTTTAAAAATTAAGTTGCTTGCTTGAAAAATTACTATACACCTCCCACATTTTGGACAAGTTGCATTAGTAAATTATTGATGAGAGCTGCAAATTATTACAAGGTTCATCTAATCAAAGCTACCTCATTATAAAAGAACACCAAGAAAATAAATACTATAAGAGACAAAAGGGCTGGGAATGTAGCTTAGTGGTAGAGTGCTTGCCTAGCATGCATGGAGTCCTGGGTTCGATTCCTCAGTTCCACATAAACAGGAAAAAAAGAGACAAGAGGATCCATTTATATATTTTACATCGCTTACAGTAATATAAAAGACACTGATTAAAAAAGAATTTTTCTTTCCAAAAACATTTGATTTGATAAATAAATTTGTATCAGAACTCTGCTTCAGCTAAGTGTAGTTAACCTGCGGAGGATGTGATGATTTTCAGGAAAAATGAACGCCTGCTCATTTGATAAGTACTGGGCTACTTGGCTGTATTGTCAGTTATCCCTAAATTGTTGTTAGAACAATCAGTTTTTGTCTTACCTGTAGGTTCTTTCCTTCTGAAAGTAGTGTTCACATTTGTAAACACTACATCGTGAGAGCAAAAAGCATGGCAAATTTCGACTAGCATGGTGCCATTTTTAAAGATTTTATGATCAATACTACGTTTATTAAAGATTTTATGTTTTTATTGTAGGGATGACTTTTGTTTCACATATTTTTGGTCAGTCTCAGAGCTGCAGTGAGTTTCCCACACGTTTTCCTGTTATTTGTGTGTGACCACTGGGGGGAGACTTCACAGCTTAGCTTGACCAAGTCCCTCTTTTGAGTATATTAGCTGGTCATCATTTTAGCACTTTGGTAAATTGTTGGGCCACGTGTGTGCACTCAGAACCAAGTCTTGATCAAGGTACTTTATGACTTTTGTTTATAACTCACACCCTACTCAGGAAGTACCTCCTCTTATGGACTGCTGTTGACAATATTTAACCTCCTTAATAATAAGGAACTCAATGAACAAAGGATATTGCATTTAGAATTATGATAGAATCACTCAGAGACTTTTCTACAATTTTCATCATAGTTCTTTCACAGAATATCAAACAGAACAAAACCCATAATATATTATTTTAGGTTTTTCTTTAAGATGATTTTGGTCCTAAATCTCTCCCTTCCCTCAATCCTCTTCCCTCCTCCCCCCCCCCCCATTTTTCTCTTCCCAGTACTGGGATTTGAACTCAAGGCTTTGTGTTTGCTAGTCAGGCACTTTACCCCTATGCCGCACCCTGGCCCTTCCTTTTTACTTGCTTAATTGATTGATTGGTTTTGTCAGTACTTTGGCTTTTTTTTTTTTAGCTCACAGCTGGTCCTTTATCACTTGAGCCAGACCACCGCCTGATTTTGTTTTCTACTGGTTAATTGGAGCTGGAGTTTCACAGATTTTTTTTTTCACCTGATCTGGCTTTGAACCCCAATCTTTAGATCTAAGTCTGGAACTTCCATCCCCCTAACATCCTCAGTAGCTGGGCTGACAGACATGTACCACTTCACCTAGCTATTAGTTGAGATGGAAGTCTTGGTAACTTTTTGTCTTGGCTAGCTAGCTTCATACCTTGATATCCTCTCTGGATCTCAGCATAGTATTATAGACATGAAACATCATGCTTGACTTGTATTCTTTTTTTAAATATATCTTACAAGAAGAGATATTTTCTGCTTAGGAATATGATCATTTCTGGATAACTTCGGGATTTTTTTAAATAACCACAATAAACTCTCTTTCTCTTTCGTTGGTTATAGGGCTTAAACTAAGACCTAGGCACTGTCCCTGAGCTCTTTTACTCAAGGCTAGTTCTCTATCACTTTTAGCCATACTGTTCGACTTATGTTTTTTTTTTAAAGAATCTCACAAGGATTTTCCTGCCGGGCTGGCTTTGAACCACAATTCTCATATCTCTACCTCCTGAGTAGCTAGGATTACAGGTGTGAGCCACCAGTACCCTGAAATTTCTAAAGACCTGTCAGACTTTTCAGCAATTCTGGGCAAATGAGAAGGACAATACGATGAATTTTACTTTGGGGGAGGTATTTTTTATTTTATTTTATTTATTTATTTATTTTATTTTATTTTTTTGGCCAGTCCTGGGGCTTGGACTCAGGGCCTGAGCATTGTCCCTGGCTTCCTTTTTGCTCAAGGCCAGCACTCTGCCACTTGAGCCACAGCGCCTCTTCTGGCCGTTTTCTAGATATGTGGTGCTGGAGAATCGAACCCAGGGCTTCATGTATATGAGGCAAGCTCTCTTGCCACTAGGCCATATTCCCAGCCTGGGAGGTATTTTTTAAAGCCTATTTTCAAATCTTTTTTTAATCACTTAGTCATGAACTGATCCCTACTCACCTTGGCAACTTCTGTCTTTTCCATTTAGATCTTTTGCCTTTTCCATTTAGATCTGTTGCTTCCTAACTTCTTTATCATCTGTCCATCTTGTTACATTCTTTTAGCATTGCAGTTCCTGTTCCTTGTTAATGCTATGGCTTTACCTGACTTTGGGTTTTGTACTCTCTGCGAGTCTTCTAACATCATTGCATGACTGCCTTGCTTTTATCTTGCATATTTCAGTTCAAATCTTATCTTTTCAAAAGAGAATTACCACTTAATCACCCTTTCAGAATCATAGAACCCTATCTATCATTACGCTTTTCCTGGTAAAATTTTTCTACAAACCATCTCACTTTATGAAATTTTGTGTTGTGTTATCTATATACTCTCACCATAAAGCAGGATTTAGACCAATTCCTAGCATAACACTATCATCACATAGATAATCCTAGATAATCCTTTATAAAAACCTGAAATTAAGACCTTCCTATGGATTTGGTGTTGAAATCAAGGTACTTTATAAAATGATGTGAATAGAAAACATATGTAATAAGTGTGCTGTTTTGGCCATCAGTAATTAAAGTTCTTGCTAACTGGCGAAATTTATTGTTAAGATGCAAGGAATGTCTTACGGAACCAAAGCTGGGACTTGAGATCCAGGCCAGCAGGGCACACTGATTACATCCTTTCTCTTTATTCCTTACAAGGCATTTACTTCATTCATTCCTTCTTTTTTTTTTTGGCCAGTCGTGGGCCTTGGACTCAGGGCCTGAGCACTGTCCCTGGCTTCTTCCCGCTCAAGGCTAGCACTCTGCCACTTGAGCCACAGCGCCGCTTCTGGCCGTTTTCTGTATATGTGGTGCTGGGGAATTGAACCTAGGGCCTCGTGTATCCGAGGCAGGCACTCTTGCCACTAGGCTATATCCCCAGCCCCATTCATTCCTTCTTTAGCCACCAAGGACCACTTCCTGTTCCTTAAATGGAAAATATGGCTGCCAGCCACATCTGTAGTTTCATGGTACCAGTTCAGACAAATGGAGACAGATTTATCTACTGCACATTTATTCTGTTTATCCAGTTTAACAAACTATTACACTATATTGTTATAATTTGGTTGCGATTATTATAGCTGTATTTAATGGGGTAATTGTGATTATTAATGTTCAATCACTCCTCAAAACACTTGTCTCCCACCTTTTTATTTGATCTTTAAGTCTAAAGATTGAAAAACATTCTACTAGGGATGTAAAAAAGAATTGTCTTTTAAGGGAAGAATTTACCATTTGGTTAAGCAAGATACATGAAGGAAAGAAACAACAAAAATAGCATGGTGGTGATGATAATAAAGAACCGGAAAACTGCTTGCAATTTGTATTACAGGAAAACGACTTAACTTCTTAATATACAAAGAGTATAATATATAGAGTACCTGCAAACCAATAAGAGAAAGACCAACCATCTGGTGGGCAAAGATCATGAACAGATAATTCTCAGAAAAGGAAATCCAAGCTGGGTGTGGTGGCTTGTCTTTGTAAATCCAGCCCTCAGAAGGCTGAGGCAGGAGGCTATTGAATTTAAGGCTAGCCTGGGCTAAATAGGAAGACCCAGTCTGAACAAAACAAGGAAGGAAGGAATGAACATATGAATCCAAATTGTTCTTAAACATATTTTCAGACATTGAACCTCACATTAAAACCATGGGACTATTTTCATCTATCAACTGGAGACCAACAAAATTTGATCATAATTTTAAAGAAGATAGAGGTTAACAAATGTTCTAACATGGGTGATGGAAAGATAAAGCAATAGAATGTGATGTATGTTTGACATTTTAGAAGAGCGTTAAGGTAAATAGAAAGGACTGAAAATATGCATAAGATGATGTGTAGATGTTTGTGAGAGAGTGAAGAGCTAACAGACAACTTATTTATATGAGCACTCATATTGCTGTGTTTTGGCTGTACTCATGAAAACTAGCCAGCAGGCCTTCCCCTTTTAACTCTCCCTACCCACTCAAAGAGGTTCCTTTTAAGGTCCTATTCTCTGTTCAAGTAGCAGCTCTTCCTTTCTTCTATTCTAGTACTTGTGAAGTTGTTTCTAGTATCTTTGAGGGGGGGGGCATTTTTTGTTCTTTTGTTTTGAGTACTGATTGAATCCAGGGCCTTTGCTCATGCCAAGTTCACTCTACCACTGAGCCACACCCCCAGCCTCTGTTGTTTCTGAATGGCTAAGACTTCCACAAACTTTGTATCCTTCCTTGAGCCTAGCACTTTTTTAAAAGGTACTTAGTAGCACTAAAATTGAGTTGAAAGAGCTAAATTTACTAGTTTTGTAGATCCAGTTCATAGTTTTATGCTATTAGAAGAAATCTTTCATAAAAAATATTATTTGGAATTTCACCTTGATAAATATATTTAGAGTATTTACTAAAACAAATGGGCAACAAGTTTTATAGATGCTTGGTTCATTGTGTAGTATATTAATGAAACTTTTTAATACTTTGTTTTATAAATACAGATTTTATGTAGATTAGATGTTAAAAGGTAGGTGGAAGACTAAGAAATGGGTAAACTTTTAAACAGAATTTGTGAGGAAAATGTCTCTTTGAATCAGCTAAAGCCTGTATCCTTAGGACAGGAAAAGTTAAAGGCCAGAGATGAATTTAGGGAAATGATAGAATTCAGAGCTACATTTTGGAAGTTACTAATGTAGGAAAATGCTACACTGATTTAGTTAAATCCATACTTCAGTAACACATACTTACGAAATTTTGCTCTGTTGGCCATTTGCCATAGACTGACTCTGGTTATAGATATCCTTCTCTGAAGGATTCTAACTTCTGTAGGTCTGGTTTGAGGCAGGAGCATTGTTTATATTGTTAAAAGTCCTCAAGAACCACTGGAGTGTAAAATAATACATCCCATGGAATGGCCTATTTAACAACCAGATCATTCAATGTTGCTTTAGGGTCCTGTGCCATTCAGATAATCATACCCCTAGGACTTGATCTATCCTACCTAATCTCAGCTCTTACCAGGTCATTGCCTTTATAAGTAAGTATCTCAATGGTTCCCATTGTTTTGCTTTCCTTCCTTTACCTTCTTGTTTCTTTTTATAATGCTTAGGCTCTTTGCCCAAGAAACCATCATTGGTCTCATCTACAATTTATTTCCCCAATACAGGACAAATTGTAATATAACACTTATGTATCTGGCACATATATTCATTATATGAGTGGATGACATAGTATGTGCTTTCATTCTTAGCCTCTTTAAGCTTGTATATCCAGTTTTACTATTTGAATATTAACCTTTTTCTTGTTCAGTAGGGTTCAGTAGCTTTGCTAAATATTTTCCACAGTTTTATCTCATTTGTTCATTGTGGATTTAAAATCAGGTTTTCCAAATCCTTGTAAGATTCTTTAAGTGGAGCTGTGGCTCAAAGTGGTAGAGCACTAACCTTGAGCAAAAGGAACTCAGAGACAGCACCCAGTTCAAGCACCTAAGTTCAAGATCCATGACCAACAACAAAAAAATAAAAATTCAATATACAGCTGAGTGCTGGTGGCTCATGCCTGTAATTCTGGCTACTCAGGAGACTGAGAACAGGATTATGATTCGAAGCTAGCCTGGGCAGGATAGTCCATAATACTCTTACTTCCAATAAATCACAGAAAAAGCCAAAAGTGGTGTTGTGACTCAAGTGGTAGTAGAGTGCTAGCCTTCAGCAAAAAGAGCCCAGGGACAGCACCCAGCCCCCAGGACCAGGGGGAAAAAAGATTCTGTTAATTTCTTTGGTAATTTTGGAGCCAGATAATCTGAAATTGGCATCACTGGGCCAAAATCAAGGATGGATGAGAATCAATTTTTGCTGCTTTTGGAGTGCTAACTTTGGCTTGTGGCTGTATCCCTCCATTCTTCAAGGGCAGCATTCAAATCTGTTTTTCTCCTTTCTCGGTCTATGTCTACCCCTCTTTCTGTGCCTATCAGTCTGTCTCTCATATCTCCCCATCACAACAGCTTTAACTTAATTACATCTGTTAAATCCTTTTTCCTAATGAGGTAATATTCACAGGTCCCAGAAATTAAGATAGCTTTCTTTAGGCAGCCATTATTTGGCCTTCCATAGTGATGCTTTGAGATGGCTCATGAAAGGAGAAGGGAGGATTGATGGAAATGTTTTCATTCCATCCTCATCCCCTGTTTATATTTAGTGTTTCTTAACCAAGGAAGATTTTGCCAACCCACTCCCCCCGGCGCATTTGGCTGTCACAACTGAGAGTTGCTACTGGTGACTGACAACCTCAAGGCCTTGAATTCAAATTCCAGCACGGGGATATACATTTCCCAAAAAACACCAGCAGTGCTGAGGCTGAGGAACACTATCCTAAAGATAGCATTGCCAATAGGCTTTTGAAGCAGTCCAGAAATTGTGTCCACATACATCACAAGTAAGAAGCCGCTAATCTGATTTGGTCAGGACTAGTAGTTTTTGGCTGATGGAAATTGATTTAAGTGAAGTTATAAAAAAAAAAAAGTCACAACTAGGTTAAACAATATATTATCACTTTAAGATATGTACTCATGGGTCAGTCTTTTCCTGAGAATGTATCTTTTGCCAGGAGCTTTCAGACTATCATTCTTAAGTAATGCATTATTACTGATAACTAGCTTTGAGATTTGAAGTCATGTAAGTATAGTATCTCCACTTGTGGTATTTTATGACTCAGTTGTTTATACTTGTCTTGCACCTTTAATTATAAAGCAGTTCAACGTGTGTGTGTATCAGTGTCAGTGTGTCACTTTGATTCCAAGTCATTCCAAAGAAAGAAAATAAAACTCTCAGACTTATGTCAAATATTATAAATATATATGTATACATGCGCACACATATAACAATCCTATTTTGTACCCCCAAAAAATAGCTCTCTGATGACTTAGAGTATTATCTTCAGCTGAAGCTTTTTTTATTATGACTTCTAGCCTGGAAATATGGAGAGGGCCACCACTACATTTGCAGATTCTTGACTGCTTGAGAAAATTTTGTTTAGTACTAAAATAAAAATTTATAAATTATAGGATATTAACTATACGTACTTTATTAATATTACTAGCTTAATGTTTGAGTTGCTTTCCTGTTAAAAGAAACACTGCTTTTTCATTAGCTATAATAGGTATTATTTGCTATCAAAATAATTTCTCATAGGATCTTTAAAAAAATTTATTATTAAGTAGTTGTATAGAAGTTATAATTCTTTAAGTCAGGTAATGAGGAAAAGACTTTCTGATCGATATTACCCTTCTACTTTTTTCTCTCCCATCCTTACCCTCAAGTTACGTAGTTTTTATAATGTTAAATCATACAGTTCCTTAAAATTGAGTACCATATCTTATTTTGTTTCTTAGCATTCAGAGAACAGTTAGAGACCTGCATGATAGCCTCATTTTTTTTTTTTTTCCTGAGCTCTGGCTCTTTTGTGTTATTCACAGTACATAGCTGGTAGAGGTGTTTGGGGTTGCAGCTAACATCAGTATGCTTCCTTTCTAAAATAAGAGTTCTATTTATTGTATAGGGTTATTTATTTTGAGACAAGGTCTCACTGTAGGCTAGCCTGGCCTCAAATTGGCAGTTCTCCTGCTTCAGCCTCCTGACTGAGTTCTGGGATCATTGGTATGTGCCACCATGCCTCGCTATTATTTTAACTGCATAATGCAAATAAGCTATAGCACAGAGGCTGGTACATTTTAGGTATTCACTAAATCTCTTACTATATGGTGTGGTGTTAAATTACAGTGGCTAATAATACACGTTTAATAAACATGTTTGTTGCTGCCTTTGCTTGATTCATAACTTTCTTTTTCCGTACATTATAAGAGATGGGTCTTACCTAAGTATTAGCAAAAGTAGTTTTATTTTTAATATAGTTCAATAAATTATGTACTGCTGACTAAAGTTAAGGTCTTATAGGACCTTTTAATGTTTACAAAGACAAATATTTGGTGGCAAAATGGATGAGGTGACCTCAAAGATTTCTTCCACTTGAAATTTTATCCAATAGACACAATCCCATGCTCTCCCTTGAAAACTCTACAGAAGTTAGCCTTTGATAGTGTAGCATTTTATTTTGATTAAAGAAAATGACCGCATTTCTCATATGACCATAAATGGTATATTATATAATTTAAATTTTTTAGCATTTCAGGTATGTGTACATGTGCCTGTCTTCAAGTGAATTCTCTTGTTTTATTTTGCTAGTTTGTATATTTTCTATAAAAATTTTCTATGAAAACTTTAACTTTAGTTATGTAAAATTATTATTTACCATTTTATTAATATTTTTCAAGCTGAATCTTTGACATAAATTTAGATAACTGAGTAAAAAGGTTGAAAGCATTGAAGTTGCTTACTTTAGAAAAGAAATGATCATACATACTTTTATACATATTGGTTCAAATTATTTTATTTTCTCATTTTAAATGACTAATCATTTGGAAGGAAGATGAATGAAAACATTTAAAACATATTTAGGAAGGTAAAAAGGGAGAGAGGGGAGGGGGAGAAATAAGGGAGGAGGTAACAAATTGCACAAAGAATGTACCCACTGTCTTACGTATGAATCTGTAACCCCTCTATACATCACTTTGACAATAAATAAGTATTCAGAAAAATAAAAAAGAAGGTAAGACCTTAGAGCATAAATAAAATTGAGAAGTAAAATTATAAATCAACTGATAAAATTCCTTTTAAAATTTTTACTGTTCATCCAGTGAAAATATTATTAGGAATAGATCAGATTATTGACACTTCATGCTATTCAATTTGGAAATAACAGGTAGTATTCAATTAGTTTCCATGTGTCACTACTTTGTTGAAAGAAGCTTTTGAGAATTTTCAGTCTGGACCCCAACCAACAAAACAAACTAAAATCACCTCTGTGAGGGCAGTTTTTCCTTTCAAGTTACAGACTCTTGATTTTTCTGATTCTGACTTCTGTGCAATACGTAGTATAAGTTGGAAGCTTAAGATTAAAAAATAAGCTTTTAGTAACCTTAATTTATCTCCCTCAGCTTGCTACAGCCAAGTAAGTATTTATAGTTCATTTCTACTCATGATAATTTCATGCCAGTATTCACCAGAACACAACAACAGAACACTTACTTGGCTTTCTGTTGCATTCATTCTTTCCTTCCCAACAGACCCTGCAATTCTTGATTGAAGCTGCAGATTGGCTTTGTCTCTGCTTTTGTTTTCTAGAGTGCTGACTGTGATTACTTTCTACTCTATTCCTCCAGCTCTTCTTCTCCTTCTGTTTTACCACCTATTCCAGGTTTTCTCCTTTCCCAAAGTCTCCAGAAAGAACAGCTTAGAATTGCTTACTTTTCAAATAGAATATATCACTAAATGTAAATACATATATTCTGGAATTTTTAATGCATATATTTAAAAAGATCCCTTTGTATATATCTAATTTGAGAGAAGGAAGAAACTGTCTTTGTTTCCTTCCATCCAAGCATTATTCTATGAACATAGACTATGCTTATAAATTTTTTATTAAACATGTGAGGGAAGAACATAATGTATTATATAAATAGCATTGTACCATCAGTAGCAGACTTTAAATTCTAAAAGCATTCAAAAAAAAGAAACTCTCACCCATGCAGAGACTCCCTATTCAGTTGAATTAATTTTTAGGTGGATTTGAAGATGCATTTAGTTCTAAAACAATTTCTGACCCACAGGATGGGTCATAAATTGGTTAGGTTTTAAATAATCAAAGGGAAAATAAAGTGTTTGTTAGATGGGATACTAACTTTAGTGAAGCATTGGGGAGGGGAGTGATAATGTGATTGTGCAGAAAAGAACAAAGAGCATTAAAGAAAAGAATAAGTTAATATTAAATAGATGGAAAGGTAAATTTTTAAGAAGAGACATTTAAGCATTTCCAGATGATAGAAGACCAAATGTTTTCTTCTAATGTAGCATTCCTTGGAATATTTGCATCATGTTCAGGATAGCTTTGTGCTTGTGTGTATTATAGTGAAAAGGAGACCAGCATAGGCTTGAGTGCTATGTTAGTTAAAGATGAACTAATGAAAGATGGAAAGACTTTGTGGAGAGTAGAGAGTCACAGCTAAGTACAAGGACACTGTTATGTCACTGTTACAAATCAAGTGGCTTAGAGGTGCATACTTTGACACCAGGGACTTTCAGGCTTGAGATCTCCCAATGGCTCATTCATGCAGGCTGTATGTATCTGTGTATATAGTATTGCTAGTGACAGCATGCTTGCATATGCAAGGCATGTTAACTCTAGGTTACACCTTAGCCCTTATTAAAAAAAATAAGTTGTTAATATTTCCTAGATTTTGGGCTGGGAATATGGCCTAGTGGCAAGAGTGCTTGACTTGTATACATGAAGCCCTGGGTTTGATTCCCCAGCACCACATATATAGAAAATGGCCAGAAGTGGTGCTGTGGCTCAAGTGGCAGAGTGCTAGCCTTGAGCAAAGAGAAGCCAGGGACAGTGCTCAGGCCCTGAGTCCAAGGCCTAGGACTGGCAAAAAAAAAAAAAAAAAAAAATCCTAGATTTTATTAGCAGTTTGTTCTCAATTACAGTTGAGTCCTTTATTATTAAAGGATGGAAAAGTCCTTTTGAGACCACCTACTTGGATATGATGATGAATGAGCCATGTGAGTTTTGTCATATAAGGAAATGGAAAAGGTAACAGCACTATAACAAAACTAAGGAAAGGGGATCTTAGAGATTTAAGATACTAATGGTAATAAGGGCTATGATGAGAATTTTAAAACATTTTCAAAGCAGTTCAGATGTCTGACCTGTGCCTTACAGTATTTGCTATTGTGGAAATGTGTGAGAAGTTTGTATGTGGCTTGCTTTTTTTTTTCCCCAGTGTTTGAGTTTGAACTCAAGGCCTTAGGCTTGTTCTGCTTGCTTGCTCAGCTGGTGTTCTTAAAACTTGAGCCATGACTCTGGCCTAGTTGGTAATTTTGGATGTGGATTCTTGATGACTTTTTTAGCAGGGCTGGCTTTAAACTCAATTGTCTAGATCTTAGTATTCTGAGTTGCTAGGATGACAGGTGTGAGCCACTGGCATCTGGCTTCTGGCTTGATTTTTATTGTGAGGAAGTTTTAGTTTTGATTACAGGCTTTCCTCTCTGACATCTTTTTCCTAATTTCATAAAGGAACCATATAACATATATCTTGGATTCATATTGCCTCTAGAAATTCAAGTGATTATTAGATCATTAAAACTGAGCAAGAAAAGTAGAAGGATCTTAATGGAAGAAAAAACTAATCAATTAGCTTGATTGGTCATTCCTATATTTTGGAATTTTGCAGTGATAGGAGACAGCTTTGGCTTTTACAACTCAGGGTGGAAGGTGCTCCTGACTTACTGTAAGTAGGGACCACAGTTTATTAAATAATTAATAATAGGGCAGTTGCCCACTCCACAGTACTGGCCACAGTATTCCACAGTGTTTGCCTAGGCCAGTACTGCCTAGGTTGAGGCATTGTGGCATACAGAGAAGGCAATTCCATCCCCGGGCAGTTTTTAGAGATATGTATTCATTCCTTTTTTCCCAGGCTTAATCAGAATACTCTCCTTCCAGTAGCTTTTAAAATAAAATATTTTCATTTTTTATTGTATTCTTTTATATCTTATAACTTAAACATTTTGATTAGATAAATGTTTTCAAATATTTTTAACCACCTTTACTAAGGGTAACTTTTTTCTGCTATGTTTATTTATCTTGTGCTCTCTTTTACTAATTTTACTCTTGAATGATTACTTCATGTTTAAATTCTAAGGCCTCTTGATGTGATTTCTTTAAGTACTTTGTTTTGCAAGAGTATTTTTATGTTCCAGGTCAGGGTTGAATTAGATTTTGAGTCCAGAATTAAAGTTCATTCATATTTTCTTTTGTTTCTGTGCATTTGTGCATGCAAGGGTGTCTTGTTTGGCCATGGCATTTGAATTTATTCTGCTTTCTAAATGTGTATTAAAAAGTTTAAACAACAAGTAACTTAATGGAAAACCTATCTCAGAGTTATTTCTGCTAGGGTAATTTCATTTCTGCTTGTATTTGAAGATTGCTCCATATATAACAGCTGCATATAGAATGGGTTTATAATGGGTTTAGGTAAATGTAAAACATTGAAATTCTGGAATTAAACAATGTATGTAAGGATTTGGGGGCTTTATTGTTTGTGTTAAGCAGCAAAATAATTCATTGTAACATAATGATAAAAGTTGAATGAAAATATCCATAATAGGAAGAGATGGTTTTAAAGAATTATTTTATTTGTCCTTATCCTACCTCTAATTTAGTAATATAAGCGCAGTCTTTGTAAATGTACTAGCTGGTGTGTGGCAAAAACAAATAGGAAGTTTCCCACAGAAGAATCTTCATAGTGTGGTGATGAGGCCATGGTGGAGTCTGATATGTGGGTGCAGTGTTTGTTGCTTGTGGGAGGCACAGTTCTGGAATGAGAGTTTTCTTATAGTAGCACTTCCTGTTTGCTCACATACATGATACTGATACTCATTTTCATCTCTGCATGTATTTCTTGTATTGGTCTCCTGTCAAATCCAAACTCTGCTTCACTGATAGACATAAGTGATATGCCCTTGTAGGGCACTACAAACCATCCCACCTGACACTAAAATTTGCATGTTTATTGTTGTGAGTCTTCACTTCTTTTTTGGACTTTTTTTTTTTTTTTTTGCCAGTCCTGGGCCTTGGACTCAGGGCCTAAGCACTGTCCCTGGCTTCTCTTTGCTCAAGGCTAGCACTCTGCTACTTGAGCCACAGTGCCACTTCTGGCCATTTTCTATATATGTGGTGCTGGGAAATCAAACCCAGGGCTTCATGTATACAAGTCAAGCACTCCTGCCACTAGACCATGTTCCCAGCCCCTTTTTTGGACTTTTTGTCAGCCACTGAAAACATGGATGTTGGTCACATAAATGTGAGCCTACTTTAATGCTCCAGGTGTTTTACCTCAGGAATATTTGAAGAGACTGCTCTGTGAGCCTAGGAGGTCCAGGTAGCCAGATGCATTGCTTTATCCTCAATGTTCTGGACAGCCCCGTATATTTTGATTAATAAGATAGCTCACTCTTCCCATTAGGATAAATTTAAGCTTGAGTTATTGATATTACATAATAGAATTAGTGTAGAAGAATATATAGCATAAGTTAAAAGTTTCTATTCCTAGTCTTCATGGAGTTAATTTATTAGCATGCATCAGCAATGTGGCATTAGTTATTTTTCAGAGTTTGAGATTTAGTTTTATATTTATGAAGTGTTTCTCAGCAATTCATGCATGACCAGTGTCTCTAGCAATCCCCTAGTTTCAGTGCAGATCATCCTGAACACTGTTAGTGTTTAGTGTCCTTATTATCTTCTAGTCACTGACACAATCAGAATGCCCTCATATGTGCTGTCTTGACAAAGGGCAGCATTGTAATTAAAAATATATATATACATATGTCTTAGAAAACAATACATTTATGTTTCTGACTTTACACATAGCTACTAACTATACTATAAAGGAAAAATATTTGAACACATGGACTTCTCAAGAGAAGCCAGAGAGAATCTGCCCTGAGGAGAGCTGTGCTTACCTCTGAAGTCTTATATTGCAAGATTATTCAATTGGCTTTCCTCCGTGGTAGTATTACTTTTCTAGTTTTCAGTTATCTCACCTTTTTAACCGAGTGTTCTGTGATTTTTGAATTGTACACTCTTGCTTGGTTGGGTTTTTATTCATGGATATTTTGTGCCGCCTGATGCTGAGGCACATTCCTCCAGAGATCTGGCTAAGGCTTTTTCCTTTGGCAAAGGTACTTTGGGAAAGGTACTGTCTAGGATCATTGTAGCTTTTCGGCTTAAGGTTTTCTGAACTAGGAAACTATATTTAAGTTCTGAACCCCCCCCCTTTGATTGTTGATATATAAATTGTGTGTTTTAAAATATTTACGCAATAAAAGGTTTATTCTAATAGAGTACTTTAAGAATTGCTCTATTAATAAGAGCAAATTAATAAAGGTAACAATGATGTAAATCATAAAATTGGTTATATTGAGTGTGTGTGTTGCTTACTAACAATAGATCTCAGTGGGAGATTTGGTTCTTGCCTAAAAAGTTACCAAATCCATCTTCATGTATTGGCCAGACTAGTCAATGAGAGAATTACAGATTGCTTTATATCACTGTGTTTTCCAGTTTGTCTTTATCTGGACAAAACCTGAAATATGTGAATGCCTTAAGAAAGACAAATATCTGCCTCATCATCAGCTCAGTTGGCTGTCTTACAGTTTTTCTGTACACAAAAATGCTATAAACTCATACAAGTAGAACTGTATGTATGTGTGTATGTGTGTGTATTTATTTTTGCCAGTCCTGGGGCTTGCACTTAGGGTTTAGGCACTGTCCCTGAGCTTTTTCTCAAGCCTAGTACTCTACCATTTGAACAACAGTACCACTTCCAGCTTTTTCTGTTTATGTGGTACTGAGGAATCTAACCCAGGACTTCAAGCATGCTAAGCAAGCACACTACCACTAGGCCACATTACCAGCCCCTGTATTTATTTTTATTAATATAAACCATACAGTAGGACTTCATTGTGATAGTTCCATCCATCCATCCATCCATATATATATATATATATATATATATATATAATGTACCTTCATCAAATTAACTCCCTTATCCTGTCCTCCCTTCCCATCCTTTTTTAATAGTTTTAGTTGGTTTCATTATGCTATTTCTCATATATACATATATATATTTGAAACACATATATCACCCTCTTTTTTCCCATTTCCACTCTCACTGATTTGCCCCACTAAACAATACCCCCTTTTACAATCATATCATATTGCTGTTACTATCTTTGGTGTACTAGATTTCAAGAATTCTAACTTGCTAGGCAGTTGCTCTGTCTCTTGAGCCATACCTCCTGCACTTTTTACTCAGGCCAATCTGAGCCATATCCTCTTAATTTATGCTTCCCACTTTAGTGGGGATCACAGGTGCACAGCACCTTCCTTGCCCAGCTTTTTTTTTCTTTGGAGATAGGATCTTAACTTTTTCTCCCAACTGACCTTGAACTATAGTTCCCCAATCTCTGCCTCCCAATTAGCAAGGATGACACACTGGCCCCCACCCATATTATTATTATTATTTTAGGTCTAGATTCTGCAAATGAGTAAGAACATGTGATGTCTGCCTTTTTTTAGCTTGGTCTGTCATGCTAAACATGATTATTTCAAATTCCGTACACTTTTTAAAGTAAACAACCTAGTTTCCTTTTTTAAAATGACTAGATAGCACTCCATTGTATATATATTCTTTATCTGTTCACTGATTGTTGGATACCTAGTTGGATTGTATAATTTGGCTACTGTGAGTAATGCTGCATAGGTGTGCAGGTGTCTCTATTCTTGTGCTCACTGATATTCCTTTAGGTACATGCTCAAGAACAGAATAGCAAGAATATAGCAGTTTCATGCTTAATTTCTTTTTGGGGCGGTGGTTGTGAGACTTGAGCTCTGGACCTAGGTGTTGTTCATAGGCTCCTTTTGCTCAAGGCTAGCACTCTACCACTTGAGCCACAGCCATTTCTGGCTTTTTCTTTGATTAATTGGAGATGAGAGTCTCATGGACTTTCTTGTCCCATTGACTTCACACTGCAATCCTCAGATTTCAGCCTTCTGAGAAGATAGGCTTACAGGCATGAGCCACGGATGCCTGGCAATTTTTTTTTTTGGTAGGCCTGAAACTTGAACTTGGCCTCCTGCTTCCTAGCATATTTTTTCTCCATTTGAGCCATGCCTCCAGCTCCTTTTTCCATGCTCATTTTTTAGTTAGGGTCTCATTTTATGTTCAGGTCAGCCTGGACTGAGATCCTCCTACTTGTACCTCACTCACTAGATTTAACAGCCAAGTACTACAACGCCCTGCCATTAGTTGAGGTGGAATCTTGCCCAGTGCCATTTGCCAGTGCTGGCTTCCAGCCTCAATCTCTACTACCCACTCAAGTAGCTGGAATCACAAGCTTGAAATGTCACATCCAGGCATCCTTAGTCTTTTGAGGAGTCTCCATATTTAGTTACACATCTGCATTTCCACCAACAGTGAATAGGACCACCTTCTTCATCCTTGCCAGCATTAGCTGTTGTTTCCTTGATGGCCATTCTGACTGGGGTAAGATGGAATATGGGCTGTTTTGATTTTCATATATATCTTTATACTTTTGAGAACTCTGTTGAATCAATGTGCCCATTTATTAGTCATTTGTTCTTCTGGTATTTAGTTTCTGGAGCACTTTGTATATTTTGGATATGAATCATTTGTTGAATGAACCTTATGTTCCTGAGAGTCAGCTGAGTACGTGTTCTTTGTCCTCTTTGGCCAGTATTCTCATTTATTCCCATTTCTTACACCACTACTTATACAAAGTGGTGGTTAGACCCACCTGGATCTGAGTTGCCATTCTTCATCTTGCTCAGCCAGGATCTAAACTACTGCTTCTTGAATCAGCAAACACTCAAGAACTGTCATGGCTTCTTAGCCTGCTTACCAGTTTATCGCTTGCTTCATGTTGACCTGTAGTAATTTTCTTGGAACATATTTTTTTTTTTTTTTTGCCAGTCCTGGGCCTTGAACTCAGGGCCTGAGCATTGCCCCTGGCTTCTTTTTGCTCAAGGCTAGTACTCTGCCACTTGAGCCACAGCGCCACCTCTGCCCATTTTCTGTATATGTGGTGCTGGGGAATCGAACCCAGGGCCTCATGTATACAAGGCAAGCACTCTTGCCACTAGGCCATATCCCCAGCCTCTTGGAACATATTATAATTATTTGTTTGAGATAATGTTTTGATATTTTATTTTGCATTTTAGTGTAAGTTCCACCCTGGTAGGGTGACATGCAGATGCCCCCACCTGGTTAAGTCTGCACCCAGGTCTGCACCTGGGAAACCAGCATACCTGGAGGCAGTTACTTCCCCCTTCCCTGAGGTCACATCCTAATCCACCTGGCCACACCTCCTGGCCCCTGCCCTAGACAAGGCTGGGGGAGGGGTCCCCCCTTCTCTCCAGCCATACATCACCTTGGCCATAGGCCAGCAGTTCCCCAGTGGCGTTCTCTTTTATCAGCTACCTACTTTAATAAACCTTACATTTATTTAGGGCTTTATAAGAGAATTGTTATCAGATTATTAAGTCTATTTTTGGCCAGATACCCAACAAGTTTCACTTATTTTCTGACTTTTCTATTCATTTCCTAAAGCTTTTGTTTGCTACTTTTTTTCTGTTTTAGCTGTCTTACCTCTACTACTGTTTTATTTTAATTTTTTTTTGTTATTTTGAGTGAGACTTCTGGAGGGAGAGTCTATCGGAAAATGTGCTCCACTCTCCACTTTGCTGGGCACTTGTCTACTAGTTCGTAGATCTAGTCTAATTAGGACTATGGTCTAACCCAACGTAAGTCACTTTCTATTTAACTGTGGTTTTAAGTGTGAAGTTAAAGAGCATAGTGTCCTTTGGCCTAAAAAGAGGTGAAAGGGCAGGAGTTGGGAGTTAGATTTTAAATCATTAGCTTTGCAACTGAGCAAGGCCTTAGTGAGGTGAGGTCAGTGTAGCCTTGTTAACTTACACAGTGATTTTACCATGAAGTCTGAATATACAGGGCAAGTGACATTACAGTGAGTTAAACCAGAATTTTAAATTTTCTTTTAATAAATATTAACTGTATTGTGTCTGTCAGAATACTAAGAGTGTTGTATACCAGATGCTCAGGTGGGCCTCGAACCCATGACAATAGTCACCAGCACTCAATCAATTGGGCTAGGAGTCTTTAGCTGTGCACTGCATCTGTACCACTGGGAGGGTCACAAACAGGGCCAATAGGGCTGGGCTTTTAAAGGCAAATATCACTTGTACCACTCTCAGGTGGTCATGGGGTAAGAATCACATTCACCACACACAGGTGGTCTGGCAAGTTAGGCAAAGCCAGCAGGCAGACATACAGAAGCAGAATTGCTGTTAGTGATTACAATTCCAGTAAACTCTGTAAACAAAGCAATCAAAGCAATACAGTTCTTGGTTCTGGGTGTGACTGGTCTTAATTAGCCTTAAATCTTTCTCTTCTTGGAACTTCCCTTAAACTGAGTAGTCTTCGTCCTTCCTTCCTTTTGCCTAGGGCAAGCTGCTTTTGGCTCCTGTTATTCAGCTTAGGTTTGCTCTTCCCCAGGCTCACTATTTTGTCTAAGCCTGCAGTTTCTAGGGACTCAAAAAAAGGGGGGTTCCCCTACACCTTTCACTTGGTTTCCACAAGAGTTAGAGTACAAATAAATGAGACACTCGGACTCTTGTCCTCAGCCTGTATTTGAGATAGACATATAAGTTAAAATACAGTCATTCTCATTACTTGTAGTTATAGCTTGTAAAGCTCCTACAAACACTGGATTGTCACGTTTTGAACTGTTTCTTCTGGAGGAATTACAGTGTTAGGTTTATGTAAGCTGTTAGCCAGTATTTCATCAGCAGATTAATATATAACCTTGTTTTAATGTGTGCTTCTGTACATAGACACCACATTTAATGTAATATTCAGACTCACTATAACTCATGGTAGAAGGAATCTTATATAGCATACATATTTTCTCCGTAAGCATACAGGCTTCTGTATTAGAAATACCAGATAGCATTTCAGTAGTATGATTGAAAGGGTCCGTTTTAGACAGCTGTTATAAGGTAAATTATCAGAGAAGCCACATTTTGAAGGATCAAATCTTGGAGTCTTTATTAGAATACTAGCAGTCTGCAGGCAGCCAGTTGCTACAAAGGCCTGCAACACTTAACACTGTTAGGAAACAGGCCAGAAAGGAAAGAAAGAACAAAAACAATACCAACAAACCAGTTCAGCTCCAGTGGAGAGCTGAAGTGGGATGCCTTGGTGAACAGATATGTGCTAAGAGACAGGACACTGGACAAGAACACGGAGACACATGGCATGGCATAATGGTGCATGACCTGGTCTATGTGTAAGTAGGCAGGGGACAGGGTCACAGGAAACTCTTGAGTCCCAGGCACTGGACTCACAGGCTCCATAGGCCAAGTGCCCTCCTCTGTCTCCAGGGATTCAGGCACACCCATAAAGACAAGATGCCAGACCTTACAATTCACCGTGGGCCAAGATGGAGCTGGCCAGACCTGACCTCCTTACTTAACAGCAAACTCAAAAAATAACAATAAGTAGACTGAAAAGGACGTTTGTATTCACTATGAGAACTGAAACAAGTAAGCAGCATTGTTGGCCTGTTCATCCTTAGCTGGGACTGTGAAATGTTTGCCTACTCAAAAGCTTTCACTTTTGTGTAGATCCACAAATGACCACAGAAGCTCTGTGAGCATTAGCTTTGATTTACAAAGAAGTTCAGGTCAGTAGCTTAATTAGCAAAATACTGACTATGTGAATAATATATACTGACTGTACAGTACATCCCCGTGATTGGTATGCAGCCTTTAGTGTGTCAGGGAAGTCTTCAGTTGGAACGGTTTGGGTGAAGTCCCAGCAGCATGAAGCCATGGTTTTAGGCTTAGCAGTTGACCCAGTGTGGCTGGAATTGAAAGGACCCTTGTAAGGAGGACTAAGAAGGAATGTTCAGGCTGGACAGTTAACAGAAGAGGATTTAAGGGCCCCTCTTGCCACATTAAAAAAATGTGAGTTTTATAAATTATGGGAAACTAGTAAATGATTTTTATTAGGGGGAAAAGCATGGGTATTTATATTTAGGAAGTCTAACTCCGCTGGTGGTGTTGAGGACCAACTCATTCCATTTTTTGTTGTTGATAATAACACAGTACCACAGAATGGGTACATTTCAAAGATAAGACATTTATTTTGACTCACAATTCTAGAGGTCCAAGATGGAGAGACCATATTTTGCTGATGGCAGAGTTTTGTACTGAGGCAGTGCAGGGTATCACATGATAAGAGATAGCTTGCAAAGTATTGTGATCTCTCTCCCTTTTCTTACAAAGTTGCATGTGTTTCATCATGGAGTCTTCACCTTGGTTATTGTATCTAATACTTTCCCCAAATCTCTACTTCTAAATACTACAGTCAGAATAAGTTTTTATACCTGTAATATTCTTAAGCTCCAATATGCATGTTGGACATAATAAAATATATTCAAATCATAGCATGAATAGATGAAGGAAAATAAATAGAAACTAGGTTTTAATGTGAAAGATGAGAAGTATGAATTAAAGTATTCACAGTGTTAATAAAGAGAAAGATGTTATTTGAAAAAATATTCAGGATACAAAATTCAGAGGTATTCCTACCAGATTAGATAGAGGGAATAAAGAAGATGGAACAGCTAACACAGTCCCATCAATAAAGAAAGGAAATGCAGAAGGAAGGCCAGATTTAGGAAGTAATGTGATAAATTGTGGCAATGTTGAGTTTATGGTGCTCGTGGAACACTTACGGAAATATAGGTGCAAGAATATGAGCTTGAAGGTTGAGAGGTATTGGACAGTGGTAAATTTCTGAGCACCTGTTGTGTATCAAAGCATAGTCTGAATGCCCAAGGAGACAGGTCCATGAGTGAATCCTGAGTGAGGGGACACAGACAAGTGAACAAAGGTCATTTCAGATGAGTGTGATGAAGAAAAGAGCTGATGGAAGAGCGACTTACTGAGGAGGAGGGGCTGGTGGAGATTGTTTCTTGTTTCAGGCCTTTTTTTCTTGGGGAGGTATATCTATCAAGAGACAATGAAGAGGAAAAGGCATGTGAATCTCTGGAAAAGTCATTTCATGTAGTGGGAACAGGAAGTGAATGATAGGAAAGATGAGAAGCAAATGACAGTGAAAGATCTTTGGCACCTTTGAAGAAGAGAAGGGAGGCCCATGTGACTGAAGATTAGTGGACATGGGACAGGAAGTTGTAAGATTGAGTTTACACTGGGGTACACAGATGGGATGCCAGATTGAGTTGTCTCTAGCAGGGTGAGAGTGTGAACAACTCTATAGATGAAGTGGGAAGCCTGTGGACAGTTTTTTCAGGAGAATAGTAGAATCTTGTATGTTTTTAAGTGATGCTTCTAGCCACACTATGAAGAACAGGATTTTGAGAGCTAGAATAAATGTAAGGGAACTTGTCAGGTGACTCCTGCAGGAGACATGGTAGTGGTGTAGCACAGTGGACCTGTTAGAGAGGTGGGCAATTGAAGTCAGGTAGCTTTTCTGCAGCCTGTTGATCATCAATGAATTTAAGAACCATTTTAGCAGTTGGGGGATAGTGTTCAGTAGAGCATTTGTCTAATATGCAGCAGGCCCGGAGTTCTTCAGCAATGAAAAAATTACAGAAAGCTTTGCTGTGAATTCTAAGACATTATGCAGGTGCATATATAAAATAAGTATTAACTTTGAAAACAGAATCTGTCTGTGAATTTCATCCTTTTAAAGTTATGTAGAATAAACCCTTCATATCTGCAGCTGCATGGTTCCAAGGAGACCACCAGAAAATCCCAAATGTTCAGGGTGCTTGCAGTTCACTACTGCCATCTTTCAACAGATATACAATTTTCCCTCTCTCACTTCAGCTAAGCACATAAACTTTTACCTTGCTTTTTGGATACTGTTTGCTTTTTGGTGAGACTTTTTTTTTTGCAAAATTTAAGTCAGAGAAACAGTAGATCACATTATTTAAACACAACTGATGATAACACAGGATGGCCAGCCCTTCTCTGCATTAACAAAGCTGTGTAATGTATGTATGGGAATTAAAAAATCTTGGTTTCAAAAATTTTTTTTAATTTTTATTTTAACCATGCTTTGTCAAAACTGTCGTGTAATAAGTCCATGAATAGGGTGGCCTAACCTTTCTTTTGATGTATTCATTTAAAAACATTCAAAATCAAGTGTGGTGGCAGTCCAAGGCCAGCCCAGTCATAAACATTTATAAGACTCCATCTCAACCAATGGCTTTGCACAGTGGTGTGGACTGTCATTCCAGTTATTAGAGAAGCACAGTGGCTGGGTGAGCAACATGGGGAAGTACAAGTAGGAAATCATAGGCCAGGCTGACTGGAGCACTGAGCAAAACCCCACTTAAAAATAACCATACAAAAAGAGTGGGAGATGTGGCTCAAGTGGTAGAGAGCCTGCCTAGCAAGCAAAGACCTTGCCTTCAAACCTATTACAAAAAAAATTTGGGGTATTTAGTATAGTGTATCAGTGATTCTGTAGATATATTTTATGTTTATTAGTGCTTATTGAATGAGGAAAAAACAGACAGTTCCTGTTCAATTATAATAGTATGTATTTGCTTATAACTAATGAATCTTTTGACCTTTTAGTGGTTATATCAACAAAATTTCTTCAGAGCACACCTACTATATTGGGAAAGCAGATCAGGAACAGCAATATTTAGCTGAATTTTTTAAAAATCTGTAGCTCCGGCATTTTTTTTTCTGTCTGAGCACTACATACAGTGCAACACAAATGATACTTATGGGTATAGAATGGAGCATGGACTACTGGGACAGATTGGGAACTAGTAGACAGAGGCTCTTTAATTATACAGGGGAAAACGCTACACCAAAAGATAGAGTGTGGAAACTATGGTTTTTGAGAAGCAGAACATAAAGATCTAGGGGAGACTTAGATGCTTGATGATTAGAGAGAAGAAAAAAAAAATTGGATGATGCTGTAATTCTGACCTTTGGAGAGAATGGGAAGATGGTGATGTCATAATCCTCCTGAGATGCAGGATCTATATTAGGAGAGGCTTGGTAGGATAGGTGAATAGTTTTGAAAATAGCATATTAAAGACCATCTTCAGGTCTCCCAGGGGAAATACATTTAGAAGGCAGTTGGTTAAAGGTGAGTGCTGTAATAAAGATGGGAATTCATCAGGTATAAACTAGTTGAAGCCCCAGAGGTAAATTGTCTTTTAAGAGAATGAAAACCTGAGGGATACCGATGGAGTGATTCTCTGTTCTTAAGAGAATGAGATCCAGATAAGTGATTGGTTTGCCAGGCAATTCCTAATCTTACTCAAGAAGTTCCAGAGGACTGGGAATGGGGCTTTTATAGAAATAAGAGCACTTGCCTAACATCCTGGGCTCCTGGGCCCAGGTCCTGGGCTCCATCCCTATATTCATATTCATATTCATATTCATATTCATATTCTCTCTCTCTTTCTCTCCCCCTCTCCCTCCCCCTCTCTCTTTCTCTCTCTCTCCCTTTATCTCCCTTTCTCCTTCTCCCTCTCCCTCATCCTCTCTTCCTCTCTCCCTCCCTTCCTCCCTCTCTCTGACACACACACACGGAGTAGATGTGTATGTAGTATTGACAACTCTAGAGAAGCAGGAAAAAAAAAGGGAGGAAGGTGCCTATAAATCTACAAGTGAACACAGTAGATGGTAAGAAAGGGGTTACAAATTAATTAACCGAAGTGTAATAGACTCTATAGAGAGAGGAATAGTATTCTTTAGAAAGACGAAGTCAAAACCCAACAAAACAAGTACTAGGAAGTAGGTACTAGTAGAAATAAGAGGGGGAATGGGACCAAAAGGAGCAGGGTAGAAGACTGAAGGGGGATGCAGGGAGAAGAATGTAGGCAAAAATTTGTTGTATATATCACAGAATTGAGAAATTTTGTGAGAAGGGGTAGGTCAAAGAGGGGTGAAGATGTTGAAGTTGTGACACATACCAAGATGCATTGTACACATAAACTGATTCACTAAATTACAAAAAAAATCAATACATAACCTAAAATTAAGATAAGGGAAGGGTTGGGTTGGGAGGGGTGGATGAGAATATTGGAAGGGGTGACATTGATCAGGATGTACTGTATTCAAAAATTGCTTTGGTGAAAGGCAACGCCCTTGTACAACTATGTAAAGATGATAAAGATATTCACAAAAAGGGAATGGAGTTCAAAACATAGATCTTTCAAAATAGAGGGAGGAAGATGTATTATAGATAAAGAAGTATCAAATAAAAAAATATTGAGGTTACAAGAACTGGATCCTGGTTCTGCAGTGGGCTGATATTGCACAGGTAGGAGAGAAAAGGCCAGCATTATTTTCTCCTGAGATTTGAGGTAAAGATGTGCATTTAATTTTACAAGTGGAGGGAAAAGTTAGTAAAACATAAAAGACAGCCTGTTTTCCTTTTCTTTCCCTTCTAACAAAATCTGTAGACAACTTATTTCTAACACTTAGTGAATAAGTTATGACGCTGTTATTTCAGTTTTAACTGTTGTTGAAATTAGTGACTGTGAGAGAACTCAGGGTGGGACAAGGATGGAATTGTGTAGTCTTTTGATTTCTGTAGGACAGGGTACTCTGAGAATCTTGAAACACTTGAGGATAAGACTATGAAGAAAGGCACTGAAATGGAGGAAGGAGCTGTGGAAGTAAGGGGGAAGGGTAGGTGCTTTTGCCCTCAGTATTTGGCCAATGAGTGTTCAGTTCTCTAAGTCCATCTCTTTAGAGAACTTTTTCACCATTTGGAACAGATTTACTTATGGCTCTATTATAACCAGAAAGTCTTTGAGATAAGAAACATGGTGAAAACCTAAAATAGTCTTTGTTTTGAATAGTATATGACCTGGGCTTTCACCAAGATAGGGCCTCTTGTTTCCCTTTTTTTTTTTTAACTTTGTTAAATAAATAGTAAAAGCTGTTATGTGCAAGGTTTCCATCTGGATACATAGGATCAATTTTCTAATATTTGGACTGTGTTTGACTGCCCCCTGGAAGGATTCTGTGGGTGATGTGATATTTTTACCTGAGCATTTGCCCAGAAGGGATGACTAAGTGGCATTGGAGCTTTGGAAAAGAGAATTTGTTTGTTTCACACACACACATACACACACACACACACGGGAAATATATAAAACATGGTTTTGATATTATATGCATTGCAATATAATATGTATGTGCTTATGATTTTTATCAAACCATATCATTTGATAGTGTATGTATATAGTGTATGATATGTATGTATGTGTGTGCATATATATATATATTTTTTTTTGCAGTGCTCTGACTAGCATTGTAAAGGGAGGTATAAGCAAAAGTGAGCAAAAACCTACATGTCAAGTGAGGGAAAAGTAAATTGTTCAAATTCTTCTAGTCTATCATTTTAGTGCGGTATAATACTAAATGCTCCAAGCTGAATTGTATTTGATTAGAGACCAATGATTTTTTTTTTTTAAGCTCTTGTTCCTTGTTTTAAAGGGAACTGGTAGTTTTCCAGGCAAAGGAACAGATTTAGGTTGACAGTACATTAAACATGGCAGGTAAAGTATTAAATTAGACTGACTGAATAGTTTCCCTTTGTGCTGATTAAATCTTTGTATTTATAACTATAGAGAATGGCCATAATTTTAAGAACCTGTAAATTCTGTATCTATAGATTTTTAAGAAGAGCTTCCTTTGCCAGGGATCCTTTATGCTGAAAACTATTGGTTTTGTTTGTTACTGTTACAGCTTTGAAGTTTTAAAACTGGTACTTTTGGTTTTTAGCTCCATATCAGTAAATGACTTTTTTATGTTGATAGCTTTTGATTTTTTTTTTGTTTGACAGTGTGGTTATGACAAATTAGCTTCTTTTCTACTTCTATTACATATATGTATAATAAACACTTCATGTCACTCAACCCTCTCCAACATAACTGTATTTGTAATTTTGTTAGTTAGATTAGGTGACCTACTAATAAACTGTTTCATACTTGATTCCTCTATTTTTTCTTAGAGTTATTTGTTTCTCACATGTAGTATTAATAATTCCACCTCTAACCCCCCTATTTTGTAAAACAATTTAAGCATATTGAGTCTGTTTAATCAAACTTACCAACTTGGTTTTCTCAAGGATGTCACTGCTGGAGCTTTCGGAGCTGTCCAGTACACATTCTCTATTCTCTGAATCAGAAGTAGAATAATCCACACCTGTCCTTATTCTCCTCCTAGTTTTGGCATCATCTTCCCTCATCTCTTTTGCCCTTTTGTTTCATGTTCTAGAGCCAGCATGTTTTTCATTGTTTAGTTTGTTTGCTGGTACCAGAGCTTGAACCCAGGGCCTCTTGCATTTGCTCAACTTTTTGCTTACAGAGTTGATGCTCTATCACTTGAGTGGTGTCTCCAGCTTTTTGTTGGCTGACTGGAGATAGAATTCAGACTTTTCTGCCCAGGTTGACTTTTAAACCAGTCCTCCAGGTCTCATCCTCTGTAGTGGATAGTAAATTCTATCCACAAGGCTGAACCATAGGCACCTGGCAGTTGTTTTCGTTCTTCCTTTTGTTTTGTTTTTTTAAGTTTTTCTGAGAAAATGTTTGTGGTACATACTCTTATGAAACTTTATAAGCAAGCCAGAAAATTATTTTTAACTATCCGTACTTGGTTATAGCTTGGCATGTTGAGCTCTCCTGTGGCCATCTTGCAGCAGGATTGTTTTGGGGTAATAACTGATCTTCATGTCCTAGACCATATTCTTTAGAGAGGATTTAACATTTGCCTAGAAGGTAAAGACCAGGCTGAAGGCTTCAGATAGACAAGAGGGAGAAGAGGTAGAGAGGTTTTTCTCCACATTTAATAATTTCATTTTTCCGTATGCTTTCACTCTCCATGGTCTAGAGACACATCTCCCCTTACCCTTTACAGAAAATAAGTTTGTGTGGTGGATGTTGCAGGATCATCAAGGAGAGCTAGAAAGCCTAATCCTTTTCAAAGTGTTTGTTTTTACTGGCATCAGAGCTTGAACTCAGAGCCTCTCTATCTCAGCTTATTTGTCCAGGTGGTGCTCCGCCACCTCAGTGAGCCACACCTCTGGCCTGGTGAGAGCTTGTTTTCCTTTTCTCCTTATTGTTACTCCCCACACCTCTAGTTTCTTATGCAGCTAGCTTATGAACCTTGGTTCTGTTCTACAAATGAAGAATGTTTTTTCTAAGTTAGTTTAGCCTAAGTTAAAGTTTGGCCTCTTGAGGTCTTACTCCTTGTCTATATATTACATAACTTTCCAAAAAAAAAAACCCTTAAAAAAAAACCTTACCTTTGTAAATTAATGCCTTCTGAAATGGCAAACACTTCTTCATTGCATTTTAGAGCATGATGACTTCAGTGTATCTTGGAAATATTTACACCTTGTTAAATACAAACAAAATGTTGGAGCCTATTGGGGAGGAGTTTTTGCTAGAAAACTATTCTTCAACTTTAATTAATTAAACTAATTAATTGATGCTTTGGGTACAGGGATCTGTGATGAAGTACACACTTTAGCTTTATCTCCAGTAGCTGTTATAACCATCTACACCTTGCTTCAGTCTGCGTTTTTCATTAGATCTTCAAGTCTCTAGATCATCAAGAAAGGAATTGATTCCTTGAGGATACTGATGCTGTTGCAAACCCAAGCAAATTTCACTTTGTATTCAACTTTGATATGTTTCAGTTGTTGTTTATATAAAAATTTTGCTCTAGAGTTGAAAGCTCTTGGAATTAAAATAGATAATTCATAGCACTAATAATCCTTGACACCATTGTGCATTTATTTACTAAATATTTCTTTAGTATCTGGTTTATAAGACACTATACTTGGAACTCTAACCAGAGTAAGCTCTTATTCCTTGAGATGTTATAATAAAGAGAAGAGCATATGTGGGTGTGTATATTCCCAGACCCCTAGATGTCTGGAACTGTGGATGGTACTGAACCTCATATACAGTTTTTCTATATAGTGTGTGAATATACTGGACAAAGGAATGACTTGTGTTTCTGTCAGAACTAAAGGAATGGTGCAAGATTTCATGTGCTGTGTTAATGGTACATAATTTTAAACTTACTGAGTTTTGTTTTTCTGGAATTTTCCATTTGGTAATTTCACTACAGTTAATCATGGATAATTAAACCATGGGCAAAGGGAATTACTGTGATAAACACTGGTAAACAATTCTTTCTGTTTATCTTTCCATATATTTTCACTTAAGACCATTGGGGAAATGGGAAAGTATGAATATTTTGAGTCTTTGGCTTTATTTAAGTAACTTAGGGACTGAATGTGTCCCTTTAAAATTTATTAGTACCTCAGTGTGATGACATTAGAAGTGAGACCTTTGGTAAAAATACCTGGTTTATAGGAGCTAAAGTTAAAGAACTGAAATTGTTGAGTTTCATTTACTGTAATTCTTAACTGTAGGTCTTAAAGAAGTTTTATAGGTAAAGTACACCTGTTCAGTCATTAAAGACATTAATAGGACAGATTGAAATGGCTTACCAGGAAAGAAACTCATGATAAAAAGTATAAAATAGTACATAAGTCATGGGATATTTATGGGTGAATAGAAAATAACCCTGCAGAGAGACATATCTATGATTTAAGAAATGTTGCCTAATAACTAATCTTCTATAAAAGAATGTTTACTTAGAAAAAAGTGGTTTCCTTTTGAATTTATCTAGAAATTATGATGAAGCTGACTCTTAAAGGAGTATATAATTCATAGGTTGGTTTTAAATGACCAGTTTGTTACACAGCAGTACATAAGTATTAATTTTGTGAAATAATTTAAGTTAACACCATCTCTGTTCCTTCCCCATGAGTACTGCTTGCTGTATGCCCAAGCTGTGGGTTTACATACTTATACTTGTAAGAAATATTAGGTGTTACTTTTATATATTGTTACTATAAACATTTTTTTTTTTTTTTTTTTTGGCCAGTCCTGGGCCTTGGACTCAGGGCCTGAGCACTGTCCCTGGCTTCTTCCCGCTCAAGGCTAGCACTCCGCCACTTGAGCCACAGCGCCACTTCTGGCCGTTTTTCTGTATATGTGGTGCTGGGGAATTGAACCTAGGGCCTCGTGTATCCGAGGCAGGCACTCTTGCCACTAGGCTATATCCCCAGCCCTACTATAAACATTTTTGTGAATATATAAAATATTATATTTGTAATATCTTTCCATAGCATATTAGTGGTGTAGTACTATATAGAACTTTCTTTTCTGCTCCCACAGAAAGTTGTGTTTTAGAGAGCTTTTCATAATAGTCCCTATAAAACCATGCTATTCTTTTACCTTATAGATAATTTACAGGATGTGTATAGTTTATTTACCTGTTTTCCTGCTGAGAAACACTGGCTTTAATTCTGGTTTTTTCCCCTATGTTTTTAAGTAATGCCACAGTGAGCACTACAGTAAATGGTTTCATTAGGAGTTTTACCTGCAACATGGTCGTGTATTTTACTTGAGACAAAGGTTATAAGATTTAGTAAAATTACAATTTTTGAAACTCTTTTATTAAAAACACTGCTCAAATTCTGGTAATGTTGACACGAAGAGGTTGGTAGTTGGCCTCTGCATAAAGCAAATATAAAATGGATAAAATTGTTTTTTTTAAACAGCCATGTAAATATACTGGACATTGACCAAAAGCAGTTCAAAAAATTGAGAAGTGTTCTTGTAAAACTACTGGAGCTTGAGCTAAGAACAGGATGGGGAGTCTGTGGCTTTTTAGCCTAGAGCTGTTCTCATATACCTCTTCTCTCCTCTCAGCTCTACTTATGAGAACTTTAGCTTTCTCTGTGCTGTGGACTAAATGCTTATTCCTGTTTCCTTCATATGTTAAAACCCTGTTTCTCAACAAGGTGGTATTTGGAGTAGGGGTCTTTGGAAGGTGATTGGAGTGTTTAAGTCATGAAGTATGGTATACCCATATGGCATCAATGGATAGACATTTTTGTTATAGTATCCTGAACTGAAGACAATTGTCTGACAGTGCCTTGATGCAAGCCAGGAGGGAATGAAAGGGAACACAGACACCTATGACTTTGCTGGTGAAAAGTGGTGGATTTGGTTGGACACAGATGTAGAAAACCTGCTACTCTGCTGGCTTTATGTTACAGACTTGGCTTTGTGTGAACAATGGTCCAGCAGGTATTTATGTAGTAAGGAAATCCTAGAAAGGAGAGAACCATAGAAGGTCTGAGATAAGCTCTTCACATGGGGAAATTCAAGTGAACACTAAAGGAGAACTATAACTTTGGTTGAGCTTCCCAGTCCACACACATACAAACATTCTGCAGGTCAAAGACTTGCAGGCACAAAGTATGTGAGGACAACCTTTGAGTCATTGGCTGATCATTAAGCTATTGGCACAGTAGTAGGGGAGCCAGGCTGAACTTGGCAGACATTCTGACTATACATAATTGAGGGAAACAGATTCTGCAAGTTTGAAACAGTAAGAATCCCAGTACTTGACTAATATTGCTAAATATAAAAAAAGGAGGGGAGGGCAAAGGAGGGAAAGAAATGTGAGCCATAACCCCCTGCCCCCCAAAGTCAATAGAAACTGATCACCTGTTGGGTGATCTGTTGGGTTTAACAGTCTTCAGATTGCTATTTTAGTATGTTTGAACCAAATAGAAAGTTTAGATTTCAAAAGTACTGTATTTGAAATGAGAAATTCGGGGCTGGGAATATGGCCTAGTGGCAAGAGTGCTCGCCTCTTATACATGAAGCCCTAGGTTCGATTCCCCAGCACCACATATATAGAAAACAGCCAGAAGTGGCACTGTGGCTCAAGTGGCAGAGTGCTAGCCTTGAGCAAAAAGAAACCAGGGACAGTGCTCAGGCCCTGAGTGCAAGACCCAGGACTGGCAAAAAAAAAAAAAAAAGATAGGCGTGGGGCTAGAATGTAGCTCAGTGGCAAAGCACTTGCCTAGCAAGTACAATGTCCTGGGTTTGATCTGTAGTACCAAAAGAGACAAAAAAAAAAAAAATACAGTGAAATGAGAAATTCATTGGATAGGCAACCTCTACAGCAGATGTGAGATGATAGGGGAAATGTGAAGAAAAATAAATTATCAGTCTAAAGGAAGAAGAAGAAAAGGTTTGTAAGAATAGTGGACAGAACCGACATTAGTTGTTAGTGTAAGTATAGATTATGTGTTGATGTTTACTTTTTCATTACCACAGTCATTCTGAATTTTAAAATCTATATAACGAGTGAGAAATTAGAAATGTGGCTTAAGTATTTAATGCCAAGAAAATATATAAATATAATAAAATAAAAAATATCTTGATTAATAATGTTCTACAATATAACTAGACAAAATTATCACATCTTATGGTCTTTTTTCATTGGAATTTACTTTTAAAGGTCATTAAAGAAAAATATCTTTAAAAAAAAAAAAAGGAATAGTGAACAGAGCCTCCAAGACCTAATTTCTTAGATGTCAAACTGTCAAGTATATTTGTAGTAAGATTTCAGAGAGGAAGAAGGGAAAAGGACCAAAAACAAAACAAAACAAAAAAACTTGAAAAAAAATGACACCAAGAAGCAAGAATGGCCAGTGCACATTCTTAGCCATAACAAATAGAAATAAAAAAAAATTGAGATTCCACCTCACCTTAGTAACATTGGCCAGCATCATAAATATGAGCAAATGCTGTTTAACAATATGATAAATGATGTCAGGGTCACAGTGTGGTGGGGACCCTATTAACTGCTTATGGAAATTAAATTAGTGCAATCACTGTGGAAGATGGTTTGGAAATTCCTTTAAAAAGAAAAAAAACCAAATGGAGAACTACCTACTATGCAGCCATGCCATTCTTGGGCATCTGCTCTGAAGTTCTGAGTTGAAAAGTAGGAAAGGGCTTTTCTAATGCCCAGCAGTAGTACAGAAATCTCATCTCTGGTCTCCCTCATTCTTCTGTGTTCTCCTAAATCTTTTTTTTTTTTTTTTTCCAGTCCTGGGGCTTGGACTTAGGGCCTCAGCACTGTCCCTGGCTTCTTTTTGCTCAAGGTTAGCATAGCACTCGGCCAATTGAGCCACAGTGTCACTTCTGGCCTTTTCTATATATGTGGTGCTGAGGAATCGAACCCAGGGCTTCATGTATACGAGGCAAGCACTCTTGCCATTAGGCCATATTCCCAGCCCAACACAAGACCTTAAAACTCCAAGATGGGGACTTGCCTCTTTCTTTGACAGAACTGTGGTTCCTGAAAGATAATAACAGAACCCTGTTAGGTTTTTTCTTTATGAGTTGTCCCACTGTTTAAATCTGGATATAAATGTATTTGTCAGCTGTGGCAGAGAGACATGAATGAAGTACCAGATCTGTGACTGTAAGATTGGGAAAGGGCATCCCAAGAAACCACAAGCATGGGGCATATTATACAGAAGTTGGAGGTATGGAAAACGATCCTTTAAAGTTGTTTATGCACTTAAGCTCACTCCTGAGTTGTTATGTACATTGTGAACCTCGCCCTGAAGAACATACTTTATAAGATATGTACTAATAGTTAGCCACTACCAAATCCCATACTGGCCAGTAGGTGGCACATATGTGGTACTGATCTGAAAAGCATTGTGAAAATCCTGAAGAGTTTAGTGATCTCTAATGAAGTTGAGCACACACTTACAAAGTGAATCCGCAATCCGCAATTGTTATTTACCCAAGGGAGACAAGGATACAAATAAACGTTACAAATTAGGTATAATGCAGATAAAGAAAAGAGAAGAAAATAAAAAAAAATGTATTCATGGTTGCTCAGTGTTAAAGCATCTTTTTTAAGGCCCTGATAAACCACACAATAAAGTTGAATAACAAAAATGTAATAACATTATTTGGGAAGGGCATGTATATAAAGATAAATACTACAACAGAACCACAAACTTTCCTAAATCACCCCCCCCCCAAATCCTTGAATAAACGTGGGAGGGTATACTTCTCATAAAACATACTGCAAATATCACAAAATAAAGTATGTAAAATATACAATGTCAAAAGCAAACATAATGATTATAAATTCGAAAGGAATTAACTCACATTTTAAAAGAAAAAGATTTTTAATTGACAAAAAAACCAACTGTATATTGTATATAAACTATATTGCATATAATAGATATTTCATACAAATTTTCTCAAATGATTAGAGGTAGAGATGACCACAGGAATGGCAAATGATAAAAGGAAATGGTAAATGGAACAAAGAACAAAGCTATTTTCCCATCAAACTTTTTTTGAGGGAAGGGGGGCAGTCCTCGGGCTTGGACTCAGGGCCTGAGCACTGTCCCTGGCTTCATTTTGCTCAAGGCCAGCATTCAACCACTTGAGCCACAGCACCACTTCTGTATTTTTCTATATATGTAATGCTGAGAAATCAAACCCTGGGCTTCATGTATATGAGGCAAGCACCCTACCACTAGGCCATATTCCCAGCCCCCAAAGCTAGTATCTTTATTGGACAAAGTAAAATTCTTAGCATTAAAAAATCCTGAGCATTAACAATGACATAGTACACTTCTTTTCATACAAGATAGCATTTATAAATGTCTGTTTACCCAATAATATAGCAACCACTTGTTACAGAAAATGTAAGAAATGTAGACAGAAGCTCACTAATTATAGAGGACTTTAGTATATGGCTCTGAAAAATAAATCAGACAAAAGACCTGACAGTTGGGTAGGTCTTACTAGATATACTGAAGACTATTTTCCCTAAGTGCTATGATGCATGCAAATTCTAAACAACCTAACTAGACTGTTGTGACAGTTTCATGGTTGCCTTGTGCAGTAGGAGGAGTGGTAGGAACTGGAGACAAGGAAGGCACAAGTGCACCTCTTGAGGGTGAAGAGTGTATTCACTCTCTTGTGATTCCAGTTCCATAAGCATATACATATGTTAGAATCTACCAAACTATATATTCTGTCAGTTTACAGTGTCAGCTGCTATTTCTTGAAATACCAGTTTGGCTCTATATTAAAAATTCACTATCTGATAAAGAAATTCTGTTTCTCTAAATGTATTCCATAGACATACCCATACAACTATGAAACCTACCCAATAACAAAAATAATGGGATGCAACCTAAATTGCACGTAGACAAGAAAAATAATATAATGTGTAGGTAATAAATACACATGTTCAGTTCACATCCTTAAGCTAAATATTCAGATTCAAATGTTCACTGATATTTAAAAAAATTATATATACTCACATAAAATTCTTGTAAGATATACATTCATAAGATATGTATATGGAAAACTGTATGATGGTAGATTTATTTCTGTGTTCTCAGAAATGGAAAAGCAAAAATATATGTAAAAGGGTATAGGTCTATAATCCTAAGTGGTCCCCCAAAGCATCTTTTTTTCTGATTTATTGGTAGCAAAATTGACTTGAACTGACATGAGACTCTTAATAATCATTATCCTGCTTTAATGGTAAATATTCACAATATTGTTTTACTACAGGTAATTTAATGTGTTGTCAAGTTTTATTATATGAAGCTTAAATAATAATTGATCATATCTAATGAGGGAGGGTTAAGGCTAATTGTGTTGGTAAATCTAACTAAAATAGTTGCATAATGAAAGATTATAAGTGATGATATGTAAATTGTTTCCACATTCAGTTGGTCTTAGAACATTATTTATAGATAATGTGAACAGATAAATTTACCAAATTCTATAAAGAGCATAAATTTGTAAAGCTGGCAAAAGAAGAAAAAGTTACTCCTTTGTCTTAAAGAGAGATTAAATCAGTGACAACTTCCCCACAAACTGGACACCTGTGACTCTTGTCCTTAACCCTAGCTAGCTATTTGGGAGACTGAGACCTGAGAATTGCAGTTCCATGTCAGCTCGTGCAGACAAATCCATTAGATTCTTCAATTAACCAGCAAAAATCTGGAACTGGAGTTGTGGCTCAACTGTTACAATACCAATCATGAAAAAAACGTAGAGCAGTAACAGGCCCTAAATTCAAGCCTTAGTACGTGCACCATCACATACGCGCGCACACACAGGCATGCACACACAGAGAAAATTGTTCATTTGGCTTCATAGGTAAAGGAGAGTAAACATGACATCTTTGTATATGTTGAAAATCCAAAGGCTTCTACGGATGAACTATTTATATTAATAAATTGACTAAGATTATTGACTACAAGGCCAGTAAATATAAAATATTTTTACAATAGCACAAGAGTGAAAACTTATGAAAGTATGTGGGAGAAATAGAACAGTGCACAACTGGACAGATGCATAGAACAAGGATATATATGTTGATTGTCCTGAGAATATTTGCATTGTAGAAGATTTTGGATTTTTTACCTTTATCTTTAGGGAAAATACACATTTTTCTGGCAGAATAAAATGATCTGAGAGATGATAACAGAAGGCCTAAATAAATATATTAAAAGGAATTTAAGTTCCATCTTCATATTTTGTGCTTCTTTTATTTTTCTGTACTTTCTAATTGTCTAGATGTAGTGATTTTTAAATTCTCATTACTGAATTCTACCTTTCTTTTTTTAAGAGGACTTTTTTCTGGGTGCATTGCATAGAAACAATTGTTTCTAAGGTTGCCAGAAAGTGAACTAGCCACTTTGGTCCTGGTTTATAATGGGAATATTGATATATTCTTTCATAAATGATAGCTTTCCTCTCTGAATTAAACTTGTCATTAAAAGATGACAAGGTGCAAAGTGGTCAGTAAAGATGAGTAGAACCCTACTACTTGAATTTTTAAGCTAATTGGTTTTAAATTAAGAAAACAAGTAAATTGCTGTGGTTGAGATTAGTTTCTCTTTGATACTTTGAATAATTAATGTATTGCAATAAGAGAAGTAGAGGTGGAGAATACAAATAAAGGAGAGAGAGGGTTAAGGAAATAGAGTTGGAGAATACAGATTAACGAGTGAGCATTTTACATGTTTAGTAAATGACTCACTTAATTTTACTATATAATTTGAAAAGCTTTATTAATGTCATAGTTTACAGGTCAGGAAGTAAATACATGATTAGATTTTTTTTTAAACAAAACACAACAGGACTGCCATTAGAATTCAGATTCTTTCCCTGCTTGAGTCACATGTTGTATTGCATGTCAGTGTTTGTATCTTGAGTGTCTTATAAAGCTGTGTGTTATAACAAATAATAAATTGAGGTCCTCTTGATGGACTACCACTTGTTTGAAAGACAGTTGACAATATCTGAAAATTTAAAAATCACGGATCTTTTGAATTGTTGATTCTAGTATTTACCACTACAGTTGTCCTTCACTATGTCATGGTTCACTTGCAGAAAGTATGGATGTTCATAATGGTGACTAGGAATGTAGACCAAATGGTTGAGTACCCTAGTACTACCAAAATTAATAACAAAACAATATTACTATATTATATTGAATCTTGTTGAATTGTAGCCATGTATATAGGACATAAAATATTGCATAAAATATTGCATAAAATATTGCATTGATTTTAGTTAATTCTTTATGGTTGCTATAGTCAAGTTCTTGAATGTCCCATAAAGGCACATAAAAATAACCTAAATAATTTCTAGGCACTTTGGGGCCCTTGGGTATGCACTTTACCACTAAGCTATATTCTTAGCCCAAAGGGCAGACATAATTTTTAATCATAACTTAATTTAGTTGTGATATTTTTAGTTGTGATATTTTTATTTGAATTAAGTAGATGAAAGCAGATAGCAAAAGAATATTCAGTATTAAATATTTATTATTAAGTCCTAATTTATTAAGTACAGCCCATTTAGTTACTTGAGTTCTAACACTGAGTAGAAATGCTTTTGAAAAACAGTTTTTATATGAAACTTTTGGAAGAATATAGGATAATTTGATTTACATAATTTATTATAGAAAGTTAGAAATATGTTTAGCAGGAAGTATTTCAAGGTACCACTTCTTTTTTTTTTTTTTTTTTTCTTTTGCCAGTCCTGGGGCTTGGACTCAGCTTTTGGCTGGCTGCCTGCTTGCCTGCCTGCCCTGCCTGCCTGCCTTCCTTCCTTTCCCAGTTCTGGGGTTTGGACTCAGGGCCTGAGCACTGTCTCTGGCTTCTTTTTGCTCAAGGCTAGCACTCTACCTCTTGAGCCACAGTGCCATTTCTGGCTTTTTCTGTTTATGTGGTGCTGAGGAATTGAACCCAGGGTTTCATGCATGCTAGGCAAACACTCTACCACTAAAGTCACATTCCCGGCCCTAGATACCACTTCTTTATGGATTAATACAATTGGGGTGGGAAGTTGATAGCTTTAAGATTACTACTCTATAAATTGTAACACACTTTGCTGATTCCAAGCATGATATAGTATTATTTATAAATCGGAATGCATCATTTGATTTTGATAATATAGATTCACAAAATAAAACAATTTTATTATCAAGAACTTACAGTGTGCCAAAGGGTATCAGTTGTTTGGGGAAACAAATTGCGGTAAACTAGACTGAATTTCTGAACACAATCAAATTTAAACAGGAAGCTTAGTATTGAATACAGATATTTAACTATCTAATCAGAAGCACCAAGTCCTATGAAAATATATATTAAGAGTTTGTCCTAATTGCTATAGCCAGGGACATTGAAATTTGCTCCTGAAGATGTGTGTTAGCCATGGGAGAGGGCATTGCAGCAAGGCTGGGATTAGATAATATAGCTAAAGTTAGTGATTGACCTACGGATGCACTAAAACGTTATTTACTATATTTGCTATAATATTGACAACCATAGGTTGTTGCTGTAGCTTTGATTATGAATATCCACAAAGGCTGATGTGTTAAAGGATTGGTTTTCAGCTCATGGTGGAATTGAAAAGTGGAAGAACTTTTAAGAAGTAGGATCTAGAGGGAGATTTTTATTGGGGCATGGCTTCTGAGGGTATGGTAGGAGACTGATCTTTATCTCTGAGTTGTGTCCATGAAGTGAATGGCTTTGCCCTGCCACAGTATGCTTCCATGAAGTGCCGTCACAGGCTGACAGCCACAGGACCAGTGGTTGTGTAAAAACCTTCAAAAAACGTAAACCAGAACCTTTTCTCTTTTTATCTCAGGTATTTGGTACAGTAACAAAAAGCTTTAGAAATAGATAGCTTTAGATATAGATAGCTTTATATACAGATAGGCATAAATATGTATGTTTTATATACAGATAGGCTGTTATGGTACTCTGAGCAAGATGTGATCCTGTCTAAAATTCATTATGTGATGATGGAGAGAAATGGATTAATATTCTAGAAATACTTCAGAACTGGAATCTCCTGTTTCCTTTGCTTCAAGTTCCTACTCCTGACACTTTGCTGTGAAATATATTTTTTGTTTCATGTTTCCATTTTAGCCATTCTCTCTTCAATTCGAAACTTTCTGACTTTTATGGGTACTTTGCTGCTGTTTTAGTAGAGATCCTCAAGTAGTCAGCCTACTTTGTTAAAGTGAATACTACCTGTTGATTTGAAATATCACCTTTATCATACACTAAATTTAATTTAGCTGTTTGGTTTCAGTATTACTACATTGCTATGGCAATTTAATTTATTCTGTTTTATTTTTAATTGACAGCAGAGGTAGTCCCTCTACAGTTGTGCTTTTTGAAAGCAAATGTATTAATAGCTTTATATTTTTTATATTGACTAGCTTTATAGTTTATAATAACCTTACCCCAAAATCCTGCTAGGATTTTGATTAGGGTTTATTCTTTAAAAATAATAATTTGAAGAGTATCAGCATTTTTACTATAGAGCCTAGTATCTTTTAATGGGTGTATTTTATTGTCCTTAAGTATAATTTTATAATGTCCTTTCTTCTAAATGTTTTTTGAGAGGAGAGGAGTGGGTTTTTTAGGGGTGAATTGGACTGAGGGCCTTGTACCTCCTAGACAGGAGGAGCTTTATCATTTGAGACACACTCAAAGCCATACACATTTCAATTTAGCCTTTGTTGGTCATTACTATTATTTACAAAACCTATTTTTTTCTCTTGTTCTTATGATAGTCATTTAGCCAAACTCTCAATAATGAGACTATAAGTAGTTAGATTAAAAGGAACATTTAAAGAGTGATTATCTTGCCAGGCACTGGTATTGCATGCCTGTAATCCTAGCTACTCAGGAGGCTGAGATCTGAGGATCGAGGCTCAAAGCCAGCCCAGGTGGGAAAGTTGGTGAGACTCTTATCTCCTTAACCACCAGAAAACCGGAAGTGGTGCTGTGGTTCAAAGTGGTAGAGCACTAGCCTTGAGCTAAAGAGCTCAGGGACAGCACCCAGGCCCAGAGTTTAAGCCCCACGACTGACCAAAAAAAGTTATCTTATTGGGCACTCTTGTCTGCTCCCTGACTTTCTAACACTTCTCTACAAAGTGGGATGCTTTCTCTAGACTGGATATAAAATGGCTCTGCTTTCCTTCTGTTCTTATTACTAAGGTCAAATTTTCCATCAGAATTACTTGGGTTTCTTTTTTTTCTTTTTGGCCAGTCCTGGGCCTTGGACTCAGGGCCTGAGCACTGTCCCTTGCTTCCTTTTGCTCAAGGCTAGCACTCTGCCACTTGAGCCACAGCGCCACTTCTGGCCGTTTTCTGTATATGTGGAGCTGGGGAATTGAACCCAGGGCCTCATGTATAGGAGGCAAGCTCTCTTGCCACTAGGCCATATTCCCAGCCCCTACTTGGGTTTCTTTATATGCTTTGATTTTAAAACTTGAATTATTTCTTTCTCAGTTTTATCCTTAAATCGGTCCAGACCTCATGTCTTTTTTTTCAAAGTGGCTTTTTGATAATCTCTCAATTTCTTCTACTGCGATATATTGCCATTTTCTTCATTTTTCCTAAAATCTGATCATTGGCAATTTCCTAGAAAGCATGTATTAACTAGATTTTTCAAATCAAATGGTTACTTGTGTTTTCCTTTGAAGCTTCAAAACGCCTACTATTAATCTTTCATCATATTCTTATTACTTATGTCTGGTCAGACTAGCCAGGTACTTGTCTGTTTCTATTGATTTTTTGAAATAGCCACTATTTTTTGGCTTATTGATTCAATTTGTCACTTATTTGTATTTTGATTGAGTTTTCCCATTTTATTAATTTTTTTTGTATTTCTGGACTTGCCATTTATTACCTTTCCCATCTTGGTCTTTGATGAAGCACAGCAGTTTTCTCCATTATAGTTCTTTTTCTAAAATTTAATTAGTTTATTTTATGCAGTGCTTGGGATTGAAACCAGGGCTTAGACATGCTAAGCAAGTGTTTTACCACTGAGCTACACCCCTAGCCTCTGTACCTTTTAAAAAATTAGTTTTTGTTTTATTTTTATTTCTTGAAGCAGGAAGGAAGGACTTGGGGTATAGCCCAGGTTTTCCTCACATAGCACTCCTATCTCAGCCTCCTAAGTGCCAAGACTAGAGGCGTGTGCCTCATTGCCAGTTTTTAAAATAGGACTCTCCAACTTTATCTTTGCATTTTTTTTCCCCCCAATCCTGGGGCATGGACTCAGGGCCTGAGCATTGTCCCTGGCTTCTTTTTGCTCAAGGCTAACACCCTACCACTTGAGCCACAGTGCCACTTCTTTTTCTGTTTATGTGGTGCTGAGAGGGCTTAATGCATGCTAGGCAAACACTCTACCACTAGGCCTCATTCCCAGCCCTATCTTTGCAATTTTTAATGTAGTCCTAATCTTTCTTTCTCCTCTTACCCCCTCCCTCCCCTTTTTAGTTCTGATTTTTGGAGGAAAGTGCTTCTGCTTGTTGACTTTGATGTCATTTGTGGTGCTAGTTTTCATGTGTATGGAGACTCTTAGTTTATTCATATTTGTAGTGGAAGACTCTAGATTAAATGTTTTCTGTAGTACAAATAATAACTGATCTGTGTTACCAAATCAAACTGAGTTTATCCTGTAGTAATCACGGAGAAGAATGACTTGCAAATAAATCTAACTTGAGTTTTGAGACTTTCCTTTTTTCTGAATCTGAGTAATTTGAGCACACTTCCTTACCAGTCTGCATCTGTCCCAACTTCACAAGCCTCTCAATGCAGAGCTACTTTCTTTTTCATTTTCATTTTAGTTTCCCTCCCCCCCCCCCCCACCTTTCTTCCCTTTCTCTCTTTCTTTTTTCATGCCCTTCCTGTGAACTCAGGGCCTGTGTACTGTCCCTGAGTGTTTTTGCTCAAGGCAAATGGAATACCACTTCAGCCACAGTGCCACTTCCAGCTTTTTAGTGGTTAATTGAAAGTGAGTCTCATGGACTTTCCTGCTCAGGCTAGCTTTGAAAGGAAATCCTCAGATCTCAGTCTCCTTAGCAGTTAGGATTATAAGGTATGAGCCACTGGTGCTTGGAGTTGCCCTGTGGATACATGTTTCTGAGTCATTATTATGCATTTATTTCATGTTTTAACATTCTGTGGTCTTAATTCTCATTAGTTGTCTTTGTCTTATTTTTTTAAACCATGAAAGTAATTTGTTCGAAATGTGAGAACATAAAACGACACATTTCCATTTTAAGCAAAGGAACAGCAGGAGGGACTTCCCAGTAATAGCTTAGACTCTGTTGTCCTTAATATTGATAAAGAGTTCTGCTGAACTTCCCTTTCAGTAAGTTGGAAGTAGTCCTGTCATATACTTTATGAAAAGTTTCTCACATTTTCTCCTTATTGTATTCTAAAATCATATTGAAAGTGTGTTGTACATTTTATTAGAAGTCTACCAAATTTAAAAACTAAGATTAGCAGCTTGCAAGATTTCCTTTCCAGAACATGGAATATTGGCATTCCTGTCAGTGTTTGAATTAAATTCCATCTGACCAAGAATCAGTAACACTGTATGACAGTTTTTAAAAGAGTCTATCTCCATCACTTTTCTACCAGTTAAACACAAGTAAGAATGATAATCTCTTTTAAGAACCAATATAGAAAATACATTTTCTAGAAATCTTAAATACAACTGATACTTGAACACTGATGATATGTTTCATAACATGAAGGACTTATTAATTCATTAAGCTTGTTAACAGTGTTTCATGTTGTTTGAATGTCTCACCCTTCTTTTTGCAGCACTAGGGATCAAACCCAGCATCTTGCACATGCTTAGGCAAGCACTCTGCTACTGAGCTTCCTCCAGCCAAGAGTCTTGATTGTGGTATTTTGCACTTGGGTTCCTAGCTATATGGAAAGCAAAAATAGGAGAATCATGATCCAGGCAAAAATCAAGGCCCTTTTGAGAAAAAAAAAAAAAAAAGCAAAAAGGGCGGGGGGAGAGGGCATGACATGACTCAAGTGGCAATATATCTTTCTAGCATGGATGATTTCCTGAGTTCAAACCCTAGTACCACGTACACACACACATATATGTATATATGTACATACGTGTGTATTATATATTCTTTATTATATACATTATGATATAAAACCATATATATGTCATACATATTCATAAAGAATATATGATATGTAATATCTGGTATATAGTATATATATGTCATATTTTTCATAAAAGATATTTGTGTTGAATGCATAAATACATAGGATATTAACTGTATATATATTCATATATATGAAGGATACTGACTGAATTTTTCTGATTTTTCTGGATTTAGTGTCAAGGTAGCTGGTTTCATAGAATGAGTTAGGAAGTACTCACTTTTATTGTATCTTTTTGTGATAAATGGTGGAATTTACCAGTAAAACTTGATCCTACACTTGTGGTGACTTTTAATTGTTGATTCAATGTATTTAACTTTTGTTTAGTCTATTCAGTTTTGTATTTGTTACTGAGTACTGCTTTCAAATTTGAAAAACATAGGGCCAGTGCAAGTTGTAGTCTAATAAAACCTAATTTGCATATATAAAAATCTATCCTGCTACTAATTCATGGGAAGTTAATTTGAAATGAGTATTGTTTAACTGTTCAGTTTTTTAAATGAGTAATACTTTCAAAAGTGTTATTAATGTCTTATTCTATAGTGGCTTAGGTAGCTTTATTTCTTTCTTTTTTCTTAATGTGGTTTTTATCTCAACAGCAATGCAGCAAGTCTTGGAAAACCTTACTGAGCTGCCCTCATCTACAGGAGCAGAAGAAATAGACCTCATTTTCCTTAAAGGGATTATGGAGAATCCTATAGTAAAATCACTTGCTAAGGTATGTCGGCTTATTTATAAGTTTACTGAATTGTTTTGAAAATTTTTTCTACAGTCATTTCAATATTACTTAGAATTTGGTTAATATACCTTAAGCATAGTTAGCAAATACTAATACCACAAAATGTAATTTTAATGAATGGAAAAATATGGACACTTTTACCTTTTTTATTATTTTTGTTGTTGTTGTTTTGTTTTGTTTTGTTTTTTTTGGCAGGGGAGGAGTGATCATGAGGCTTGAACTCAAGGCCTGGGCTCTGTCCTGAGCTTTTGTGTGCAAGGCTAGTGCTCTACCATTTTGAGTGTCATGGTCTTACCTGCTTTGAACTGCAGCCCTCAGATCTTAGCCTCCTGAGTAGCTAGGATTATAGGAATTTGCCACCGGTGCCTAACTTATTTTGTTTATAAATACAGAATTTAAATGACGATTTTGATTTTTGGAGAAATCATAGCAGCACAATCATGTTATAATGGGCTCAGGTTACTTATCTCCATTTTCAACAATAACAGGGTACTCATTTTCTTTATGACACCTGTCTGTTTTCATACAAGTTCCTGAGTATCTAGGATTCTAGTGTGAGCCACCAGCACTAGCCACTATTTTTATTGTTGTTGTTCTGCATTCCTAGAAGGTTATTTTCACTTTTTCCTGTGATCTCTTTTAGTCTATTTTTGTCAAGTGTTTTGGAAAAATCATGCCCTTTACAAAGTTTTCTATTATTAAGAGTGTGTTAATAATGCATAGTCTTCATTTTATTCACATAATTATTCATGTTAATGTCATGTGATAACAAAGGATCATAGGTAAAAAGAAATCCTCTTTCAGCTCACTCAACTGGGATTTTTATTTTAGCCATTTTTATTTCAATCTTCTCATTAGATAATATTACTTCAGTAATAATATGTAGTATATTATTTACTTTCACATTGTACTTTTAATCATAGACATTAATCTTTGTCTGTGTGGAGATAAGTGATCCCTTCAGAACCAGTAGAAATTAGCAGGAGCTTTTTAAACCCGTATTTAGATGGCTTGTCCTGGGTTCTCATTGGTACTTGTAAAATAATTTGTCCTCTTCCTTTGGTGTCATACTATTGTTAGATTTTGTTTTCCATGAATCAGTTTCATTCTGGCTCCCATGTTTGTTTATCTCATACACACTTTTGATGTGTAGGTGTAGAAACATAATATATAAAGCATTTTACAACCTACTTTATAACTTACAAAGGTCTTTTTAAATATACTATTTTGCATTCAAAAATGCTTCAGAACTAGAAGCCTTACTCTGAATCTTTGTAACAACTTGTTTTCTTTTGCCTGTTTGTTTTGGGCAGGAATGGGATTTGAACTCAGGGCAAATACCACTTGAGTGACAACCCTAGCCCTGCGATATATTTATGTAAAGAAAACTAAAACTTAAAATTATTTATACCTAAGGTCACTTTGCTAATAATGACAGATACAATTTAGAATAGGTTTCCTACACTCAAGTCAGGACTGTGCTTTCACATTTTGTGTTCTTTCTCCAGTAACAGTGTTGGTGTATATGTATATTCATAACAACTGAGTAAAAGCTGAATTTGTGATAGTGCAGTGGCCTTTCAGAGAATATTAGTTCTTTATTCTTCACAGTTTAAATGTTTTAACCACTGTTGATCAGGTAAGGTGCAACTGTATTTTTCTGTTGATTAAAATTAAATAAAGGGCAGCACAGAAATGGTGGGCAAAGGGTGAACTAATGCAATAGTGATACTCACTAGACACTAAGTTGAAAATGAACTATACACTATGTGAAGGAAGAGGGTTGAGGAAAAAAACTAGGAGAAAACGAGGGAAGGGGTGACACTGTTCAAAAAGAAACTCATTACCTGACTTATGCAACTGTAACCCCTCTGTATATCACCTTTACAATAAAAATATGAATAAATTAAATGAAGAACAGAATCACTCAATAGTAGCCAACATTCAAGCAGATTATCAGTAAATATCCCCACGTTATAGGTAAAGAAATCACAGTAGTAAGGAAGACTTCTGCTTGTAAAGAGAAAATAAATCACCGCAGGTCAATATTTTCAGTGCAGTAAGTAGGAAACAACAACAAAAAAAGAGAGGCATATATTGCTGTCCTGAGATGCAGAATTATATGGCCAGTAGTTGGGGGAAAATAATAGAAGCAGTAACATAAATACTTGCATTGAAATTTGTAAACATGGATCTTAAAATAATTTGCTAATTGTTTTAATAGAAGAGTGAAAATATATAAAATACTGTTAGATCTGTATCAAAATAACACCAGCACCGGTATTAGAAATAATGGAACACCAGAAACAATAGAACAACACCAGTATTAGAAATAATGGAAAGAGTTAAGGTACATATAATTAGTAAAAATAGAAAGAGGGGAAGAAATAGTTAAAAGTACAATGCCCCAAGAATTTTCAAAACTAATTAATAACATTAACTGACAAATTTAGGAAGCCAAATGAACCCTCTGGCAAGATAATCAAGAAACATCCTAGTTAAACTCCTGAAATTCAAAGGCAAAATGGAAAGTTGTTAGGCAATCAGAGGAAAAAAGACATTATATTTAAGGAGAAATAAGAATAGTGGGTAGCAATAAAATAGGAATTATGAAAGTGATTACACCGTGGTTTGAAATTTTTAAAGTGCCAGAAAGAAAACAATGCCAACTTTGCATTCTAACCCGCAAAAGCAACCTCCAACAACCTTCAGTGATTAAACAAAATACACTATTTCCAGAGTTGGAGAAAGTTTGTAATCATTTCTCAACAAGGAATGTAAGAAAAACTTTTTTGATGGAAAGAATAACAGAAAAAGTATTAATTGGTAAATGTAATACCGATTTTAAAATGACATGTCCCATTACTTGCCTATATGTTTTTGAATACACACATATTTACATTTATATGGATATTATGCATATATGTATATACAAAGTAGGTGAAGATATTACTCCAAAAGGATGGATAGACCTAATTGTTCAGAAGTGGTAAAAGTAATAGCTTAAGTGGAATATAAAATATCAGAAACATATTAAAATCTTTTAAAATTAACTCTCAAAAGTAAAAGAACAAGAATGAATACATTTTACCTGGGCCATAAAAGGAAAAAAATTAAGGCTAAAATTACTCTCCAGAAACACCTAGAAAGGGTACCATACTAAAGAGAATATCTTACCTCCAGACATTGGACAATAGATAGTATAGGCCTATGACCCCTGAGAGAAAGAAATTGTAAAAATATTTATAAATATTTATAGATACTTTTAGCTTGAAAAGCAGAAGAGGAAACACAAACTGTCGTCTTGATAGAACTTGAAATTCTGAAAGTCCTGGGTAATTGGAATTTGTGGGGTATAAAATGCAAGGAGGAAGTAGTTGAACATAGAGCTTTGGTGAGTACTAACCTAACTAAACGTTTATATGGAAAATAAACTTCTAGCCCCCTAGGAAAGATGTACTAGAAATCAATATGCTGAACAAAATTTCCATAGTCCACAAAGAACAGTTAATCCTTTGAATTCCTCTAAGTAATAGGCCTTCACAATATGCAGGTTATTGAACAAAGTCCATACCCAGCATGCTATAGTAGACTGATCTTATTGACTAATATGGACCATAGCAAAAGTAAACTGAAAATCATGTGAGAAAAAATCCTTTAATATTTAGAAATTAAGCTTCTGAGTAACCATGAGTCAAAGCAGAGATCACGGCTGGGGATATAGCCTAGTGGCAAGAGTGCCTGCCTCGGATACACGAGGCCCTAGGTTCGATTCCCCAGCACCACATATACAGAAAACGGCCAGAAGCGGCGCTGTGGCTCAAGTGGCTGAGTGCTAGCCTTGAGCGGGAAGAAGCCAGGGACAGTGCTCAGGCCCTGAGTCCAACAGGACTGGCCAAAAAAAAAAAAAAAAAGCAGAGATCACAAAAAATGTTTTTTAGGGCTGGAAATAGGGCCTAGTGGCAAGAGTGCTTGCTTCGTATACATGAAGCCCTGGGTTCGGTTCCCCAGCACCACATATGTAGAAAACGGCCAGAAGTGGCGCTGTGGCTCAAGTGGCAGAGTGCTAGCCTTGCAAAAAAGGAAGCCAGGGACAGTGCTCAGGCACTGAGTCCAAGGCCCAGGACTGGCAAAAAAAAAACAACTGTTTTTTATATGAATGAGAATGAGAATATACATCAGAAATTGTGAGGTATGCAACAAAGCAACACTTAGAGGAAAATGCCTATATTAGAAAAGAACAATGATGTCACAAATCAGTGCTCTAGATATCATCCTGAAGAATATAGAAAGAGAATGAGTGTAAACCAAAATATGCAGAAAGAAGTTTTAATTAATGGTGAAGATAGAATGCTGCTCTTTTAATTAAGATCAGAGGCAAGATGAGGATGCATGCTTGCATCATTTCACACTAGGGGGTCTTAGCTAGTACAAAAAGTAAGTAAATAATAGTATAATAGTCAACATCAACAAGATGAAAAATTAGTATGATTTGGGTCCCAAATTATTGGCATCAAGAATAAAAGGGAGCATATCACAAGTCCACAGGCATTGCAAGGGTAAGAAGAAATATTATGAACAACTTTATGACAATAAATATGACAACTTAGATGAAATTGAATGACAAATTTTCACACAGGATAACTACAAAGGTTCTGTAAGTTTTGTTTTTTCAAAATTGAGTATTTTGAAACTGTTCTGCAAAAAAAGCTCTAGCCTCAGGTGTCTTCACTAATATTCTATCAGTTGAAGAAGAAATAATACTATTTTTACATTATTCCTTACAGAAAAGAAAAGGAAATACTTCCTATCATGTATATATTAACCATGAAATAAAAAGGAAATTGTAGTTTAAATTAGGGATAAATAAAGACAATTTAGTATTGACCTAGGTCAGGGCACAGAAAAGGGAGTCCAGAAAGAGACCACCATGTGCATACTCTACCAGTTTTTCTTTGAATAATGCATTAGGAATTCAGTGGGCAGGTGAGAATCTTTTCACATTAAATTGTTTGAACAACTGACAATTGAATATTCATATGCAATAAAAAGAATATTTTCCTTTTCTTCACATTGAATGAAAAGGGAACTCAGAATAAATTGATCGGAAAGGATGAGTTAAGACCATCAAACCTTTTAAAAGAACACATACAGAAAAGGTATTTGTAGGCTGAGTGCAGGTAGCCCATGCCTGTAATCCTAGGTACTTAGGAGGCTGAACGCTGAGGTTCGCTGTTCCAAGTTACCCCAGGCAGGAAACTCCTTGAGATAACACTCTTATTTCAAATTAACCAATGAAAAACCTGGAAATGGAGCTGTGGCTCCAGTGGTATGATTTGAGAAAAAAAGCCCAGGGATAGCTCTCAAGCCCTGAGTTCAAGTACACACGTGCGTCCACACACACACACACACACACAACATGCACACATGCGCGTGCACACACAGTATCCAGGAATGGAATTGCTGGGCTATAGGGAAGCTTTGTGTTTCGTCTGTTAAGGAGCCTCCATACTACTTTCCAGAATGGTTGAACAACTTTACATTCCCACCAACAGTGTAGTTGGACACATCTCCACCAGCATTTGTTGTTAGTTTTCCTGATAATGACCATTCTAACTGGATTGAGATGGTATCTCAATTTTTATTTCCATTTATTTTATGTCTAGAGATGTTGAACACTTTGTCTGTTGGCCATTCTTCCTCTGACAAGTCTCTTTTTAAGTCTCTAGCCCATTTATTGATTGGGTTCTTGAGTCTTTGAGGATTTATGTTTTTTTGGGGGGAGGGGGTTGAATTTTTGAGCTCTAAGTATATTTTAGATATGAGGCCCCTGTCAGATGCATAGCTAGTAAAGCCACTAGCACAACTACATTCATTGCAGCATTGTTTACCATAGCCAAGATATAGAATCAACCCAGATGCCCCTCAGTGGATGAATGGATCAAGAAAATGTGGTATATATACACAATGGAATTCTGCTCATCCATTAGAAAGAATGATACTGTACCATTAGTAAGGAATGGAAAGACTTGGAAAAATTATATTAGGTGAAGTAAGCTAGAGCCCAAGAATCATAGGTTGCATGGTTTCCCTCATTTGTGGTAACTACAAGGTGCCTATAAATCTATGAATAAACATAATGATTGATTAAAATACACACATACACTGAGACATGATAGATTATATAGGACTCTAGAGATTCACACACTGAGGCCAATGGAGGATATGCATAGGAGTGGTTGACAAAGGCTTGATAGTTATGTGCATATGATCATATAAAATAATATTTTATTAAAGTAAAGGAAATGAGACTTTTAGTTGCCAACATTGCTGTTTTTTGTTTGGGGTTTTGTTTTGTTTTTTGTTCAGTCCTGGAGCTTGGACTCAGGGCCTGAGCACTCACTGTCCCTGGCTTCTTTTTGCTCACGGCTAGCACTCTGCCACTTGAGCCATAGCGCCACTTCTGGCCATTTTCTGTATATGTGGTGCTGGGGAATCGAACCCAGGGCTTCATGTATACGAGGCAAGCACTCTTGCCACTAGGCCATATTCCCAGCCCCAACATTGCTGGTTTTGTTTCTTTTCCTTTTATTTGTATTTGAGAGGGTTAGGGGAGGGGCACAGAAAAAGTGGAACAAAGGTGGTCAAATGCAACAGTGGTACTCACTAGAGACTGTGGGTGGGAAAGGGAGAAAAAAACTGTGAGAGACGGAGGGAAGGGGATACATGCTTCAAAAAGAATTGTACTCATTACTTGATTCATGTAACTAACCTGCCTGTATATCAACTCTACAGTAACAATAAAAAAGAAAGGAAAGAAAAGATGTTTGTGATTTAGGATCAGACAAAGCTGTTTTAACAAATTACCAAATAATTGTATTATTGTACATGTATATATAATAAAATGATTAAATACAGCTGACATCCACATTACTTCAAAAAAGACAGCATGCTGCATAATAAAAAAATTTTGTAAATTAATTTGGTCAAAATTAAAAACTTCACAAAATACCATTAATCAAAAGCCAAGCTATACACTAGAAACAATATTTCAAAAGCCTGAGTCCGAGGGAATCTTCTCATTTATTGTTGGTAGTAGTACAAAATGATACACCTATTTTGGAAGACAGTTTGGCAATCTCTCTGCCCCTCTTCTCCCCCTCCTCCTCCCCCAGTTCTCATAATAACTGCTACCAAGACTAGCCTTGAATCAGGATCCTCTTCCCTCTGTCTCCCAACTCCCAAGTCATTGGGATTACAGGGATGCACTAATTTGCCTTTGGCAGGTTCTTAAAAAACTAAGCAGTCTTACACTGTCCATCATTGTGCTCTGTGGTACTTACCCATATGACTTGATAATTTATATCCAGAAACCTGCACATAAATGTTTATAGTAGCTTTATTTGTAATTGCCAAAACTTGGGAAGTGAGTGAAATACGTCTTTCGGTAGGTGAATGGATAAACAAAATATAATGGATTATTATTCAGCCATAAAAAGAAATAAGCTACCAAGCCATAGGAAGACATGAGAGAACCTTAAATATGTATTATTCAGTGATAGAAACTAGTCTGAAAATTTTTCATACGAGATTATTCCAGCTACTTTGACCTTGCAAAAGCAAAAATTTGAGACAGTTAAAGAAATCAGTAGTTGGATGGTACAATTGTGATAAACAGGAATGGATAGTTAAAATGGTGGATTTTTAAGGCAGTGAATTTACTCTGTATTGTAGTAGTTCACAGATGACATTTGTCACAGCCTTTGGAATTGTTATGCAGAGTGAATTCCAATGTCCTATTGGTTTTATGTAATAATGTATAATTCTGGGTTCATCAGTTGCAACAAATTTACCACACTAATGCAAAGTGTGAATAATAGAGTAAACCATATTTGGGGTAGAGACAAAAGAATATATGTGAGAGTGCTTGCCCTGTACACATGAAGCCCTGGGTTCGATTTCCCAGCACCACATATATATAGAAAATGGCCAGAAGTGGCGCTGTGGCTCAAGTGGCAGTGTGCTAGCCTTGAGCAAAAAGAAGCCAGGGACAGTGCTCAGGCCCTGAGTCCATGTCCAGGACTGACAAAAAAGAAGGAGAAAGAAGAAGAAATGTATAAATAGTTTCAGATATTAAAAATAAGTGGGGAATTGGGGAGGAGGGAAAGTGGGAGAAAATGAGGGAGAAAGTAAGAAGTTTGACAAGAAATGTACATACTACCTTACATATGTAACTGTAACCCCTCTGTACATCACCTTGACAATAAAAATAAAATATTTTTTAAAAAATTAAAAAAAGAGGGCTGGGGATATGGCCTAGTGGCAAGAGAGCTTGCCTCGTATACATGAGGCCCTGGGTTCGATTCCCCAGCACCACATATACAGAAAACGGCCAGAAGTGGCGCTGTGGCTCAAGTGGCAGAGTGCTAGCCTTGAGCAAAAGGAAGCCAGGGACAGTGCTCAGGCCCTGAGTCCAAGCCCCAGGACTGGCCAAAAAAAAAAAAAATTAAAAAAGAATATATGTGAACTATGAAGTATCTTCTTTCTTTCAAATTTACCACCATTTATTAGAAAAGCAAAGCATCTTAAAGATGGAGACTGCTCAGCATTCATTCTGTTCGAATTTAGAAGTCTGCTTCACTATCCTGTTAAAAAAGATACTCAAGGGCTGGGGATATAGCCTAGTGGCAAGAGTGCCTGCCTCGGATACACGAGGCCCTAGGTTCGATTCCCCAGCACCACATATACAGAAAACAGCCAGAAGCGGCGCTGTGGCTCAAGTGGCAGAGTGCTAGCCTTGAGCGGGAAGAAGCCAGGGACAGTGCTCAGGCCCTGAGTCCAAGGCCCAGGACTGACCAAAAAAAAAAAAAAAAAAAAAAAAGATACTCAAGTTCACAGTGCATTTTTGTGGGAAAGGTTGTGTTATTTAAAACATTACAGAAACAGAAGGGCTCATTCCCCTACTTAAATTATGAGGTCTATTAGCCATACTCAAGAACCACCTGTTCTGAATTGGCTCTAATTTTTTTGTAGTTGTAGGGATTAAACTTAAGGCCTCACACATGCTAGGCAGGTACTAAACTAAAGCTCTGGTTTTCAAAACAAAAATATGATCCTAAGATTTCCTAAATGATCTTTATTTTTTTATGCATTTTGATTTTTTTAAACAGTCTTTTATCTAACGCAAGTTGACTTTAAGTTAAAAGTTCTCTTGCCTTAACCTCATGAGAGCTGGAATTATAGGCATGTACCAGCACATTTGACTGATCTTTACCATTTTTGCGAGCATAAGTCTATATAATGATTATGACTGTGTTGTTTGTTTTGATATGGATAATTATTTAATGAAACAATTATATCTAGAATTCAAACTTTGGCTAGGAAGTCATTAGGAATTTCCTGTTGGTGAATAGAGGCTATAGCATGCTTCATATTTAGTCATCTGATCAGTCTTCTCAGATGTAGTAATAAAACTGAATCCTTTGTGACTTGTAACTAAGCTTTATCATTTTACATATTATAAATCCAAATATTTCCTCTTATTAAAATATTAAATTTGACTTTAATCAAATCCCAATCAATACCTTTTTTTATTTTTTTTATTTTTATTTTTTTTCTCAAATTTTTATTATCAAACTGACGTACAGAGAGGTTACAGTATCATACGTTGGGCATTGGATACATTTCTTGTACTGTTTGTTGCCTTGTCCCTCATGCCCCCCTCCCTCCCCCCCTTTCCCTCCCCCCCCCAGGTGTTCAGTTCACTTACACCAAACAGTTTTGCAAGTATTGCTTTTGTAGTTATTTCTCTTTTTTTACCCTGTGTCTCTCGAATTTGGTATTCCCTTTGAATTTCCTACTTCCAATACCAGTAAACCGTGTTTACTGGTATTGGAAACTAGGAAAAAGAAATAAGCCAAGCAACTGTTACCTAGAGCCAAACAAACACTTTTGCTTGAGTAATTCTCTTGTCTTTTCAGGCTCATGAGAGGCTTGAAGATTCAAAATTAGAAGCTGTCAGTGACAATAACTTGGAATTAGTCAATGAAATTCTTGAAGATATCACTCCTCTGGTAAATGTGGATGAAAATGCAGCAGAGCTGGTTGGTATACTCAAAGAGCCTCATTTCCAGGTAAAACTTCCCAGTCACTCCTCACCCCAAAATTTTCTTTGAAGTAGTTAAGCTCCAGCTGAAGGTCATTTTCCTTGTGAAGCTGACTTATGAACATATTTTATAAGTTTGTAAATTCCAACAAGTGTTTTTATATCTATTTGTTGAAGGTACATAAGCAGATACACTGTATAAATGTATAGTATCTGTTAGGAAGAACTTCATCACCTTGGACTTTTCTTTGTACAATTTAAGAAATAGCAAGCCTGATTCACTATGGGACCACATGACAGCAGTATGTTCCTCATTAGAACAGATTTATTCTTTTTTACTGTCACTCTTTGCCGTTCCTCCTTTGGCCCATTAATGAACTGGTTTTTTTTTTTTAGCATTGTGTTTCAAGATGGGGGTATTGTTGGAGACTGTGGAACAAAAGAAGTAAGGATAGAAACCATTGCATAACGTACTTTGTTCCACAGATACAAAAAAAAAGTGGAATTGAAGCATTTCCCTCTGAATGAGTTAATCAGTTTCCCAAGGAAGAATCTACTTTACAGAAGAAAGAACAGGAAAAATTACTCTAAACCTGTAATAATTAAGATAATGTGGTACTGGGGAGTATTAGGAAAATAGAATAATAGGAGAAAATAGAAGCCCTAGAAATACATCCAGCCATATATAGCAACTTTGTAACTGTTACTGCATCTTAGTGGAGAAAGGGTATTGGTAGTATGGAAGAATAAGATCTATAATCTGAAAATGGCTTGCCAACACCCTTTGTTTTGACTTGGTTAAAGACTCTGTGACCCCCAGTAATATTATTGCAAAATATAAAAGTATAGGCTCTTACATAAACCATTGTCTTAAGTACAAAAAACATGGACACATATCAGATACACTCTTTATGAAAGAACCAAATGATTAAATTTTCACAAGGCATAAAAAGTTAATTGGATTTTATCCTGAAGGCAGTAGGAAATCTGTTTCCGGCAGGAAGGGTATATATAACTTTCCAACCCAGATAATCTGTATGGTATCTGACTAAACTACTCCTTTCCCTCCTGATTATTATATTGACCTATCAAAGAGACCAATGCATTGTCTGGTTGATGCCCTTCCTAAATTTGTCTGGTAGCTCCTTGCTATATTGTTATCCTTTTCATTCCTATATGCAGAAGTTCTAATTAAAAGGTCAATGATTAAAGTTTACTATTTGGAGCTAGAATACATCCTACGTGATATGATGAAAGATGTGTTGGACTTTATCAGATGTATATAACAAGTGGTTGCCACACAACTGTTGATGCTAAAAATGGTCCCTTTATTAAGGGAAATGACAGTCTAATCCTTTGTTTAAAATCTTCTCTACTAGAAAACAATCTCGTGTGTTATTCTCACAGTGTAGAAATTTATGTCCTATCAACCACTTGCCCTATAATGAACACAAATTAATAATCCTTGCCTAATTCCATATTTTCATTAAAAGTCACAAAAATATCTCATTCAAGTTCTCTCATTTTGCATTAGGTGCTGTTTGATTAATGTTACTCATCAAATAGGCTTAGACAGTAGTGTTTTTCCTACTGAAAAAGCAGAGAAATGCTTGATCTTGTTACCAGTTTTCAAAGTCAAGTTGGTTAAAATAGCAGTTTCAAATGATAACAAATGATTCCCTATTCCCTCTGTTTCTAAAGTAGCATTGTGAACCTACAGAGTTTTCATTAGTTCAGTGTTGCAAGCTTCCATAATTACTTTTTTTTGATTTTCAAATTGTCATGACTTTAGTCAGTAGAGGATATATTTTTAGTGTATGAATCTGCAGTACATGAGAGTTCTGGGCCAGAGATACAAAATTGGAAGTTATCAATGTGTACGTGGGGTTTCAGATTGTAAAAGTGAAAAATACTGCCTATAGGAACTTTAAATGACTTTAAACATTCTTAGGAAGTTTTTTTCCATATAAATTATTCAGTTCATTCTCTGAATTTTTTTTCTGATTTGTTTCCCCCTTTATTTTTCTATTGGGACTTGAACTCAGTCAGGGCCTGGGCATCCCTGGCTTTTTTTTGCTCAAAGCTAGTACTCTACCACTTGAGCCACCGCACTACTTCCAGCCCTATCTGTTTATGTGGTGCTGAGGAATCAAACTCAGGGCTTCATACATGCTAGGCAAGCACTCTACTGCTAAACCACATTCCCAGCCCCTCTTTGAATTTTTTTAGTCTCTTGCAAATGACTTTATGAAATGACCAGCATTACTAATTAAGCCAAAATCTAGATTATTGATATTTGTTCTATTTGATTTATTGTTTTTAATTTGTAGTTTATCTGTTCTGAAGAAAATATTTTTAACTTTGGGTTTATTTGATTTTTTTTGTTTTTAGGTAAACTCTAGTTATGTAGGCTTGACTAGCCTTGAAGTCACAATTCTACTGCCTCTACCTCCCCAATGTATCACCTCACTTTGACTTAAATTTAGTTTTATGATGAGCATGTATGATTATAGTACAACCTATTCCTTTAGAATAAGAAATGAAAAAAATTTTAGTATACAAGATTTTTCAAGTAATTCCTAAAAAGCTAGATACAGTCATCCATGATGACAGTACATGCCTATTTTGACTTACAGTTGTCCTACTAAAAAGGTGTTTTTAACAGAGTAAAACTTTTATTGACATGTAATACTTCCTATTATTGATGTTAGCTGTTGGCTTTTCTTTTCTTTTTTTTTTTTGGCCAGTCCTGGGCCTTGGACTCAGGGCCTGAGCACTGTCCCTGGCTTCTTTTTGCTCAAGGCTAGCACTCTGCCACTTGAGCCACAGCGCCGCTTCTGGCCGTTTTCTGTATATGTGGTGCTGGGGAATCGAACCTAGGGCCTCGTGTATCCGAGGCAGGCACTCTTGCCACTAGGCTATATCCCCAGCCCACTTTTATTTTCTTTTAAACAGCTCTTTAACAGACATTGTGTATGGTTGAAACATGTACTAACATAGAGACATAATATTAAAAAGTTGTCACTTAAATTTTTACAGTACCTTATTGATAGAGATTAATGATAAATGTGGAATGAGGAGAATGACACTGATGGCAGGGAAATTCAAGGCCCTCCATGAAACAGACTTAAAAACCCATATTTAGTTTACAGTGAGCATGCTGCTTGAAAAATGAGTTACTGAATCCTATGTGTCCCTTCAAATCTAAAATAAGAATACAAATTGTTTGATGATAACATATATAATTTAAAATTATATATATTTGATTTGATTTACATTTGGGAATTTAATCATGTGTGTGTACCTTGAAATTTTTGGTGCTCCATGGTGATAATGAACTAACAAATTATTTTTAGTAACATGTTCCATCAGTAGCTAATAACCTCGGCTGTTTTGACTTCTTATAGTCACTCTTGGAAGCCCACGATATTGTGGCATCAAAGTGTTATGATTCACCTCCATCAAGTCCAGAAATGAATAATTCTATCAATAATCAGTTATTACCAGTCGATGCCATACGTATTCTTGGTATTCACAAAAGAGCTGGGGAACCATTGGTGAGTAGACACATTAGTGCCACTTTAAATCTGAGATATAATTTGTGGTTCAGTCACTATTTTTCTTTTGTCTTTTATACATATTACTGTGAAATTGAATTCATGTTTCTTTTAGCAGACCTGTGTATAAATACATAGCTCTTGTTCATTCAACTGATTTTTAGCCAATGAAACTAAACCAAAGTGATTGAGTAGCAAAAAGTTTAGAAGATAAATGTTCCATTTCTTTCTGCTCTTTGAAGAATTGAACTGTTTATTAATGGGAGTAAAAAAATAAGAAAGTTATTATTAAAACTTAAAGCCGTGATGTTATACTGTGAATAGTGAAGTTTACTGTTTCTAGTTAATGTTTTCATTAATGGACTGTAACAAAGAACAGTGATGTAAAATAAAAGGAAAAGCCAGGGATAAGCGTATCTGAATGCCTCAGTATCAAGCTTCCTGTTATCCTGTAGAATATAGCTCACATACTGGTATTGGCCTCATTTTTAGGGTTAACCTTACTATGGAAGTCCTTTTGTCTAATTGGCATAATACATTGTCACAGTTAAAACTAAGCTGATAGGATTAAACTATTAGGACAGAAATCATGAGGAAAGTAAAAACAATTCGGTTTTTTTTTTAAACTGGCTTTTATATACTCATGCATATTTACATACTGGTTATAAATTAAAAAATAAATGGTTTTTATTTCTATTTTTTATTCCTAAAGGGTGTTACATTCAGAGTTGAAAATAATGATCTAGTAATTGCCCGAATCCTTCATGGAGGAATGATAGATCGACAAGGTCTGCTGCATGTGGGAGATATCATTAAAGAAGTCAATGGCCATGAGGTTGGAAATAATCCAAAAGAATTACAAGAATTACTGAAAAATATTAGTGGAAGTGTCACCCTAAAAATTTTACCAAGTTACAGAGATACCATTACTCCTCAACAGGTTAGTAATAAATTTTTGATCATATTAACATTTTTGTTCCTTTAACCATTGTATTGGATGTAATCATCAGTTGCTTTTTTTTTTCCCTTTGGCTAAAGAGCAGAACAACTGTCTGAATTAATTATTCTGAAGTGGCTTATTTTGTCATGAGTGAATATTTGAATTTTTAAGCAATTAATACTATTATGAAAGAAATAATGTCATTTCTTTGTAAACAGTAGAAACTCTGTTATTATAATAGCCTGTAGCTAGATTTCAGAAAAACCTTAAAACTTTTTATTAGTCATGTGAACATTTTTAACATGTGGTGTTCTAAGTGTGTACTAGGGCCTCCAGGGTTGTGTTCCTATAATAGGCTAGTGGAAGAATAAAGCCAGAAGGAAAAATGGATTGAAGAAAATGTTGGACACTTGTCTTTTACACATTTGATCTGTATTTTAGATAGAATAGATAATTGAACTAGGGAATGTTCTAGTGATAGAAACCATCTGGGTCAACAAGTGCCTTTGTGTGGTGATAATGACAGAACAGAAGAAGAATGGACTTATAATGAAAAAAAAGAAAGGAATTGAAAGGAAGAGAAAATTATGGAAGGAAGATTGGCACTGAAGAGAGGCTTTTCAAGTCCAGATACAAATAGGAGTTATCTATCAGTGTTTTAGATTGGTACCTCAAATGTTAAGGTTTATTCCAGAAATTTGTTATTTAATGTGTGAATTTTTAACTTTTGTTAGTGTATCTTATTTGCATGTCAATAATATGAGAGTTGAAAAGCCTCATTTTGTTTACATACAATTACTTGAAATTATATTCCTTGAGTGATGGACACATGCCTATACCACATAGTGAGACCCAGTCTCAGAGAAAAGAAAAAGGGGAAGGGACAGGAGAGGTGAGATCATCAGATGAGATGAGGGAAGGGGAAGAGAGGGAAAGGGCAGGGAGAAAGGAAGGGATGGGGGAGGAAGAGAAAGGGGAGGAAGGAAGGGAGGGGGGAGGAAGAGAAAGAGGAGAAAGTAGGGAAGAGATAGGGAGGAAGGGAGAGATAGGAAAGGAAAGTAATATTCCTTGGATGCTTATTTTAAACTATATATTTTAGCATATAAATAGAACTCCTGGTGCTTAGAGGTTGTCTTTGTTTCTCAGTTGACACATTTATTTCCTTTTATAACTGCATAAGACTTATTGTAATTGAGAAGACTGGAAGATTAAAATCTAATATGTACTACTTTTTGTTATGTTATAGGTACAGTAGAAAAAAAATTTCCCCTCTATAGTCTGTAGCTATGATGAGCTTTATAGGCAAAATAAATTTTGTAATGTTTGATTCTAGGTAGAGTTTGTGTCTAATGAATGAGGTTGCATGACATGTATGGATATTTTATTTAAGCCTTGGCTTAAGCATGAAATCGTTCCCATCTCATAATGTCTTATATTCTATATTTCACTTAGCCTTTAGAGCTGGGAACAAAGGGGGATGTATATCTGTGTAAATCACAGGCGTAAATCTGTGAATCAGGAGCAGGCTTAGTCTACCATTAAAAGGGAAAGGTAAGCCAGGCACCAATGGCTCACATCTATAATCCTAGCTAATCTGGAGGCTGGGATCTAAGGATCATGGTAGGAAACCAGCCCAGGCAGAAAGGTTTGTGAAACTCTTAATTAGCAAAACACCAAAAGTAGATCTGTGGCCCAACTGGTAGAGCAGTAGCCTTGGATAAAAAAAAGCTCAGGGCCAGTTCCCATGTCCTGAGTTGAAGCCCCAGGAAAAAGGAAAGGTACTTGACTAGAGATAGACTTCTGAAGGTAAGCTAAGACATATCCAGAGTAGGACTTTAAAAAACAAATGGACAGAAGAACTCATTATGTTGGAGCTTAGGCATAAACCAAGACTGTCCTGGGAAAGTCAAGAGCATCCTACTAACAGATTCTATGAGGAAGGAAGGGCTTTGAGTTTCTTCACATCTTTTACTAGCACCTCTGTTGTGTAGTACAGTAGTCTCCTTCCCTCATTGCCAATGGAGATGTTCTCTTCAGTGGGAAATTCCTGAGGTAAACAATGCATAAATTTTAAGCTGCACACTATTCTGAGTAATGAACTATTAATAGTTCAGTACTGCTCAGTACTTGAATCATCCCTTTGTTCACTGTATCCGTGCTGTATACATTCCTTCATTAATCTCTTAATACCTGTCTACTTTGTCAAGATAATACAGTGTGAGTATGTAGATTAGCCCTGTTTTGCTTAATAATGGCTCCAAAGCTTAAGAGGAACACATAGGATCAGAAGCCATGAAATGCTTTTTCCTTAAAGTAAAAAGGGGAAAGCACCCAATTAAAAATTAATTAAAAATTTTATTCCTAGACTGCTAAAATCTATAGTAAGAATGGGTCTTTTGTCCATATAATCATGAAAGAAATAAAAGCTAGTTTTACTGTATGTCAGTGGCTCATACCTATAATCCTAGCTATTCGGGAGACTGAGGTCTGAGGATTGTGGTTGGAAGCCAGCCCCAGCAGGACAGTCTGAAACTCTTATCCCCAGTTAACCACCAAAAGCTGGAAGTGGAGCTGTGGCACCAGTTGAGCAAAAAAGCTTGAGCAAAAAGCTCAGGGATGACACCGGGCCCCTGAGTTCAAGCCCCTGACTGGCACCCCCACCCACCTACCCTCCTCTAAAAAAGGCTCACCTCAGGCAAAAGTTATGGCCATATTACATATTAAGGGCTTAGTTAAAATGGAAAATTCATTAAATTATGAAGTTTGGTATTGTTTGAGGTTTAAAGACACACTGACTACTTCACCATGGAAAAAGTGTGTAATCCTGTGTTGCCTCTCACATCTCTTGCTCTGGATTGCTATGAGAGCAGAGAGAAGCTTGGAGCTCTCTTTTTGGATAGTTTTTCAAAGGATGTCAGTAAATCATCTTAAGGTCGGCATTTGTTTTCTGTCACTGTGCCAAGTACCTGAAAGAAAATTTAAAAGAAACAGATTTATTTCGTCTCATAGTTTCAGTTATTTCATTCTATGATTCCTTGTTGCCATTATTTCTGGTCTGTGGTGAGACAAAACATCATGACAAAAAGACATGAAGGAGCAAAGTTGCTCACTTCATGGGGCCCAGAAGCAGAGTCAAACAGGAATGGTTCAGGGCAAGATCAACTATTCAAAGACAAGCCCTTAGTGACTGTTTCCTCCAGCCTACCCTACCTCCTAATAGATCATTCAATATGAATTTATCAGTGGAGTAATTATTAACAAAGTGCCCTTGTGGTGATCCAGTCACATCTCAATGAGAGGCTTCACCATCTGGGGACTGAATATCTAGCACATGAGCCTACTGGATAGAAATTCTTTTCACTCATTTTTTAAGGCCATCAAAATCTGGACACCAAAAGCATTATAGCAAAAGAAATTATAGGTCTCTTTTATTCAAGGATATACATGTAAAAATTTCTAGCAGTGTATTAGCAAATCTGAGAAAGAGAATACCATCTCTAAGTTGATTTTATTGCAGGTATAGTGGCATCATTTTTCATGAGAAAAATCCCTGTGTATGCACATGAATAGTAGCTCCAATAGAGAATTTGATTCGTTTTAATACCTATTCATGTTTTATTTTAAAGATTAGTAAACTAGGAACAGGAGAAAATCTCCTTAATACTATTTAAAAAAAAACATTAAATGAAAATATTCTTAGGAGTAGCCTTTGTTGGAAGCTCTCCTTTTAAAATCAGAAACTAGATTCTTCTGTTCTGTTAGAAACTTCAAGTGCCAGCTGAAGTTCTATTTCGTACAAAATAAAAGAGCCCGTCATTAACCAAGAGACTTGCCAACTGTCAGACACAGTTGTGCACTGGTAAAAGGAACTACCCTCAAATGATAAGATCTAAAGTATTTGTTGTAAATTATAGTAAAAAGTCTTCAGTTCTCCTTAAAGAAATTAGGAATGGACCACCTCTCACTTTACAGGGGATAAAAATCACCAGCATTAAGACATCTCTGGCAAACAAACTTGAACCATTTCAATCCATGCTGAAACAAAGCAGCTGACAGAAATGTCCTGTCCCCCAGGATCTTAAACCATCTTGGCACCGAAAAGCTTCAGGACACTGGCAGAAGCGGGATGGAAAAGCACCACTTGCTACTAGAGAAGGAGGGTGATCTCATTCGGAATTTTGATGAGGTTTCAAGGAAGCAAACAGATTGATTCAACTTCTAAAAAAATAAAATTTCAAATTTTTTACTGTCTTTAATTTTTTTATGTAGAATATGAATTACACCACTATCTTTAGTATTTAAAATTCAGGGACCCTGGTATGCTGCTACTTTTTAGTTATTGCTTATATCAATTATTTGTTTTCTACCTTTGAGGCAGAAAAGCAGGAGCTTAGTAATTGTAAGAGCTAGGTTATTGTGGTAGTTAAGCAGCTAATGAATACTTTTGTTGTTACCAATTTGCAGCTGTTATGGATAAATTTATTATGGACATTTAAATGTAATTCTCTTGAGTAAATACCTACAAGTTAAATGATTGTCTTAGTGGATATATGTTGATATTTTTTTAAATTAAATGATTTTTAAAAATGGTTCTTCCAGTTTACATTCCCACAGGTATTGTATGAAAAGGAGTTACTTCGTTCACATCATTGTTACAGTTAGTTAGCTGTTGCATTAGGTACACAGTGTTATCTTGTGATTTTAATTTACTGTGCTTTCAACATTTGAACTCAATAGTAAATATTGAATTACTTGTTTTTATGTACTCTGGGTGCAAGTACTTCATCAGTATTGTGATTTGCAGAGATATTCTTCCATTCTCTAATGTTTCTGTCTCTATCAATGTCATTCAGAAAGTACAAATTGATCAGTTTTTCCTTTTATAAATTGTTTTCATAAGAAATAGTGTGTGATAAAGATTTTTTTTCTAGAATTTTATGGCTTGGTGCTTTACCTCTAGACATATACATTTACTCTTCATTTTTATATAAGGCATGAAGAAGATAACTGACTTTTTATTTTTATTCCTTCTCTTTATTTTTCTATAGATAGCCTATTCTTACTGTAGATTTTAGTTTTCCATGTTGGATAATTTTTTAGTGTGTTATGGTGATGCATGCCTATAATTCCAGTACTCCGAAAGCTGAAACAGGATTGGGAGTTTTGAGGCCATTCTGGGCTAATTTGTAAGATCTGTACCAAAGAAAAACAAAATCAACAAAAAAAGTTCACTCATCTCCTGCAGTCTGCAGAAGAAATAAATTCAATAAACCACACATGATGTGTGTGTGTGTGTGTGTGTGTGTGTGTGTATGCCTGTGTGTATGCTTGCTTGATTGCTTTTATATCAGACATTTGGGTTTTATTTAAATTCCGATTGCGTCTTTTTTGTTTTGAGGTAGTTCTCACTGTAGCTCAGGCTAGCCTTGAACTCAAGATCCTCCTCCCTAAGTATGCTGAGTGTTAGGATAATAAATGTGTACCATCATGCCTGGCTGAATACTGGATTTTTGTGTGAGTGTGTGCGCGCGCGTGTGTGCGTGCATGCGTGTGTGTGTGTGTGTGTGTGTGTGTGTGTGTTTGCCAGTCCTGGGCCTTGAGGAGTGTATTGGTCTTTTTATGACTTTGCATGCTTCTCTTTTCTTTGCCTCATCTCAGATGCCTCCAACTTATTGTTTCTGTCATTTATAATTTGCAGGCATCATAACCTTGGGGCAATTAATTAGGGAGGTAGGTTTTTTAATTCCAAAATTTATTTTTCATTAAATAGTTACTAAGGGGTTTCAGTTCAACATTGTTGACTTATGAATATATACAAGGCAAGCAATCTTGCCACTAGGCCATATCCCCAGCCCCTTGACTTATGAATATAGTACATCTTGATCAGTATCACTCCTCCATCATTCTGCCCCCTCCGTCTTTCCCCCCCATCAAGTTACTTATTTCCATTTTCACGTATGTACATTGATAGTACAATTGAATTCAACCATCATTTCACTATACATCTGTCGAAATGCGTGCAGTAATACAAGTGAGTAAAGTAATACTATGAGCCAGTGATTTATATTTTTTAGTTTATTATAAATTAAAAACCTGGCTTTATTTATGCAATTAAAATATATATTTCTAGAGTTGCATCAGTATGGAGAGGCAACCAGCACGTGTCCGTCAGGTATGATATTGCTCCAAAATCTCTGGTATTCAGTTTTCTTGTCTTATTAGTCAACTAAATTTACACTGATTACTTAGTTATTTTGGATTTTTCTCACTGCCAAAACATTGAGCTGCATGCTGTTGTGATATTAGCCAATATCACATTTTAGCAATTTTAATACTGTTTGTATACTTGCTTATAAAGTTACTTCCTAAACTATATGTTGGGAAACAATTATTGGCTTACAGTTCTAAGCATTGATTTTTACCTTTTCAAAGTAACTGTAAAACTTCACAATGTTTTTTATTAGTTACTTAATTGTAAATAACTAAAATTTTATGACATGCCCCTAGACTGTAGTTTTAAATAATTTTACTGTACATCAATCATTAGTTTTTCATCATACTAATAAGTACTGTATCTACTTGTGTCATTTGAATAAATTGATTAAAGAAGTGTGATAAATATGAAAATAACATTGTTTGACTAATTGTGTGCTTTGCTGCTAAAATGTACTTGCTGATTAATGCTAAGACTGTTCTTTAGAAGATAAAATTTGAATTTTTATGAATATGTATGGAACCAAGTTAATTCTAACAAGACAGTTGGTCTAAATTTGCCATCAAATGTTGACAGCACTTAAGTAGGATTCAAATGAAAGTGAATAAGCAAAATATTTCAGATATTGGAGATCTGAAGTAACAGTTGTAACTGATTTTAATTTTATTAATAAAGCAAAACCAAGAGATGTATATGTTTAAATGACTTGAAATTGGAAAATATTTACAAGTCTTTAGTACTTGTCTTCTCTAATTTAACACTGTAATTTATCTTATTTATTTATTTATCTTTGCCATTCCTGGGGATTGAACTCAGGGTCTGGGCACTGTCCCAGAGCTTGTTTTGCTCAAGGCTAGCAGACTACCACTTGAGCCACAGCACCACTTCCAGCTTTTTCTGTGTATGTGGTACCAAGGAATCCAAACCAGGGCTTCATGTATGCTAGGCAAGCACTCTACCACTAGACCAAACTCCTGGCCCCTTAACGCTATTTAAATTCAAGTGATCGTTATTTAAATTTAACTGATCATAAAAATCAGAATAAACCTAATAGGTTTTTTAAAATATATTTTAATCTGATTTAAAAATAATACTAGAGGTGAAAGTTGAGTTTTTAGCTTTTTCTAAAAGTTACTAAATATATTTTAGGTCTGACATACACATGAACTTCTATGTTTAATTTTGGATTCAGGATGCCTTCTCCAATTCAGTCCCAACGTATCTGAAATACATGCCTTATTATAACTACATGCTATTTTAGGATGTTAATTGGAAAGTACATTTATTTATATTAAAAAGTATGCAGTTGTTTGGAGAATCAAGTGAGAAGATAGGCGAAGGCAAAAGAATGATGGAATGAAATGATTATCAAACTGTTGATTTAAGATTAGAACTTAAAATGCAAACAAAATTTTAATATAGCATTAGTACTTTTAATTATGTAATGCCAAATTCTATTAATATTCTAACAACATGATTTTTATTTGTCTGAAACAGTTTATCTGAAGTACTAAATACATCACAGTGGCTTGTAAAGGATTTTAAAGTCCAGTGGCAAATGATACATATGTGGTACTTTTCATTGTACTATGTGTTTTAGGTATTTGTGAAGTGTCATTTTGATTATAATCCATACAATGATAACCTGATACCCTGCAAAGAAGCAGGATTGAAGTTTTCCAAAGGAGAAATTCTTCAGATTGTAAACAGAGAAGATCCAAATTGGTGGCAGGTTAGTATGCTTCTCAAAAGTTCTTCAACTGCTTTTCTATTTTTAATCTTAGATCTGGCCAGTATCTGAATATGCAGGAAGAAAGTATTAGCATTTGTTCCAATGATTTTTCCCGCATGAACAGCTCCTACTTCATGGCTACTAATTTTGATGACAGAAGACCAAATTGAGAGGGAATTTGTGAGTAGCTGTTAATAAATGCAGAATTAACCCACCTGTGGTACTATCCCCTTTGGGATTAGACTAATTGATTCTTACACATGGATGATTGCATTAAAATATGGTGTTGGACAAGAAGAATTTACTTGGGGTTATCCCTTGCCAGTGTTCAGTTTAGGTTTGTTTTAACTAAGAATTTGTTATGGTAGATATAGTAGTCCTTGCCTTGTGTACATTCATGGCAAGTAAAGCATAATTACTGGGAAATGAAGGTTAGCTTTATCAGTTTTGTTCAGCGTTGGCTTTGGCCTTGAGATGAAACCTGTGAGTATAGAAAGAGATTTGTGCTATCAAACTTTGTCCCCTTCCATTAGGTCTCTGTGATGATGATCCTTTTCCTTTCTCCTAATGACTGCTTTCAGAAATCTCCGAAAGTAGTAGGAAGTCCCAGAATGAGGACAAACTTACTAGTACTTCTTAGTTAAGACCATATTGGTACAAAGATTAAGACATAGGTAAATTAGAATTCATAATTTTGATATTATTAAGAAATCCAATGTAAAGCTCTCTTTTAAAATCTGCTTTCTATGGCTGTCTTGATTTTTTTTTCCAGTTTCTCCTTCTTTTCTGTGAGTGCCATTTCATTAGTTTTCTAAATCCTATCAGTATTACCTGCATTTTGTTAGCTTTTACTTGAATTCTAATGTTCAGGACCACTGCAAATAAGACCAGATTTTCTGTGCCAGTTGTTAAGGATAAAGACACTAAACCTCTAGCACTCCATTCTCTAGCAGTCAGTAAGAATATCACTTACTTTAGTTTTACTTGAAAATATTTTGGCACTAGATGAAGTTTTGCCTATTTGATTTTACTACCTTTCAAGATATTCAAATTCCTCTTAGGATAGTCAAAATTTACACTCTCAGCTAGGCATAGTGCCTATGATTCCAGCACTTGGTAGCTAGAGCAGGAAATTCAAGTTCAACCAACACCTTAGCTGCATAGCAAGACTTTGTCTCAAAAAAAAAAAAAACGTAAAGAAGAAAAGGAACAACTAGGCTCTACACTCTATCCTCCTAGGATGGGCAGTTTTTCATTGATGTGCCCCAGGAAATACCAGTAATAGTAAGATTTAGGGTGCTAGTACATATCTTATTTAACACTACTAGATAAAATGTCCTCTTAACATACATTGTGGAAAGCATATATTCTTTCCTTTTCTTCTACAAACTTAATACTATGAATTCAAGTTTTAGTAACTTACAGAGCCTGCATAACAAAATGGTTTCAAAACGTTGCTACCAGTTGATATAGTCTCAGGTGCCAGTTAGTTCCTCAATGCTGAAGTATTTAAATAGCTTAACCAACAATGACATGAATTTTAATAGTTGTTTCTAAGAGTAAGTGTAATTTTTTTGAACTGACTATTGCTTGTTCTTTTACGAGAATATGGGCTCAGATTTTCGTCACTGAAGTATATAACTCATTAATTTGATTTTAGGCTAGCCATGTGAAAGAGGGAGGCAGTGCTGGTCTCATTCCAAGCCAGTTCCTGGAAGAAAAGAGAAAGGCATTTGTTAGAAGAGACTGGGACAATTCAGGTAATAAAGTCCACACATTTTATTAACCCTGTATTTACCTTCCTTTGCCTCTTTCATCTAAATGTACAAAGGCATTTCTTTACAATATAAGTAGATTTTTATCCCTCCTGTCTGCTTTATTTTACTTTCTTTCCTGAAAGTGTGTGTGTGTGTGTGTGTGTGTGTGTGTGTGTGTGTGTGTGTGTGTGTGTGTGTTGTGTTTTCTGGGTCTTGAACTTGGGGCCTAGACACTGTCTCAAGCTACTTTGCTCAAGGATAGCCCTGGGATACTTGAGCCAGAGCTTTACTTCTGACTTTTTAGTGGTTGATTTGGAGATAAGAGTCTAACAAACTTTTCTGCCTGGGCTGGCTTCCAGTCTTGAACCATGATAGCACCCATGTGCCCAGCTTGAAACTCATCTTTTTTTTTATCCCCCTCTACCACCTACTGGTAGAGTAATATCAGCACCCTGCTACCCTTGGGAACTTAGTCATTCTGCCCCCATGGTAGAGTAACATCAGCACCCTGCTACCCTTGGGAACTTAGTCATTCTGCCCCCATAACATAGTTTATCATATTTTGATAGATTATTTAAACTATATTGGTCTTATCATCTTTAGGACCTTTCTGTGGAACTTTAAGTAGCAAAAAAAAGAAAAAGATGATGTATCTCACAACCAGAAATGCAGGTAAATACTTTTAAATGTTCTTCAGTGTAGTCTAAGTATCTTTATGTCACCAATTTATATGGTACACACTCAAAATACATAATTTAATACAAATTAAAAAATGAATGTAATTTATAATAGTACCCATTTGCAGGTGTGGCATATGAATACATAGGAAAGTATAAGATGCAGAAATTATTTAAATCTTAAGTTTGAAGCCAACCTAGGCTACATAGGAAGGTCAAGAAAATAGTAAATACAATGTTGTACTGGTATTGTATAATACTATGTGGGCCTTATTTTTTGGGTATAGTTAACAAAATAACTTGGTTAGGGCTTCTGCTTGTTCAATGTGAGGCACTGTAGTAAATACTATATTTTTTCAAATTATTTTGAAATACTAATTTTATGTGCCATTTCTAAAGGACAGAACGCCTTTATGAATAGTTTTAATTATGATTAAGGACAAATTTCCCATATCATTGTCTGTGCAACTTTTGGAAAATAGCACTAGATCAAAGGAATCGTAGATTAGTAGGATTCTTTCTTAAACTTTTTGGTCTTAAGGATGCATTTTTTTCAAAAGAAAGAAATGGTAACCTATAAGGTAATATGTTAATTATCTTTATTATAAGATCACATGCATTCATAAATCAGACCATCAAGTTGTGTAGTTTTTAAATACAATCCTATTTGTCAGGTATACTTAAAAGCTGAAAAGTAGTTTAAAAAAACAAAATAACAAAACCTTAGACCAAGGGGCTAAGGATATAGTTTAGTGTTAAAGTCTGTCTCAAAAATAAATAAATAAATGAAGGAAGGAAGAAGATAAATTGTGGAAATCACCATATGAAAATATTTCAGTTCTGCACTGTTAATAAAGTGGAATATTTTTAAAAAAAGTTTAGCATTAAAGGAGATAATACCAGTATGTTGTTTGTACACATTTTATACTGCATTCCAGAATGACATACTCATCTGTGCAACTTAAGTAGCTCTGTAAAATAGGCTTTTGTTCTCCAGGCTTCATAGATGCGTTTTAGAGTAATCTGCATACACTGATCTGTATTTTATTTGTATGGAAGCAGTGATTTTTATGGCCAAATTGATAATAAGGAGCCATGAATGATCTAGAATATTTGGTAAGGTAGGAGAAAACATGGAGATTTTTCTAGCTTGATTAGATAAATTTTTAAGAGCAAGTACATGAGAGCAGGTATATATATCTAAAGACAAAATTTATTATACCTTACCAAATTTATAAAAACATATTGGGGCTTCACATGCACAATTCCAGTGATACTTAACAATCAAGACAAGGAAACCATTATCAGACAGATAGTGGAGTCTTTTCATATACAGGAAAAGAAACTGAATAGAATTTTTTTTCTGTTTTGTTGCTCATTTAGAATTTGATCGTCATGAAATCCAGATATATGAGGAGGTTGCCAAAATGCCCCCGTTCCAGAGAAAAACACTAGTATTGATAGGAGCTCAGGGTGTGGGCAGACGAAGCTTGAAAAACAGGTTCATAGTACTGAATCCCAGTCGATTTGGAACTACAGTGCCATGTAAGTCTTGTGTGTTTTCTGTTTGTTGCCAGGAAAGAGTGTGGGCCTGGAGATGGAGGAATTCTTGTTATTACTCATTGTTATTTTAAGTAAGTTAGAATTTGATTTTAAGTAAATAATTAAAGGAGAAGCAATACTTGAAGAATTTAGTAATCCTATATGTACTTAGCTTTGTGGCTTGCTCCTGATAGCAGTTAACTCTCTAGACTAAAAACCTATTTAACCTGAAAATATTAGAGTTAAATGCAAAGAGTCAAAAGAGAAAACCTACTAGATCCTCCGACACACACTTAATCTGTGGGGCAGTAGCTTTGTGAGTTTTCATGGTCTGGCTCTCAGTCCTGCAAGATCATAAGCAAGATCTTGATGTGATTGCACATCAAGAGCAATTTATCCTCCACAGTAGACACCATTCATTAAAGGCAGGGATGGGTGTGTAAAATGAGATAATATTTATGAGAAGTATAGCCATTAAGGAAATCAAGCACTCATAATTTTTTTCACATATTTACATGGAAAGTTAAATGATAGGTATATGATTAGACTGGAATTCGAATTATATCATTGACATAGTAATGATTACTATACATTTGTCTCTTGGTTATGGGATGCACGAGCTTTTGCTATGAGAATTTATAAGCCATTTGCCTTTTTAAGTCCCTTTTTTGGGCTTCCCTTTAACACACATTCTTTTAGGTCTCTTAATGTCTATACTTCCCCTATGGAAGGCAACACTTTCTTTTGTCCACCAGTGTGTGGTTTTTTTTTTTTTTTTTTTTTTTTTGGCCAGTCCTGGGCCTTGAACTCAGGGCCTGAGCACTGTCCCTGGCTTCTTCCCGCTCAAGGCTAGCACTCTGCCACTTGAGCCACAGCACCGCTTCTGGCCGTTTTCTGTATATGTGGTGCTGGGGAATCGAACCTAGGGCCTCGTGTATCCGAGGCAGGCACTCTTGCCACTAGGCTATATCCCCAGCCCCACCAGTGTGTTTTAAGATGTAATAAATTATCAGTGAATAAGCAGCTTTGTTGCTGAACTTATCAGCAGTTTGGGAAGTAAGCTTGTGTACCCTCTGGTATACTTATACAGCCCCTCAGGTTCAGGCTTTGCATTCCACTGTTTACCTTGCCAATTACTGAATTCAGTTAAGTAGTTAACAAAATAAAACTTCACTGTGTCCAGAGTATTTTAAAGGTTTAAATGTGGGAAAAAAGACGTTTTATTTTTATCAACTAATGCATTCATAGTCCATTTAACAACTAATTCTTAAAGACATATCATGGAAAAAATAATTGCCTGTCTTTTTAGACTGCATTTGACCCACTTAGCAGAACATTTGCTTTTCATTCTTTTTGCTATTTCTTTTGGTAGTTTTCCATATCTCTTCTTAGTGTGTTTATTCTGCTATTTCCTGCTTTATCCAGTTCCGATTTAACTATTGACTTCCTAACTACTCTTAAGATATAGAGATAACTTTATTTTTGGTTAATTCAATTTTACTTCTTGAATAGTCTTTCCCCTCTACCCAGCAGTCACTAGAGGTTTTTTATTTTTTTCTTTCTCTCTTTACTTGACTTTTATGTGAATGGGTGTTATAATTCTTTGTTGTTGCTCTGTGACCCAAAGATTTATTTATCCACTAAGTCACACTTGTGTCAGAACCCTGTGTGTTCTGTGCCCAGCTGTTAACACTGAGGCATTTCCTTTTGTTGTCTTGGGTTAAAGCTGTCATTCACAGATGGCCTTTTTAGAGAGGAAGAGATAGGACTAGGGTTTGAATTTAGGGTTCATAACTTGCTAGGCAGGCATTCTACCATACCCCAAGCCTCTTTTCCATTATTTGGGGCTAGGATCTCATGTTTTTGCCTGAGACTGGCCTCAAACTATTATCTCCTACTTCTATCTTCTGCTTAGCTTAGATTGTAGGTACCTGCCACCATTCTCAGCTTATTGGTTGAGATTGGGGTTAGGGATCTTATTAGCTCATTTGCCTTGAAACTAAATCTTCCTTAATCTTTGTCTCCCAAGTAGCTATGACTATTAGAGCATGTCACCAGACCCAAACCCCACAAATGCTTGGTTTGTCATCATTTTCCCCCCTGGGTACATCTCAGAAGAAGTATATGGAATATAATTTTATTATCTGTAGTTTAGGGTATATGTTTTCTACCCTCACTTTAGTTGATTACTTAGCTGAGAATAGAAATTTGGGGTTAGAAAACTTAAAAGATGTTATTTCTGAATCCAGTTCTATTGAAAAATTAATGTCCTTCTAGTTCTCATTTTTTCATACATGATCAGTTTTTTCTTTCACAGATATTTAAAGCTCCATTGTTGTATTTTACTATTTTTCAAAATATTCTAAAATTTTAATAATACACCTAAATGCTGCATCTTTTTTCATTTACTATGATGATTGGTGAACATACCAAGCATGAAATTTTGTGTCCCTCAATCTTGGACAAATTTCTTATTATTTCTTTGTTGATTTCTCCCTGTTTTCTAGAAGATTCATTAGCCTTAGATATTGAACATCCTAGATTCTCTTCTCAATCTGTACTTTTAAGGGGGAAAAAGCCATCATCTATCCTTTTAGGGTTTTGTTTTGCCTTTTGAAAGATTACATGACAATCAGTAGTAATGATGTTTTTCATTTTCTGACTGTTCTCTTACCCCTGTGTTATCTTTTTTCATTCCTTTTTTTTTTTTGTTGTGCTATCTCTCTGCACCTTTAACAATACTAAATATAGTACTTAATTTTTAATTACTTGTATAGGCTAAAGTCTCTGGTTATTTTCACTATTTTTTTTCTATTTATTCATGGCAGATCTGTGTTTTTCCTCTTATGCTGGACTGATCCCAGATTGTATATCCAGACTTAGAAGTAAAACATTAGAACCAGTGGTGCAGTTCTGTATGCTTTGGAGTAAGTTGGCTGAGCTTTAGTTTAGAGAAGAGATAAGGAATTAGCTGCTTTACTGGAGGAATACAAAATGTTTGTGCAAGAAATTTTATTTTGTAACTATTGAATTTCTCCAGATAATAATCCTGAGGATAAAGAAGGGAATAAGATGAAGATTACTTGCTCCATGTACACAATAAATCCCTCTCAGTTGTTAGTTTTGTACTGTTTCCTCAAGTTTCTTAGGGAGTAAATCCACTTAGTTCTCATCCATAACTCCCCTTTCCCATCTTTGTGGCTTCTGCCTGAGAAATCACTTATCTCAAGTTAGCTTTAACATAGCATGTCTTAGGGTGTCATAAGTTTTCAAAAACTAAAATTTCCATTATATGCTTTCACTTCCACAGAATTTAGAGGTAGTAAGGTTGCAGAACTATGTTGCTAACAATTTTTCTTCACACATACTGTACATTTTTACTGTTTTTTTTTTTATTTTCCAATTTTCTTGGTTCTTTTTTTTTTTTTTTTTGGCCAGTCCTGGTGCTTGAACTAAGGTCCTGGGTGCTGTCTCTGAGCTTCTTTTGCTCAAGCCACAGCGTTACTTCTGGCTTTTTTAATTTTTATTTCTTGAGTAAACTTTATTGGAAATAAGAGTCTCAGAGTTTCCTGCCCAGGCTGGCTTTGAACTGCAATCTTCAGATCTCAGCCTCCTGGGTTGCGAGATTACAGGAATAAGCCTACAGCTTCCCAGCTTTGGTTCTTTTTCTTAACACCTTCATTCAGATATAATTCATAAACCTACAAGCCATCCATTTTAAGTGTGCACTTTAGTGGTTTGTCATATATTCACAGAATTATTAAAGTATTTCCAGTTTCTTTTCAAACAGTTTCAGGATTGCTACAGAATCCAGAGTAATAGCTTCTTACATTCTTAAATTTAGAAATTTGCTCTCTTTCTCTCTCTTACCTTCCTAAATATTTGTCAATTTTGTAATTAAAACAAAACCTGCTTTTCTTAATTTTCTATATGCTTTTCTTATTTCTTGACTGACTCATTTTTAGTATAGTCTTTATTATAATTTCCTCATTTCTACTTGATCTTTGGATGTAGATTGCTCTTTTTATGTTCTTTGATGGCAAGTTAGGTTGTTGACTTGAGATCTTGTTTGTTTTTCTCCTTATTTCTTTCTCTGTGCTGGTCTTAGGGCTTGAATTTTGACACTGAGTGTTGTGCATGGGTTTTGTTGCTCAAAGCTAATGCTCTACCACTTGAGCCACTTCCAGCTTTTTTGGTGCCTAACTGGAAATAGGAGCCTCACTGACTTTCTTAAGCCTGGACTGGCTTCAAACCATGATCCTCAGAGATCTTATTTTTTTTTTAATAGGCATTTTAAACTGTACTTCCCACTAAACATCTACTAACATTGCTATTATTGTGTCATAATGTGCTGTGGTTTTGTTTTCATTCATCTTAAAATACTCTCTGTCCATTCTCTCTTTTTCATAAATAGATAAAAGTAAATGGATTTTCTTTTCTCCTCACATAGATGACTACAAAGTTTTAAATTTTTCTGGGAATATATAACAGTCCAACACAGACTAATTAGCCAGATCTAATAATAAACTGGTTTCTCACTATGACTACCCTGCTGCAACCCCTCCTCCCTTCAAAATGACACTTATCTTACCTAAAAACAGTTATGTGGGAGAAGTTATATAGAGGAACTAGAGACCTAGCTTGTTGGTCAGAAGTAAAAGAAAAGAAATTCCAGCCATTTCCTGAGATTTTACTGAGTGATTTACTCTGTCATATACTCTTGCTCCTTTTGTTGCTGTTCTTCAGCTGGTCCACAGCTGTCAGTAGATTTCCATTAGACACCTGATACTTGCTCATGTCATTGGAACTTACCACAATGCTAACCATGTTCCCTACAGTACTTCCTAAGACACTCAAGGCTCAAAGGCCTCCAAAGAAACTTTCCTTCTTAGGGGATATGGACATGCTGCCCAGCAGCTCGGTCTCTGCTAGAGTCTGGGCAGCTTCACAGCAGGCAGCACCAACTCCATCTCAAAGTAATTTCTAAGTTTGCTTATGATTTGTGATTTTACCCGTTGGTTATTTTGGAGAATATATCATTTGAGTTCCACATACTTTTTTTTTCAATTCTTTGAATTTACTCACCCTCTATTCATATTCCATGCTTTTAAATTTTTAATATTCCCCTATTATCTATAACAGTTTCATAGTGGTTATTTCTCCTAAATTCATTGAGAATTGTATGTTTTGGAGAAGGGGGAAAATATGTATTCTATTGTTGAACGGTGTGTTACTCTTTGGATATGTCAGGTCTAGTTGGTTGTATTGTTTAAGTCTTTTATTTTCTCTTATTTCCTTTACCTATTTGTTCTCTCCACCATTGAAAATATAGGGTATTGGGGCTGGGGATATGGCCTAGTGGCAAGAGAGCTTGCCTCGTATACATGAGGCCCTGGGTTCGATTCCCCAGCACCACATATACGGAAAACGGCCAGAAGTGGCGCTGTGGCTCAAGTGGCAGAGTGCTAGCCTTGAGCAAAAGGAAGCCAGGGACAGTGCTCAGGCCCTGAGTTCAAGGCCCAGGACTAGCCAAAAAAAAAAAAATATATATATATATATATATATATATACACATAGGGTATTAAGTTCTATAGCTTATTTTATCCTTCAGTCTTTCAGCAGTTTGCTATTAGAGGAATATTTGCTTACAATTGTTTTGTGTCTTCTTGATAAAATATTCCTTGTTTCTATTAACTTTTTTTGTCTATTTCTGATGAGAGTATATAGCTCTCTTTATATTACCATTTTCCTGTGTTTTTTTTAATCTTTTGATTCGCAGTCTAATATCTGTGTCCTTAAATATAATGTGTCTTTTGTAGATAGCATATAGTTGGGTTGGGTTTTTTTTTAATGTATTTTACTACTGTTTGCCTTTTAGAATTTGTATTGGTTCAATATGAATACTGATTAAGTAAATTCCATCAATGTTAATTTGCCTGATTGTTTCCTCATAAGTAGATTCAGATGATAGATTATTGGAAATACAAAAATTACATTTTATTGAATATCAATATTTTATCTGGACTATATCTTGTCAGTGTGTCCTATTAATATTAATGTTGACAATTGATTTAAGTTTAGTGTTTAGTAATTTTCTCCGCTGTGAAAGGTAACTCTCTTATGTGACTGACGAGTAATCTTTTTTTTTTTTTTTTGGCCAGTCCTGGGCCTTGGACTCAGGGCCTGAGCACTGTCCCTGGCTTCTTCCCACTCAAGGCTAGCACTCTGCCACTTGAGCCACAGCGCCGCTTCTGGCCGTTTTCTGTATATGTGGTGCTGGGGAATCGAACCTAGGGCCTCGTGTATCCGAGGCAGGCACTCTTGCCACTAGGCTATATCCCCAGCCCCACGAGTAATCTTTTTAAAAATACTTTGAAACTATGTAACTGTTCTCAACAAATCTTCACCCAGTGATTTTAGCATCTGTCCATAATTCATTAAATACTTTCTCTGTATTTGAGGAAACAGCTTCAATCTACCTACCACAATTCCTTCTACCCTGTTAGAACACATAGATAAACTTTATTTCTCTGATGGTTAGAAACTATTTCATTGAATTTTTGAAGTCAATCAGCAAGAGGCCCAGTTCTTATCCAAACACAGATATTCTATCAGATCTTTCCTTCCTTTTTTATTTTAGCCCCTGAGAGAGTCTATAAGTTTCTATTCATTTTCAGTTTTTTGTTAAATGATAGTTGTTTTTTAAAAGGCTAGACTCATTGAAAACTTTAGTCATGAACCCAGTTTCTGCTTTCCTCACAGCTCATTCCTGATCAGCTTTGCCCTTTCTCTTTTTATCCTCCTCTAATGCTTTTGGTTTTCCAAGAGCAGACCAGGAAGAAGTGGGCACTAAAGGACAATAGACAAAATATTGTCCTGTGAGACCTGGCCTGTTGAAGTTTTTTTCATGTCTTGAATATACTTTCTCTTCAATGTGGCCAATTCTGAGGTTGTTTAGAAACTCCATGGAGAATTCTATACTGTGTTATTGTTCAAGCAATATTGGTTTCTGCAGCTGTTTCTTTGGAGTTTTGCCAAAGCTTCTGCCCATTACTCCTAGAATTATACCTGCCCTGGTTCCAAGATACACCTCATCTCCATTTCTACAGACTTTATCTTCAGGATGCTCAGATGCCACAGTATTTGCATATGTTCTATGCATATCCTCTTGTATTCTTGAAATTGTCTCTTGATTGTTTATTATAGCTATAAGTAATACTCTAGTGTAGCTGCAAGCAGCTAAGGAAAAGGCAGAAAAAAATCTATACATGATCAGTATAGTTGTAGGAGATTGTTTTTTCCTCTAAGTATTTACCTCCTATACTTAGTATAATATGCAGTTGAAGAGCCTGTGGATTTAGAGGACTGTTTCCTTTTTCTAACTTGGTTTTACTATATTTCCATACACAGCACCTTCAGCAGAATCCATACATGCTATCTTTTGGATACTCACATACATATATTTATTAGCCTATTGGAAAGTCATTCTTTCTTTGTTAAACAGTAAGAGTACAAGAACCTATGACTCTCTACCTCAATGACTTCTTTCTGAAAATACATAAAGTAGAGGGGTTAGGTAAATGACCCATAACCGGGTTGACTACCTCTTGATAACTCAGAAAGATGAGACTGAAGATTCTTGACATTCTCTAGTACCTTCTTAAGATGTGAGTGAAATTCTGAGACTGCAATTGAGACACAATTCAACATTCTGCTTATAAGCATAAAGAAAACATTCACATCTTCCAGTTATGGAATTCACAATTACAGAATTATAATCACATTATCCAAATCATATTTGCATACTTTTTTCCCTACTTAGTGTACTCATTTTTCCTTAAACACCTCAAGCTTGTCATCCATGCCTTTGGTTTTTATTAGTCCTTCTCCTAGGAACATTCTGCCTACTGGATGTTTGTATGCCAGGCTTGTTATTCAAGTCATGTTTTCAGAGGCCTTCACTGACCATTCACCTTACGTAGTCTCTAGTACAGCTAACAAAGGACTTAGATTCCTATTTGTTCTTTAATCACTCCCCTGTCTCTATGTTAAAAAAAAAAAAAAGATCCCATAGTAAAATTTATCTTTTATACTTCTTTAAACCATGCACCTAGACTAAGGTCTGTAGTAACATGGGTATACAGTATGTGCCCCAAAAATATTTGATAAATGAATAAGCATGAGTATTTTTCTTATGTCATTAAGGTATCTGGGAAATCATTAATATTACAACAAAATAACACAAAAATCCCAATTCAGGAATGGGCGAAGGGAGCCAGGTGCCAGTGGCTCATGCCTATAATCCTAACTGTTACTCTGGAGGCTGAGTTCTGAGGATTGCAGTTTGGAGCCAGCTCAGACATCAAAGTCCTTGAGATTCTTATTGTCAATTAACCGCCAAGAAACTAGAAGTGGAGCTGTGGCTCAAGTAATAGAGGGTTAGTCTTGAGCAAAAAAAGCTGAGGAATGGCATGTAGGCCATATGTTCAAGCCCCAAGACTGGCACAAAAGGGCAAGGGAGACAAGGGCTTAAATAGACATTTCTTCAGAAACTATAAAAACATCAGATAGGGCTGGGAATATGGCCTAGTGGCAAGAGTGCTTGCCTCGTATACATGAAGCCCTGGGTTCATTTCCCCAGCACCACATGTATAGAAAACGGCCAGAAGTGGCGCTGTGGCTCAAGTGGTAGAGTGCTAGCCTTGAGCAAAAAGAAGCCAGGGACAGTGCTCAGGCCTCCTGAGTCCAAGGCCCAGGACTGGCAAAAAAAAAGAAGTTAGATATACACCTGAAAAGATAGATACTCAGTATCATTAATGGAAATAGGAAAATGCAAATCAGTACTGCAGTGAAATACCACTACATACCTACTAGCATGATAATTATATTTTTCAATAATGTTGATGAAGATGAGGAAATATCAGAACCTTTGTGCATTACTTTTAAGGATATGCCCAAAAACTTACATAAAATTAAACATACAGTTACTATCTGATATAGTAGTTTTTCTCAGAACAGAATAGAGAAGTAGGATTCAAATAACTATGTATACTCTAATGTTCATGGCATTATAATGTACAGTAGTCAGAAATAGAAGCAATCCAACTGACCATCAATGGATTATTAGATTAACAATATATGATATGTGTATATTATAAAAATATTATGCAACTTTGAAAAGAAATGGGATTCTGATCCTTGATGCTAAGTGAGACCAAGCACCGGTGGCTCATGCCTGCAATCCTAGCTACTCAGAAGGCTGAGATATGAGAATCAGTTCATTGCCAGTCCAGGCAGGAAAGTCCATGAGATTCTTATCTCCAATTAACCATCAGAAAATGAGAAGTGGCCCTGTGGTTCAAGTAGTAGAGCACGAGACTTGAGCTGAAGAGCTAAGAGATAGTGCCCACAACCAACCAAAAAAAAAAAAAAATACGCTGAGTGAAATAAACCTCTCATACCACCTATATGTGAGTCCCTAGAGTATGTGAAATAGAGATAAAAGCTGAAATAGTGCTGGCCAGTGACTGGGAGCATGCATACTAGGGAGTTAATTATTCATGGGGCCACGTTTGGGTATTAAAATGGTTCTGGAATGAATAGTGCTGTTGGTTGCACAGCAAAGTTAATGCACTACATGTGCTGAATTGGAATAAGAATTGTTAGAGTGGTCTCTTTTATGTATGTTTTACTACCATAAAAAACTGAACATTTTTAATCATTTCTTAATATTCCAACATGTGCTACACTTTATAAAAAAAATTACTGCTATTCTTTTATGTGTGCTTGGCAGATAGGAAGAGTTTTTTGTTACAAATGATAATGATTACAAAGTATGCATATATAAAATTATTAGATCAAATGGTATGTATAAATGTTTGTTTCCTGATTTTATAAAAGCACATTAAGTTTTTGTGTTAGGTTTTGTTTGTTTGGGTATGTTCAGTAGAGAATGAGGTTGTACTTAAAAATCATTTGTAAAAGATTTTACAAAGAATTAAGGTTCTTGCCATTGATGAATGGCTCACATCCATAATTCTAGTTACTCAGGAAATTGAGATCAAAATATCTTGGTTTGAAGCCATCCTAGGCAGAAACGTTAGTGACACTCCATCTCCAATTAACCAGCAAACTGCCAGACTGGAGGGACGGTTCAAGTGGTAGAGCACTAGCCATGAGCAAGCAAGCTGTGATATAGCAAGTTCTTGAGTTCAAGCCCCAGTCCTGGCAAAAAGAAAGCAGAACAGAAGGGAGGGGAGGGGGAGCTATCAACATCTACACAATATACATTGTTTTGATTTTAAGCATCACGTTCCCATACATGGTTTCACTGGAGGGCTTCACAAAAATTAAACAACAAAAACATTTTTAAGATTATGTTCAGATGAGCCATGTATCAATATGTATTTACTTAGGTAATTTCAAGTTGCCTTAGAAATTTTATCATAATGCCTTGAATGGATTCCAGAAACAGGGATCATATTATTTTGAATGAAAAGCTATCATAGCATCTTGCAGATTCCTGAAGTTAGTTATTCCGTAGAACAAAGGGAGACAAAAAGAAGTCCTGCTGTACAAATGATCTTATTATAATTCCAGCCTTATTGTTGAGTCTGAGTTGGAAGCGTCATTTTGTTCATATAAAACTTTTTATGATGTCTTTCATTTTGAAACTGCCAACTTTTTTAGATTGCTTTCTAATTTTAATTTATTGAACTTAAGGATTTGTTCAGATATACATTCTGCATTTTTAGGCACTTAATATAGATAAGATAGATTTTTTTTTTTGGTTGGTCATGGGGTTGAACTTGGGGCTTGGACACTTCTCTTTGAACTCCTTTTGCTCAAGGCTAGTGCTCTAACACTTTGAGTCACAGCACCACTTCCAGATTTCTTTTTAATATACATAACTGATCGAGCCAGGTCCAGATAAGCTTAAAATAATACACAATAAAAATCTCCTTCTAAAAGCCAAACTTGGTTGAGAATACATCTTTGCAATAGTTTGGAAGATGGTTACTAGTCCATCCCACCACAGACTAACATGTCTAAAATTATTCAAAGTTCTAAAATATACAAAGAGATCCTTTTCTGAATTTGGACTTGGTCTAGTTCAGAAAGCACATGTCAGGAACAGTAGGGAAGGCTAATAGGCCATAACAATAATGAGGTGGCTAACTCCATCTCTGAATAGAATATTTGAAGTTTGGAAAGATCAATAAATGGGAAGGTAAAAGGCAAGTCTTGAGGAAGTTAAAGAACAGGTGATCTGTAGATAGAATTACATTTCCGAAAATTGGTATTACAAACTAAGAAAGGGCGACTTTCTCATCTTTTGGGTACTCAATTAGGAAACAGTAAAGTAGAAAAAAAGGAGATTTCTTAGGGGAAAAAAGTGTGCTAGCCAGTTGGAAAGATACATACAATTGACCTCAAACTTTTACTAAGATTCACTTAACAGTGGGCTTAATTATGACTGCTTCTAGGCAATAATTTTTAAGTTTCAAAATTATTTTCCCCCCACAATTTAATTAACATCAGTTATACAACAGGATTTCATTTGACATATTTGTATATACAGTACCCCTTGATGAGACTCAACCATTCCATCATTCCTTAGCCCTCCTCAAAAAACAATTTCACCAAGCTTCATTGTTCCATCTCCACACATGAATGTGAAGTATTTTGGCCCTTCTCTCTCCCCATTCTCCCTCTGAAGTCACATTTTTATATAAATTTTATACTGTTTACTACCTCTTAAACCAGCAGAAACCTCAGAAACAAGCAAACATTTTCTGCGTAAAGACCACTTAGTAAACGTTTTAGACTTTGTAGTCGATCTAGTCTTTATCACAAAAGCTCTAATTTAATGGGAACAAAACTATAGAAAATGCATAAATGAGAATAGCTTGTGGCCCAATAAAACTGTATTTACAAAAATAAAAAATTGGTCAGATTTAGCTGTAATGCGTAATTTGCCAACCCTGTACTAAGAAAAAAAAAAACTATACAGGCTACTTTGTGTATATTAGTCTTAATTTTTACACCTTATAATCTTTATACAAATTTGGAATGTTATTCTACTTAGTTACTTCACGGAAGCCAAGGGAGGATGAAAAAGATGGCCAAGCATATAAATTTGTGTCCCGATCCGAGATGGAAGCAGATATTAAAGCTGGAAAGTATTTGGAGCATGGGGAATATGAAGGAAATCTCTATGGAACCAAGATCGACTCTATTCTTGAAGTTGTCCAAACTGGACGGACATGTATTTTGGATGTCAACCCACAAGTGAGCTATTTTTTAATTTTTATTTCCTGGGGAGTCTTTTGTTCTGCATATGCTAGATGGGAGTGTTTGATTTCTCAAAGAGGAAAGACAACTCTTTCTCTCTTGACTTTTGGTAATAAGAGAACATCATTATGCACCAATAGCTAGTTAAGTAAATAAATTTCTGATTAGCCAATAGGGGCTTAAAAGCAATAGAAATCTTGTGATTAAATAAAATTTCAGTGTTTCACTTGTTTATGTAATGCATGAGTGCATATGTCAGGAAAAATTAAATTTAAAACTACAAGCTGCAACATAAGGAATATTCTCTTTCCATATATATGTCTCATTTCCTATTTCTCTGCACTCAGACTAGCCTTTCTACTCAGATAAATAAGAACTTGGTGTGTATCTTTCTAGTCATTTTAGTATGCCTTAAATGCAGATACATACATACTGTAATTGATTTTTTGTCACTTTTTATAGAGTGGAAAGATTACATGTAGATTCTTCAGCATTTTTGTTAATCAGTTTTCTTGATCTCGTCATTGCCAGTTTCTGAAAAGCTGTTTTTATTCTTTAAATAGTAGTTGCTGCATAGAGCTTCATTGAATGTATAGTCAGTTCTGTACTGAAGTTATTTCTGTTTTTTCGATGTTAACAGAATTTGACAGTTGTCTTAGAGTTTATAACACTCACTTATTTTTCTGACCAAATTCACAACAAAATGGACCATTGCTTCCGGGAAGTAGTTGGAGTCCGAAGGGTAGAATGAGGGCAGATGGTAAATGATATGATAAATTATATCCTTTATTCTTAGAAGGAGGACAAGTAGACTTTGATTCACACTAAATGGTAATATACTTTAGATTCTAGTGCTTTATCAGTTGGTTTCTAATTGTGCTTCTGCACAGGCGCTGAAAGTGTTGAGGACTTCGGAGTTCATGCCATACGTGGTCTTTATTGCTGCCCCTGAGCTGGAGACACTGCGTGCCATGCACAAGGCTGTGGTGGATGCAGGGATCACCACCAAGCTTCTGACGGTGAGTGCTGCTTGGCAGGCAGGCCCTTTCACTTTCCCCAGTTTCCTTTCTCTTTCCTCCTGAGTACGCTGCCTTCTATCCAATCATACTTGGAAGTTAAACTTACTGAACAAGGTATTATAGACTAAAGATTAATTCACTAGACTTGGAATTTGAAAGTGTTGTTTTCACTTGAGAATCCTAATTTTAAAACAAAAGTTGTCTGTATTTTATAAAATGAAAAGGACCATATTAAAATATGCCTAGTAATTCAACCCTCTCAGTTGACTAGTAAGGAAATGCAGCCTGACATTTAGCAAACATGTTCATCAGATGGCTTCTTTCTAGTAAGGTCCCATGTTCTGTCGTTTCATTTCTGTGACAGGTTTCTCTTTTTCTCTTGTTCTTTGTTCATATTTTAGAGAATATAAAGATATATTCTGGAAAAGGCCAAAAAAAAACCCTCGTGTGCCTATCTCCTAGGTTAATAATATCTGGTCATTCTTGTTTCCATTCTCTCCCTGCTTTCTTCTTCAGCTTGAGTTGTTTTGAAGCAAATCTCTGATATCCAAGCCATCCATACTTGAGTATTTACTTCTAAAACACAAGAACTTCTTTAGGAACAGGATCATAACACTGCTGATTTAAAAAAAATAGCCAGTATTTTAATGTTAATATATCTTCTTTAATTTGTAAATCTTAGAATTTTTTATAGTTGATTGGTTCAAATCAGGATCCAAACAAGATCAACACATTGCACTTACTTAGTGTCTTCTTAGTCTCTCATTTTTTTTCAGCTTGATTGAGGTATAATTGATTTACAGTTATCTCTTGTTTGTCTAAAAGTATCCAATTTGATAAATTTGGGCATATGCATGCATTTACAAAACTTGTCAACCAAACTACTGATGTCCATCACCTTCCCACTTTCCCTGTGCACCTTAAAAATCCTTACACCCCACCCCCACCCCCAGTTTCCTTTTTCTATCCTATAGAGCTGATAATGTGCCCTGGAGTTAGGTGATCTAAGTCCTTTTAGCTCTTTTAAGTTGTTCCATGTCTTTACTTTCTGAAATATATGAAATATACTTACAATAAATGCTTAATGTTGTTGCCTACTACTAATTCTAATGTTATCATTTCTTGGGTCACTTAGAATGAACAGTTGAATTGTGGTCTGTATTTTCCTACTTTTTTTCCCATGCTTGTCCTGGCGCTTGAATTGAGGACCTGGGCACTGTCCCTAAGCTTTTTTAGCTCAGCACTAATTGTTCTACCACTTGAGCCACACCTCCACTTCTGTTTTTGTTTTTGTTTTGGATGGTCAATTGGAGCTAAAAGTGTCATGAACTTTCCTGCTCAGGCTAACTTTGAACTACAATCCTCAGATCTCAAACCCCTGAATACCTAGGATTACAGGAGTATGAGCCACCAGCACCTGGCTTCCTACTTTTTTTTAATATTATTATCTTTAAGTAGTTGTATAGAGGAATTTCAGTTCTTCTTTGCACTTCTGTCTATGGATAGTTTTTTTTTATGCTAGGTATGAGTTTTCTAAGATGCAGTTATTTGGAATTAGCCCATTTTTTCAGGTCTAGCTTTTAAATTTAGGAGGTGTAAGTCATGAGTGAGTCTCAGTCTAGGGTATTCTATTATGGTTGAAACCTGTTTGATGCTCTATTTCTATAAGACCAATAAATTTTCAGGCTTTCTATTCTGATAGGAACAAATGTGTTCTTAGGTGGTGCTTTTTTTACCTCTGGTTTTCTGTTCTTAACTATCTTCCTTTCTCAACTACCTTGGGCTCTTCCTGGACTTCCCCCTGTGGAAACTCTTTTCAAGGCATAGTTGAACTGGAGTCATCTCAGAGTTTCCTTTGTTTCTTTCTTATCTCTGCCCCTCATTGCCTGATGTAGTTCTTTCAAGCTATTGTTTCACATTTTTGCCTATGTTTTAGTTGTCAAGTGGCAGCATTAGTCTAGCTATTGTTATTCCACCATTTCAATCTCTTAATCTATAAATTCCCACTAACTTCCTCCCTGTCCTCTCTTTGGACACTGTGATTGATTTTTTTCAAAACATTAAGTCCTGTGTCCTGTAGAGTCTTCCTCATTCTGTCCCCCTAGTGTCATTGGGCTCTATCATTTGTTTCCCATTGACTCACTGGTAGACAGAGAGACTTGGTCATGATGCTTATTCAAGTTTGCTTCTTGGTTTTTTAAAAATCCGTTCATTATTAGCACTTGTTTTATTAAATCATTAGGCATATGTCAGGCTCTCTACTATAGTAAGGTCAAGCCATGGGTTCATATATTGTCTGTGTGATCTATAAAGTTCCCTAATAGCATTTCATTTAATGATTTTAGCAAATTTTAAAGCTTTACCTCAATCAGTTACTTTTTTTAGGGGTGGCAAAGTAGTAATACTCTAAATTTGTCATTCTTTCTTCATTTATAAATCAGAGCACAATGTGTATGTGTATGTATGTGTATGTGTGTATATGTGTCTATGTGTGTGCCCATATTAGAGCTTGAACTAAGGACCTTACTCAACTCAATTCTTACTCAACTTTTCACTCACTCTGGCACTCTTATCACTTGAGCCATACCTCCACTTCCAGCTTTATTTGGCTTGTTAATTGGAGATAAGTGTCTTAAAGATTTGTGCCAGATTTAAACCTTCTCGGTTCTGAAGCCTCCTCAGTAGCAAACAGGAGTGAGGCATCAGCATCCAAGCAGAGTACTTCTTAAAACCAGGAAGAGTTTTTCCCAATGCGTTTCTTATTCTGAGATACAATTCATAGGAGAAAAGCAGAGTACGTCTGATACTGTTGCTTTATAGGTCATCTATCTTTCAGAATAATAAACTTGTTCCCTCAGCCTGAATGGCTAGTTTTCTTTGGTTTTCATTTATGGAGTACATGGATTCAAATTTACTTGATATGCTTTCCTTTATACTATACTCTATTGTAGCTACTATGCTTACTGATATTCAAATTGCCCTATCTTTTTTAATTTTCTCCTTGCTTGTCCTGAGGCTTGAACTCAGGGGCAGGGCACTGTCCCTGAACTTTTTTGTTCAAGGCTAGTGCTCAACCACTTGAGTCACAGCTCTGTTTCTGACTTTTTAATGATTAATTGGAGATAAGAGTCTCACAGACTTTTCTTTCTGGGCTGTCTTTGAACTGTGTTCCTCAGATCTCATCCTCCTGAGTAGCCAGGATTACAAGCATGAGCCACTGGCACCCAGCTAAATTGTCCTGTCATTGACCATTAGAAGTATATTTTCATTGACTTGACACCTTTATCAACCTAATGACTTTAACTTTCTTACTACCTTGTATGACAGATATGTCATGCTTTACTTGTATGTTTCCTATTGTAGACCAGGCTATTTCCCCATGTTGCTCAGGTTCCTGCTAGAGTAAATTCTATTTTAAGACTAAGAAGAAGAGTGCACTTTGTCACAGGGTTAATCATTGTTTTTAACTAGACTTTTTCATGTAGACAGAGCTTGACATATGCTTCTCTATCATACTTGTTCAATTCATATTGATATTCCCAAAACTTTTTTCATAATTCCAGTTCCTTCTTTCTTCTCAATACTGTTAAAATATCACAGAGGTTACTTGCTTTATGCCTTGTACAAACACAACTGTCTGAGAGTAAGTACATCAACACTACCACTCAATGGTATGGTTACTATGAAGAGTCCCCTACCCATGCACACACAGAATGCTTTCTGATATATATCCCATTAATTATATTTAGCCAAATAATCTGGTTTTAGTATGGCTTGCAGTACTTCCTCTGTATTTTTTAGGTCTTTTTGGTGTTTATCCTGTTTTCAGCTCGGGTGTGTTTAACCACAACTCTATTATTCTTTGATGATTTTTTGTTTCCAAGAATAACAGGCTGTTTTAGGTTATTCTTAGGCAGTTCCTGGCCCATACTTGGAATTAGCCATACAAATACTCTGATCCCTTTTAGTGGGAAATGGTACTCAGAGATAATCTTCAGGGTGCAGTCAACTCAGTTTGGCATTGTTCCTAGGCTATTCTGTGGTCTGAAATTGTTTCTTTTTTTTGCTTTAATGTACATCATTAGTTCAACTTCATAGTTTCATTTCTGATTTCATATTACTTTTACGTTATTTCTTTAACCCTGTATGTGCATTTTTACTTCTTATGCTGAAAGTCTTGGTTTCTGATGACATTAACCTAATTCATTTTACAAATACATAAATATAAGTGAAAATTATACACATGTATAGATAACTAGAAATAAGTCTTAAGGACTTTCCTGCCCAGGCTGGCTTTGAACTGTGATTCTCAGATCTTAACCACTAGAGTAGCTGGGTTTACAGGTGTGAGCCACCCGCTCTGAGCCCAGGTAACCGTTTGCTCTGACTAGATCACACCCACCAGTCTTCCTGCATTCACTCATATCATGTCACATTCCCATCCAAGACCCACATCACATTTAGTTGTTCATCACCTGGCCTCAACCTCCAAACCTCCATCTCAGTTTCCTAAGTACTCTAGGGCCATGACCTTTCTGGACTTGACACAGCTGTGCCCTCTGCCTGGAATGTTCCTTCTACTGCACATTTTCTTTTGCTTCTCAGTGAACTGCCCTTTGCTTATTGTCATTCCAGTCACTTTGTCTCAAGTTGATCTCTTAAAATTCTTTATGCCTTTCTTTTATAATACCTTTTACAACTCACAATTTGTATGTGTTTATTTGTCCATTATGTCTCTTCGACAGAGGCAGGAAGGAGCCTTCTCTGCCTTGTTATTGCAGCCCATTATGAAACAGCAGGAACTCAGTAAATATTTGTAGGCTATGGAGTCATGGAATTTTACAAAAAGGTCTACTTGCTCGTACAGAATCCATTAGTTTAGTTAGGTGACTTCTATGAATTACATAGCCCATAAGATTAAAAAAAAAACTTTTGAAAGGGCTTAGAAACCTCTCACCTTCAATAATTCATTCATTACCTTACATACACCCCAAGATTATAGTCAGCAGTCTTTTACCTAGGAATCCTATGTTGTCAGCAAAACAGAAGGTAAGGCATACCCAGAAGTACAAACATGAATGTAGATGGAGAAAACTGAGATGAACAAATGTTATTTTTTATTTTGTTTATTTGTTTTGTTTTTGTTGCCAGTCCTGGGGCATGGACTCAGGGTCTGAGTACTGTCCCTGGCTTCTTTTTGCTCAAGGCTAGCGCACTACCTCTTGAACCACAGTGCCACTTCTGGCTTTTTTCTATATATGTGGTGCTGAGGAATCGAACCCAGGACTTCATGTATATGAGGCGAGCACTCTTACCACTAGGCCATATTCCCAGCCCCAAATGTTATTTTTTTATACTGAACAGATTTTGAAGATTAATATCAGAATCATAATAAACAAATTGACCACTTGCATTGAAATTCCTTTGTGTAACTATTTAAAGATTAAAAAGTACAATTTTAGAAAGGATTGTAGCAAACAACCACTGGATGTATTTCTTACTTGCTTTTTGAGTTGAGTAAATATACATTATAGTATGAACATTCTCTTTTAAAACTTTTACAGGATTCAGACTTGAAGAAAACAGTGGATGAAAGTGCCCGGATTCAGAGAGCCTACAACCATTATTTTGATCTGATCATTGTAAATGACAATCTTGACAAAGCCTTTGAGAAACTACAAACTGCCACAGAGAAACTGAGAATGGAGCCACAGTGGGTTCCAATCAGCTGGGTTTACTGATAATGCAACAGGTTAACAGTTAAAATAAAACTTAAACAGTGACTCAACAAATAAACCTTCTGCTGAGAAAATACATACACAGATAGAAGATAATCTGCCAAGTCAAGGCATTTTTATTGTGTAGATTGAAATAACAGTACACTATTCTGAATTTTTATATAAAATGTGGTTGAGAAGGTGTACTAATATATAATTTATCTTAATTTTTCTAACTTTTTATGGATAATCTTTCTATTCATATCACATAAAGAAATGCGTTGAAGCATTTTGTATATGTTTTGATTTAGTACCCTTTTTCATCAGGAATTTTCAGATCATTCACTCTTAACATTGGTCTCACATTTTCACTGTGATAATGAATACTTGAAATAGTTTTGTAAAGCTGTCATCTAGTTCAGTAACTAGTCAAGGGTCAGATGCTCTTATTAGAAGAAAATAGTAGTTATCAGCCTTTCCTTCTTAATCAAATTTTTACAGAAGCAGGATTTTAAAATCAGTGCTATGGCTAATCTCCTACCATCTAAATCTGATATCCAAAGTCTTGCCAGTGTCACATATTTTACATTATTTCAGTGATTTATTACTGTCTAATTTATACAGTAAGTAGGTGGGGTTTTTTTCCTCATTTCTAACTTAAGTGAAAAATTGAAGAGCAATCCCTTGCACTCTCTTACGAGATTATTCTTCTCATTTGTTGCTGTGACATGCTGATGCTAACTGACGTATATAGAATCTCAAGCCAGGTCATGCACACTGAGAGGTGCCTTATCCTGGAAAATACAAATTCACACTTTTTAAGGGTATGGTCAGTAAAACTGTGCCTACAAATTTCTGTGCTGTTTAAAGATGGCTCTAAGTTTACCATTGGAAGTGTTTTTGTGAAGGATCCATATGATTTTTGAATGTGATGTGAGTGTTAGGGTACTTGTTATATTTGTTGTATGGGAAAATCAAATTCATTGGATAATTTACAAAAATTAGAAATATTTGTCTATATATATACTTACATAGTAGATACATTATATAAATTGTGTCATATTTTATATATATTATAAAATATGTACTAAATAATGGTTTGAGGGGTTTTGACATTTCTTTTAGGAAATGTACTTTTTTCTTGATGACTAGGATAAAGTTTTTGAGATGCATATAACATATTCCCACATTCACCTCTGTTTTCCTTTAGGACTTTTGCATAGTATAATTTTTTTTCTAAAACCTTTAGAGGTCCAAATCGTTGATAACCTAGTATAACCATATTCGGTATCACTTCTAGCTTTTCATATACAGTTTTCATACTTTAAAAAGGGGTTAGGTGTTTAAATATTGATGAGACTCTGGTGACAGAGATGCCTGGCTACTGTATTTGTTTAAAGTGGAAATCTAAATCTGTAGGATTTTTGTTTTTATTGGTTTTATAGCCAGAATGCAAATTATTTATCCAAAACCTGAAAATTGGTGACATGGTAGATCATTCCCCTTTGATAACTTTGGAAAGTGCTAAGCTGTATTTGCCCTTAATATTGGCTTTTCAAAACAATGTGAATCAAAGCACAGTAGTGAGGTGAAAGCCTGTGATTTAATGTTTCCACACACCATATGCTTAAGAGAACTATCGGTTACACACCTAGGAAATGGGTTGTGTCTCCCTGGTACACCTGCATGCTGCTGCAGGAAAGCTTTTCACACAGCCTTGGCATGCCTGTGGCAGCACGGAAGCTTATCCACACAGCATCCTACAGCAGTGCTGTGCTGAGGCCAGGGGCTCAGAGGCCCCACCAGGATTTTTCCAGGTAATGTGATGAAGGGATTGTCTTCCTCTTATAGGAAAAGTCTGAGATAGTAGACTTCCTTATGATAGCTTTACTGAAGAGAAAGTGGTTCACAGTGATAACTGAATAATTGATCATCGGTAAAGAAGGTGTGCTGGTGCATAACACCTGAGGATTCCTGTGGCCAGATCCACATCCAACACTCGGCATGACTGTTCCTGTGTGTGTTCTTTTTCAAATCACCTTGGAGGTGACCCTCTGCATTAACTCTACATTTAGCTGTAAAAGGTGGAATATATTTGATGCCATTTAAGTAGAATTTTTACCTTCATTATGGCCCAGCTTTTATTATGACACCCCCATTCTTGTTATTCTTGGTATTTAGGGAATATCCAATATTAACTACATCAGGTGTTTATTTTATTTTGACCAACTTCATTCAGAAGCTGACTATAGTTTTCCAAAACAGAAATTGTGATCAGAAACCCAATATGACTACTGCAGCAGGAGTCTACAACCTAGATTGTAGAATCTAGTAAATTTGTAACAACCCATGAGAAGTTTTCTTTAAAACTGCAAATTGGTTATTAGGATACACCCACAGTTTAACCCAAATCAGCAATAAAATCCAATGGCATAACATGACCAGATACTGTTTTGCCCATGCTAATAACCTAATGACAATAAAATCCTTACTTTAAATTTTTTATGTATAACCTGTGTCATGATACAAAGATTGAAGTTTTAGGGTAAGATCGGCATAGAACTATTATTTTGAATTGGCACACTCAAAATCTGAATAATCTACTTAGATTTTACTTGAATAACTTCTGAAAAACTCTTGTTCAGAATCGCAGATTATAGAGTCAATAATTTTAGAATAATCAGTCTTTGTACTAAGTATGAAAATGGAAATCTGAAATTTTATGTACATAAGTATTTCATTTTAAAATGTTGAGTAGCTGTAGCTATGTGTATAGATACATATGTACATATATATACATAGCTATGCGTAGAATATTTGACATTCTCCAAAAGTATGTGAATAATATAAATATATTCACCCACATAAATTTTTTCATTGCTCCTTAAGTTAGTAGAAATAGTTTGATTGTTTTTAAAGGCTCTGGTCCTACCTTGAAGCTGATACTAATCTCCTTTCAGGAAAATATATGAGAAATTAAATTCAGAAAACGTTTTATTGTTCTAACTTAATTTCCTTATGAAAATACAGAGTTCTTAGATAGAAGCCTCTTGGGAAAAGCTTATTTAAATTTCAAATGAATTTGTGCCATGATTCAGTCTTAAAAGATTACAATATCTGCCCTCCTCTTGTTCTAAGGGATTTGCTGTGAGAACTTTTGTAATAACATGTATAATGTATCTGGAGTTCCTGGGAAAACTCAGTATATTAAATGATGGCATTATTATGTGTAGCGTAACTGGATATATGATTCACAAGCATGTAAGAATACACTTCCCCAATAATTCGGCATCGTCTCAGTTTTTATGGAAGTATGTATGATAGGCCTGATGCAGGTGGCAGTTCTCTGGTGTTTTAAGGTAGGGTTATTTCTAAACTGCATTTTTATTTTAACTCTTTACAAGTTATATTCTTTTTCTCATATTTCATCCTGTTACCATCTGTGAAATGCCCAGGATCAAACATGAGTCCTTAACATGTACCACAAAGAATGGTAGTGGCCCAGTTGCCAGCTAAGGAGCATGGTTCACACAGCTTGAACAACACCCTGCAGGACTGTCTTAAACACACCATCATGATAAAAACAGTGTATTTGCACTGGTAGCATCCTAATTCTGACTCTGGTTTTTGGTGAAAATTTATACCTTCATTTATCTTTACTCTTACCCATACTGCATAGAGCTTCTGTTAATATAGCTTTAAGTTATAAGACCAGGAATCACTTGTAACTATGATGTGGTAAATCTTTTAGGCTATTTATTAAATATGTTCGCTTACATTGAGCTTGCTTATCTTCTAGTTCCTGTAAAAGTCCATGTCATCTTGACGTGATGCAGCCGATGGATGGTAAACAATATTCAGGCCCTGTCTTGGAGTTTAAGACAGTCCCAGTACAGTAGAGACCAGGTCTGTGAAACCAAAAACTGCTTGTCAAATGGTATTTCCCACAGGATTGGGGCAGCGACCCAACAGTATGTAACTAAAACCAAACAACTACTCAACATACAAAGGTCAAAAATTGACCTCTCAGTGGAATACAGTAGCTCAAAAGCTATGTATGTACATTCATATAAGACTACTGTCTAATATTGTCTGATATCGACATTACATTTAAAGCCCTAGGCGAATTTTCTTGGGCTTGGCCACGTGGCTACTGTATATGTTCTTGATACATTGTATATTGTATATATGTCTACCTGACCTAGAGAAGGGAAAGAAAAACAGGGTGTAAGATATCACAAGAAATGTACACACTGCCCTACTATGTAACTGTACCCTTTTTGCACAACACCTTGTCAAAAAAATTTGTGTTCAATTAATAAATAAATTAAATTAAAAAAAAAAAGCCCCAGGGATGCAGGTCCAGCCCAGGTGAGGGTGGTTCTGCTCTTTCAGGAGTGTTAATAGGACCACTGAATTCCATTCTAGAATACCATTCCAAATCCAGACACTGGTCCTTACTGCTGCAGCCCCACTGTTAAAGCCATAATAAGTTTAACAGGTAGGAAGACACAGTCACAGTTCAGTCAAGTTAGTGAACCTCAAAATCCAGGTGAGAATTATATCTCTAATTGCTTCTCCACAATTGGCTAATAATTCAGTGATGTGATAAATCTGACTTTTATCAACACACACAAAAGGTCAAAAGCAACAGTTCTTTTTTCCTGCTAGCCACACTGCTTGCTCATTTCCACCACAAATTGAATGAGTATAGTGAAGGTAAATGCCATTTATAGCTTGAAAGTTAATGTTTCTAAAACAACTCTCTGAATGTCATGAAATAGTCATTAGTGTTACCACAAAACAGAGATACAATCTTATTTTTATGGTACTGAGGATTGAACCCAAGATCTTTCACATACTAAGTATGCAATAACCCCAGGCCCTGATTTAAAAAACAAAAAAAAAAACAGCTGTCATTATGACACTTCAGCCAGCAACAAGCCAGAGACCACAATATTCATGTAAATATGAGACGATACTTAAAATTTCCTTTTTAATCTTCTGAAACCTAATGACCTAAGTTAAAAGAGAGAAGAGAGCACAGCATGAAAAGCTCATCACTAGCCCATTAATAGTGGTTCACACCTATAATCCATACTTAGGAGACGGAGTCCTGGCTTCAAAGCCAGCCAGGCAGAAAAGTCCATAAGACTATCTCCAACTAACCAAAAAAAAAAAAAAAAAAAAAAAAGCTGGAGTAGAGGTATGACTTGAGTGGTATAGTGCCAGCTGTGAGCAAAAAAGCTGTGTGAGAAAAGGCACTAAGTTCAAGCCCCAGTTACATCGTATACACACAAAATCATCAGGGTGGGGACGCAGTGTCCAGCTGCATGCTAAAATGCTTATCATGCTCCAGGTCTTAAGTTCCATCTGTGAGCAGCAGCCACCACAATAGAATCTCATCAGAAATAAATTCCTAACACAATACCAAAAATCACCACCAGTTAAAACATAAGGTCTTGATCTCCTTAATAGGAGAGTGGGCAGTGGTGCTGGTAACCTTGTTTGGGAGACATGTATAAAGCTTATAAATACGGTCCAATGGTTAACTTAGTCTTTGCAGGAAGAACCAGATGGGATGTCACAGCATATCTACATCTATACTTGAAGTACAAGGTAAATATTTCCTGAAGCTATGTTTCCTCTTTGAAAAATACTGCTGACATGACAGCTCCTGTCTCGTCTATAAATTTTTTTAAGCCATCTCTTGGGTCTGCAGCCACAAGTAGAGCCCAGTGACTGTGCAGTGTTCTGTGTAGCAGCATGAGCTCTCTTAGAGCTCGTGAAAATTAGTTGATGTGAAAACCCTGATGTGGCTTTACTTTTTCTTAATAATCTTTGCCTCTCCCCCCCAGTTCATTTCAGTATATCATTCTTTTAAATATATGTTCCCTTTGATTGCAGAAATGTTTTTCCAAAAACAAAATTTTAAGAACTGTTTTTCCACAATAAGAGGCAAAATGTTCATTCATCATCTAAAAATCAAAGCTGAACAAAACTGTTCAGATTTCTGATGAAAAAGTTTAAAAACAGTACTGCCACTGTCCCAGTAACTGTATTACTATCCTGTATAAAAGAAAAATACTACTGCCCGTGTATAAGTTTTCCCTCAGTCCAATTAAGCATGCATTTTTCAGAAGTTTCCTATAAATCTTTCATGAAAAAATTGATTGAAATATTCAATTTGTGAGAACCCTGGTAAAATTTTTTGTACAGATTATTTACTAAAACATGGTGTTTTGCTGAGCCCTGGTGGTTCAAGCCTGTAATCCTAGCTGCTTAGGAGGCTGAAATCTGAGGATTGCAGTTCGAAGTTAGCCCAGGCAGGAAACTCTTTTATCTCCAACAAAATACTCAAAAAAAGGCTAGATTGGGAGCTGTGGCTCAAGTGGTAGAGTGCTAGCTAGCCTCGAGGAAAAAGGAACTCAGAGACAGTGATCAAGCCCCAAGGTCAAGGGTGGGGCTGGGGGGAGTGTTTAATTTATAGGTAGATCTAGGACTTAGCAAGGACAGGGTATCAAATCAGCTGTGGCAATGTCCTTTGATGCCCTTTATCTTTGTATAGTCTCTCGTGTGGTTTAGTTTCTCGGACCTAAGTAAAATGTTTGCCTGACTTGAGAATTTGACTTCAGAGTTGGGGGATGTAAGAGTGAGATTGCATATATAGATAGCCTAGTTATGGTGGCCATTTCCCAGCTGGCTGGGAAAAGAGTAGACCCTGCTGTGAGGTGGTTTAGCTCTGGGCCTGTAGCCGCTAGCAGAGGAATATCCACTAGCAGAGGAGCATTGGCTAGCAGGCGGAGATGGGCAGCTCTTTACAGAAAGGGCTTTTTACAAAACAGTGATTTCCAGGAGTCCATGTCACACTTGAAGTGCAAGTCTGGTATAGTATGTCTCCAACCAAACTTTTATATTGCTCATTACTCTACCCTGCCTTATCTACAATTTTTGTTCTTTAATTCAGGAGATGTCTAAGAGGAATGCAGGAGTTCCTTTGCCTCTTATCCCAATATCTTAAGTCCCTTAACATAAATGAACATTGCCAGGTTTCTTGTGACACACATTTTCTACTAGAAGAGTCATGGTATACATTCTCTTTGCAGTTTATTCTTTATATTGATGTCAGAGAACCAGACAAAAAGACACCTATGGTGCCACTAATTTAGCACAACTCTTTCACTTGTATATTCCTTCAACTCTGTGTAGAAGGTAATGGTTTTTAAAGTCACTACCACAGTGTGCAACTTAGATCCTTTCCCCCACATATAATAAGCACTTGCCTAAGGCTGGCCTCATTTTCAAAGAGGTGATGGAAGCATTATTTGCTTTATTTCATCCTTCTTCATGTTTCTTAAAATATGAAAGGAAACAGGGTGGACGTGGGTGGTGTGGAAGGAAAAGAAAACCTACTACTGTGCTCCTGCTGCTGCCACTCCTCCCAGGGCCTTAAATCCCTGAAGGCGCATACAGCCCCTGCCACAGAGATTGGCAGCCCTCAGAGACAGCCATCAAAACACACACTTCAATCTTTCCTTTGATCAAAAACAGTAGATGACAAATTTGAAGTACCCAACATTCATAAGAATACCACTTCAGTCATAGACTTAGTATATTCATGGGCTGGAGGTCTGGCTTAAGCAGTAGAACACCCAAGTAATGAGCATAAGGCCATGAGTTCAAACACCAGAACTGCCAAAGGAAGAAAAAGGAATTAATATGCTCATCAATGCATGTTCAAATATAATGTACCTTAGCTAGACTACCAACAAGGAAGGAGTTCTGTTCTCATGCTTATATATAATTTTGTTTTGTGGAGGCTTTTAAAATGTGTATGTCTGTATTCATACACACTAGTGGCATTTACAGTTCATTTTTCAATCACCAAAATGTACAACACTGCCAAAATGTAACCTCTTCTGAGAGGCTACAATGATTGCTTTCCCATGGCATTCACAATTTAAAATGAACTTTGGATTAAAGTATTCAAAGATTCCTGTTATTGTGTAACAAAGTCAACAATGTGTATCAATGTGTATAAAAAAAACATGATGGATGGGTCCATTATTCTGCAGTGAAGAGATTTGAATAGGTTCTAGCTTAGAATCTCAGCTCCACAGGTGCTGTAATCTAGCACAAACTTCTGGCAAAAAGAAGCAATTTTAAGAGTAACTACTGGCATTCATAATACATCACCTCTTAAAGTGCCTTGTAAATGTGTTCATTGATCAACTTTCAATGTGCCATGAAACCTAAATCCTAAAGTAGTACCTTAACAATTCTGAAAAGCACCAGCTTTGGTCCTATTACATGTATTATGACTGACAGGCAGCTACTGTTCCCTGCCTAGGGCATGAAGTCCACTCAAAGCAATACAGAGAATTAGCGGAAGGACTTGAGAATCCTTGGGGATGACAGCTTTCACGGATGACTGCATTCTCTCCAGGTTAATGTCAGCCAAGGCAAACAGGCGCTGCACAATCCCAAACCTCTCTGTGTCTTTCAGAGGCGTTAAGGCTGGGTCTTCAAGATCAGATATTTCATCATCAGACAGAGCATGCAGCTGAAATGACAAATGTAAACTCATTTTAAAATGCCACAGAAAATCCATGGACTTACACACTAATGCACTGCTCAGTAATTACAAAAAAAGCAGATGAGATTGTTTTTTTAATTCACCAAATGGAGCGCGAAAACTATTAACATGTAATAAGATATATTTGTTCCAGGCCAGGACCTTAAGCCTGATTTTATCCAATTTGCCTGTGGTCCTCTAAATTCACACTCTCAACTATGCCTGTTAGATCCAGTAACTCCAACAACATAAGGGCAGATCTACCTTCCTCCTATACTGGTATAGAGGGCTTGTCTGGGTTTTTGTCTTGAAACATTTGTAATCTTAAATAGTATGTTGTGGTAATTTGATAATTATACCATGTGTAATTTACACCATGTGTAATTTAGGTAAGGATTTTCATCTCTAAGGAATCATTTTTGTGTTAGAAATGTCATACTCTTATAGTTTGTGTTTGGAATACATCATATTCCCTAAATGAATAGTTACCCTACTGTGTTAAAGAATACGAAATAATCCCTCTTTTCCATGTCAGTGCCTCTTGATCTTCATTCCCCTCCTCCCCACTGCCCTTTGCATTTGAGTTCTTTGACCCATGTAGCAATGTCTGTCTCAAGTCTCTCGACTGCAGACCGCTTCATGTGCACCTGTGCAGATATGGGCTGCCAAGGATGTGTATCTTCAGGCTCCACAGAATTAATCCCTGACGATACTAGCACTTGCAGCTGTCCCAGTCTTGTTACGTGTTGAGGGGACTTTTATCCAGACCCCTCAAGGCTAACACAGGTGAGTCCAAGGTGATTAGGAGATACTGAGCCTACAGCACAAGCTCCCATAGATCGGGAGATACAGGGAGGGATGGGGACCTTCCCCAGATGCTACAGGGTGAGCACAGATGACTCTAAGATGTGTGACACCAGCAGCCATGGGGTTAAGTCCTTGGGGATTTTTGCTAGGGCCCATGGGGGAGATGGTAGTTGCTCAGGCTTATAGCACTGCTAGCCACTTTTGTAGAGCTGTGGTTCAAGCTAGTATCTTCTTGAGGACCCAAAGGACAAGCACAAGTGTTACCTAGACTTTGGGCACTAACGGCTGTGGTTCAAACAGCTGGAGAGATGTTCCCTCAGTCTTCCAGGGCATGTGGTGCAGGGGTCTATGCTCTTAAATGTAGGACATGGGAGAGCCTTTCCCTAGGCCCTGCAGGTCAAGTGTGGGTAGATTGGGCATTTACAGCCATAGAACTTCAAGGCATGGATATATCTCTAGTCATACATGGGAAGCTCACTGCATTTTGAGCCACTGTCCTAGAGTAAAAGAAATAGATGTGACCTTCCCTTGGTCCTCAAGGACAAGCATGGGTGGTTCTGGGGCTTGACCTCACACTTGAACCATGCCTCTGTTTACATGCTGGGGCTTTGTGTACCTGCATACCCTAAGCAGACCTCCCCTAGTTCCTGCCAAGTGGGTACTGGTTTCAGGGGTATTGGGGCACCTGGCGGTGAGTTCCTGGGGCTGTTGGATTGGGCTGGGAACTCTCAGCTTTTTCAACTGACAGGAGTGGGTAAAGCCAGGAATTTTCTATTACTGTAGTCCTAAGATTCTAGGCTAGGAAGACCATCCCTAGGTCCTGCAGGTGTTAGGATGGGACAATAAGCTGTGCTTTCCTAGGTTGTGGAGCTCAGCTGGGAACTTCCCCAGCTCATGATGGAATGGGATGGGTGAAGCAAGAACCCTGAAGAAGGCATTCAAGATCAGGTTAATGATACAGAGTACAGAGAAGGAAATGTAAAACGTGAAAGCACATTCATAGATTTCATGAAAGCATGTTTGGATCTGAAGAGAATCCAAAAGAATTTAACATTGTTTTGAGTGGCAGCAGTATTACCGAAAGTAATGTGCAGCCTGCCCAGGTGAGCAGCAGGCAGCATTGTGGAAATGCATGTGTTTTGTTTATTATCAAAATCACCTTTAAGAATCTGCCTGGTGCCAGTGGCTTATGCCACTCAGGAAGCTGAGATCTGAGGATCCTGGTTCAAAGCCAGCCAGGACAGGGAAGCCCATGAGAAGTGTAACTGGCTCAAGTGGTAGAGCACTAGCCTTGAGCACAAAAGTTCAGAGACACTGCAAAACATCCTCAGTTCAAGCCCCAGACCAGCAGCACACACAAAAGTCTACACCTTGCTGGGCACTAGTGGGTTCATGCCTATAATCTTAGTTGCTCAGGATGCTGAGGATCGTACTTTGAAGCCAAAAAAGCTGGAAATAGAGGGCAGCCTAAGTGATAGAGCACCAGCCTTGAGTGAGAAAGCTAAAGGACAGTGTGAAGCCATGAGTTCAAGCTCCAGTTGTAGGCCAAAGTAAGAAGTGTCAGCACATATGATGCAGCTATTTGGCCCAGACTGAACTAGGAATTGTGGGTTCGACCCACAGTTCTCAGTGCAAACCATATCTGAGTTCAGAAAGGGCTCCACTCAGGCTGGGGATATGGCCTAGTGGCAAGACTTGTATACATGAAGCCCTTGGTTCAATTCCCCAGCACCACATATATAGAAAACGGCCAGAAGTGGTGCTGTGGCTCAAGTGGTAGAGTGCGAGCCTTGAGCAAAAGGAAGCCAGGGACAGTGCTCAGGCCCTGAGTCCAAGGCCCAGGACTGGCCAAAAAAAAAGAAAGGGCTCCACTCAGCGCAGAGCCTGCCAGCAACACAGAGGCTCTGCAGCCTTCCGTGAGGTGCACCAGTGCTGAGCAGCACCCTGCTTCCTCGACATGGCCACCATCCCCTTGTGCCCAGATACACCGCTAGGTATAAAAGGCATTGCAGTGGCCCCAAGGGCGAAGACTATTGATTCTAACTCGCCCCCTTCAAAGTTTACCCCTCTCAAAGTCCGTCAGACCACTAGACAGACAAGAGGAGACTAGTATGCAGGATCTCTGGCCCGGTTCTGAGAAGTCCTTTGCAGAAGCACCTGACACTCAGAGTTCCTCAGGATGCAGGCACCTGAGATCTTAGAACTACAGCAGATCTAAAGAGATTGTACAGGAATGTGGTCTATGATTTCTCATCTGGAGACAGTGGCTCAAGTCATAGCCAAGCACAGAATCAAGTGCTTGCTTACCAGTCCAAAGGCCCTGAGTTCAAACCCCGCTACCACCACCAAAAAAAAGAAAAACCAAAAACCCAAGTATGTTGAAGGCAAACAAACACGTCTGCAGATGAGAAGCAGAATGCTTTTGATTTTAGAATCCCAATTGTGTTTGTGCTGTTGGCTACAACAACAGAGCAGAACTTGAGAGTTAGCGTGTGTGGCACTGAGAGGACTTGCTTCTGTCCATACTTTCTCAATGCAACCAATGAATCTAAATAAAAAGGCTGGCTTGTGAACTGAGCACTCAGATACTGCACACTGCAGCATAGTTCTGAAAGAGCTGCTGTTCTGCTCACCACTCATTCATTAGGCTAATGATAGTTTCTATAACAAAAGTATACCTCCAGCCATTACCCTCAGTTGGCCTAGGACACACAAGCTACCATCTTTGCAAGGAGTTGAGTATTCCCCTCGGCTACGGCCTCTCTTCCAGAACGGACTGCAGCTGTAGAGTCTTCAGGTGTCTGCAAAGTACCACCAAAGGCGCCGACTGCTTTGCTCAGGGTTCTCACAGCAGATGGATACCATGCCACATCCAGTCTAGGCAGTTCCTGCAGCAGCAGAGTTCTGTGCTGCGGTCCTTCGGGGTAACAGCAGCCTGCTCTTGGTCCTCAGGAACAAGACCTTAGGATCTAAACGGGCCTGGTGTGCACTGCCCCTCCTCTGCCCCAGGCTGAGCACCACCTGAGAGGCCATGTGCAAGGGCTCCCTCTACCAACTGCAGTAACTTGAAAAGTTTACCTTTGACTCTGGGACTACACTCGTGGTTACTTAACTCTTGCTTTTATTATGACATTTCTAAAAGAGGAGGAAAGATGAAAACTGTCTCTGAGACAAAAGAGTCCTGAATGCCTCTCTGGTGACTGATGCAGAGCAGAACAACCATGGGTAAGCACAACCACCATGACAGATGGGGCCGGCAGACTGCATTCATGCCATGGAGCACCACACTGTGGCCAGAATTCCCACAGTGGGGAAAGCAGGTGACTTGGGGGTCTAGAGCCTGCTATTGGGCTGGGCCTCTGCAGTGACCTCTGAGTTGTCCTGGAGCTGTTGTAGATGATGTCTTAACAGATATAGAGTCTACCCCACTACCACCATTTCCCCAATCCTCCCTAAGTCTCCCACACAGCATTCTTACCAAGCAGCACAGCGTAGGAATCATCTGGAGTTTACAGCAAGTGCCCAGAAGAGCAGCAACGTTATCTGGCATTTCTGCAGGAAACAAAACTTAGATCAACAACAAACACAAGTTCATACAAGCCAAGTGTTGTGGTGTACCCCTGTAATCTCAGCATTCAGAAGGCTGAGGCAGTAGCATCACCAGTTCAAAGCCAGCTTGGCTACACAACAAGGCTCTGACCACTCCCACCAAAATATTCCCCTAAATGACAATTTTTATTTTAGTACCTTCTCACCAGTCAGATGGGGGGGTGCTTAATAATTGCTCAGTAGATGAATGAAAGGTACTGAATACACAGTAGGTCTTTTTGAGGCGAGCACTTTACCACTAGGCCATATTCCCAGCCAGTAGGTCTTTTTGACAGGCATGGGAATCCGGTCACCAGAGCAGATTCCTTGACATTCAGCTTGCCAGTCAGAGAGAATGGTGTGGACTGGGAGAAGGATCAGCATGGAGGAGGAGAACCCCTGTCATCTGGTGACATGGTTTGAGGCCCTCATGTGCTCAGGCTCTAGGATGTATGCGTCTCTGAGCATCAGTGTCCTCAATTACCAGTCGATTATACTGGGGGAGCATTTTTCAAACACTACATAAACTATGAAGAGTTTTACCCATGGCCTCAAACGTTTAGGGAGAGTTGTTCAGCATAGACAAATAAGTCTGTTATTCCAAATAGATACTAAGTCCCAAAATAAAACAGCTACAGTTCCTAAAAACAACCTCAATTCATGGGGTACAAGCTTAAGAGGAAAGGAAGTCACCTGGTGAACCACCTGGGCAGAGGCAGGCTGGGGAGAGGGGTATTGACTGCTCAGGAATTGTTCTCACCTGCAGCCATTAGCATCCTTATTTTTTTAAAAACCTGCATGTATGCTAATACTTGCTACTTTTATAAAGTACCTTAATTGGCCTCACTCCAGATGCCATAATGAATTTCTCCCCAGCAACCTCAAATTCACTGGGCCCACAGGACCTCAGCAAGCAGGCTCGCCCAGCTCTGAGGCTATCAACTCTCATCCAGCGGGCTCCCTGCTCAGCCAATACTCCAGGGCCTTTGCAGTAACTTCCCTCTGCCTGGATTTCTCACATCTACACGTGTGTTTTCATTCCGTGTTCAGTTTAAATGGAGTCTCTGAAGACAGAGGGATGAATTTAAAGATGATATCTCTCGCTATTAAAGCTAAGAATTGCTGTAATTGTCTTCCAGTCTATGTAAATGCCATTGTAAATGAACTTCTGAATGTCTGAGTTACTAAAATTAACAATGAGATGAAAAGGAAGCATGTCACTGAACCTGTGATCGGGAGGACAGCAGAACATGGCTCATTCTCAAAAGAGCAAACAGTGGCTGAGAGGAGCTGGGGTAGGAATTCTGCAAAGGTCCCCCACCAGTGCCTTCAACTGTGGTTGGAACCTACATCCTGAGAAGGCCCATGCTGCCCAGGAAGGTAAGGGAGTGGACGTGCAGCCTAGAGAAAGGATGGCAGCTGGGGAAGGCATTATTCTCCGGTGACTGTCAGTAATACTGGGGAGAGCAGCAAGGGCTTGAGGCTGGGCTGCTGCTCAGCCACCTCTTCCCCAAAAGTACTGGCACACCCAGCTTCCTCACAAAGAGCAACAATCGCCAGGGCCTCCGACACAGTCTGGATGGGAGATGCAGAGATGTGAGAGGCAGGCAGGGTCTGGTGGTCAGTGGCAACCGGTGGCCATGTTAGCATCCATGCGGGCCCAGGGATCCTCTGCAGCCTGGGGCCACCATGGACCAGCATGACAGATCTGCAGAGGGGAAGAAAAGGGCTGAGAAGAGCTGGGGACAGCAGCTTCTCCCAAGAGCAGTAGAGGCCCGAGGGGGACAGTAAGCCTTGCTTCACTCCTCCATTGGCCTCTGCCTCTTACCCTACCTGGACTGGTGGTGAGGAACCTGCATTAAGTTGCCAAACTTCCCACAATTGCCATTTGTGTCCCACAAAGCAACCTGATTTCCACATTCCAGCAGTTTCTCTGCATACCGGCTAGTGCGCTGACCAGGAAGTAGGCAGTGGCAAAGAGCTTCCGGTTGCTGACCTCATCTGCAGGGCCAGGATGCTCACCCTGCACCCTGCACCCGACCAGCCCCAGGAAGGCCATCAGGTCCTGCTGCTGAGCAGCCTTCAGCCCGCCAACGGCCAGCGCTGCCTGTGGGGACCAGAGGCTACTGGCCACGTCATCACACTGAGGGGCAAGGAGAGGAGACAACAGGAAGCTGTGATAAAAGTCAGAGGCTGGTCACACCCGCCAACACACACACCCCCATGTCCTTTGCCTCCCAGATGAAGCAAGATGCTGTGCCCTTTCCTATGTTTGGTCTGCTACTCACCCATCGGGTTACATTTTCCCATGAGGAGACAAATTAAGCCCTGCCCAAGTACATCCTTCCACAGAGAGGGTAATGGTGTATAGGAATTGTTGAATGGACACTTCCAGAATGTTGAGTTGTACCAGAGACCAAGAACAAGAGGCTGCGCCTAGAACTGGCTATCCTCCACAGAGCTAGCTCTCTAAACTGAGCCTGTTCCCAGCCTCTCCCCCACACACCCAGGCCCTGCTGGGCGAGCCATCCTCACCCCTACCTCTGCCCAGCAGTGGCCCTCTGGCTCCTGTCCATCCCTCAGCCGCCACCTGGGCAGCTCAGCTCGGAGCATCACGGGCAGATGAGGCTCTGGCCACGGGGGGCAGGCCTGACATTTTGTTCTTGGAAAGAGCTATTTTAGGAAGGAAACGTGGCTGGCTTTTTTAATAATTTGTGTTCTCTCAGGTGCTGAACTTCACATCTCCAGAATGCAAAGGTGTTCAGGGTCATTGAGCTGTTTCCACAACTCCAGGTCCTATTGCTGGGGATGAAATGCCCACTGCACAATTAAATTTCAAGAGGGAAAATACTATGAACACTGCGCTGGAAATCAGAAAGCACTCAGCCCATTAACCCAACTCCCTCAACAAGAGAAGACCCAAAAGACAAAACTACAATGAAAAGCAGGTTTCCAAAGCCTCAGGCTTCTCAAGTACAAAAAAGTCTGGGCATATGAGGGTGAGGGGACAGCGAGTGGATCCCTAATAAATGACTCATGTTGCAATTGCAAAACTAATAGTTAAGACACTGTTCAAACCAAGAAATCCTGCTGCAATACTGGAAAACATAAATTTCTCACTTCTCTCTATTTGAAATAGAAGAGGGGGTGATGGTTTTGTCTGCTAGCCCTCATTGTTAGAGGCTGACTAGTGCCTACCCAGGGTATGTCCACCTGCAATCTCAGAATGGGACTTGATTCAAAGACAAGGTTCTTTGTGAGGGTGTCAAGATGAGATTTGCCTAGATTGCAGTGGGCCCTAGATCAAGGGATTCATTTCCTTAAAGGAGATAGTAAAGGGGACACTGCACACAGGACACACTGGAAGGAAGAACATATGAAGGCAGCACAGAACACAGTGACATGGCCACAAGCCAAGGGAGGCCAGGAGTCACTGGACCTGCCAGAGCCGCGTAGCACAGTCCTGCCCACCCCAAGATTTCTACTTCCGGTCTCCAGAACTGTAAGAGAACAAACTTCTGTTGTTTTCAGCCCCAAGTGTGTGGTCCTTTGTTAGTAGCAGCTCTGAGAAATTCATACATCCCACTCTGCTTAAGGTCAGCTACCTTTCTGCAGTTGGAAAATTAAAGACCTTGTAACTGAGAAAGGAAACAGACAAAGGTGAAGAGGTGAAAGAGGTAGGGAAACGCAGCACCATTTCGTTCTAGCCCCAAGCCTTTGTCTACTCTGTCTAGCCAGAAGAAATGACACCCAAATAGGAGATGTCTGTCTCACCACTTGCTCTAGAGCCACGAGGAACTCCTCATCGAACAGGACTATCTGCAACAGGTGCCACACAGCTGTCTGCTGCTGCTCCGGCAGCTCCACAAAGGGGTGGAAATTGCTCTCCAGGCGCAAGGTTGCTGTGAAGGAAGAACAGACCTGGCGTCATGACTGCCGTGCACAGCTCATGATGGAACCCAGCAATGCTGGCTGCTTACAGCGCCTCCCCCACCCGCCTCCCACAGGTGTGTGTCCAGCTGCTATCAGCCTCACTGACTCCGAAATGCACGGCACTGAGTAAAATACAAGCCTGCAACTTTCCCAATAACCAAACTCCTACAGGGAGAGAGGAGAAAGGAGGAGGGAGGCCCAGGTTTGTAGGCTTCCTGTTCTCTGCTCACTACACGATCAAGTCTAGCCAAATATTTCTGGAAGAGTCATTTAGACTCCCTGTTAGCAAGACTGCAGAATTCTCAGCTGAATTACTGAGTGTATGTCAGAAACATACAAATTCCAAAGTGTACTGCTTCATGCTCTCTCCTAAAAACTTCACATCCTTCGTGTTTAACACGTTTCTCAAAGGGGCTGGCACCCTCATGTTCCTGGCAAACAAGGAAATTCTTCCCTGATTTACTCCTTCCCATCTGCTCAAGATGTGCATGGGGCCCTTGGGTGCTGGATGTGTGGGAGCCTCTCCCTGCTCCTCTAAACCTCTTCTCTTTTCTATGTTAAGGGTAGTGAAAAGCTTCCAAGCCAGGTGCTATTGGCTCATGCCTGGAATCCTAGCTACTCAAGATGCTGAGATCTGAGGCTCATAGTTCAAAGTCAGCCTGCACAAGAAAGTCTCCAAGACTCCTATCTCCAATTAACCAGCAAAAAGCTAGAGGGAGAACTGTACCTCAAGTGGCAGAGTGCCAGCCTTGAGCAAAGATGCTAAGGACAGCACCAGGCCTTGAGTTCAAGCCTCAGTGTACACACACACACATACACACACACACACACACACACCCTTCTAGTACACTGAGCCCAATGAAGATTTTTTTAGAAAATAGTGCTTGCATATATACAGGGCAGCATACTAATATAGAAGTGCTGCACAAAGCCAGAGAGAGGGGGTAGAGGAGAAGGGAAAGAGAAAAGAAGAGGAGAGGCAGAACTGTAGTAACCCAACATATTCAGAAACACAAGTAGAACTCCTGGAGCCTTGGCTTGAACAGAATGGCTGGGCTGGTTAGTCCAGGACCCAAGGGCACAGAGGCCAGGCCACCCCACCCCACTCCTGCCCAACACACCTGGCTGCCACTACATCCCCAGCCAACTAGAATGGCCCACTGTTAGGGCAGACCCAGCAGCAGTGCAGCTCAAGGCTGTGTCATATAGAAGGTATCCTTCCACCAAAGGTCCCATTCTGTATTAATACCAGTAGGAACAAAGAGATTGGTTTTCATTGCCAAACCTTCCAATACCAGCATTCTGTGACAAAAGCATCCTCTCCTCCTCCTGGATTCTCTGAAGCCCCACTGAGGAGTCTTTTCTCATCCTCCATGCAGCTGATCCGTGTGTGTGTGTGTCCGTGTGTGTGTGTGTCCCAGTACTGGGGCTTGAACTCAAGGCCTGGGCCCTGTCACTTACCATTGTTACTCAAAGCTGGTGGATGCTCTACCATGTGAGCCATACCTCCACTTGTGCATTTTTTGCTGGTTAATTGGAAATCAGAATCTCAAAGACTTTCCTGCCCAGTCTGGCTTCAAACCTCAATCTTCACATCTCAGCCTCCAGAGTCACTAGTATTACAGACCCACCAATGCCCTGCCTTTCCTGAGCTCTTATCTAGTTACTGCCTCTCCTTATCCTCATCTCCTACTGGCCGCTGCAGTATGGAGCCTCTCTGAAAAGGCACCAAGCAAGAAAGCGCAGGTGCCATGGGCACCTCGGGAGTCCTGGCCTCTTCCTCTGCACCACATGGCTCGAGCCACGGGGACAAGGAGCTTCCCACTCTGCCTGGGATGCGGACCGAGCCTGGGGTCCAATGGAAACTCAGTTCCCTAGCCAAGGTGATCGCTGGCTCTTCCTCAACGTCAGCAGGCTTCTGGGGGTACAAGGGAGCTGACTGCTTCACTCCCCAGCCCCACCCAGGGGGACGCCTGCAGGGTGGACCAGGGTTCAGGTCGCTGGGGATAATGGCTCCCCCGCACCCCGGAGTGGAAGGGTCACGTGGCAAGCCACGAGCCTCACCCCCTGAGCTGGCTATACCTTGCTTTAGAACATGGTGGGAAGTCGACCCGGGTCCGGCGTCCGGCATGTCCACGAACGCGAAGTCCCGGTAGGCCAGCGGGTCCAGGTACAGGTCGTCGACCCTGCGCTCGTGCTCGAAGCCGCCATGCTTCTCCTGGAGGAGGCAGAATTCTGCAGCGTGGAGGCAAAGCACGGGCAAGGCGTGGCGTCAGCCCAGCGTGGGCACATCATCCCCTACCTTCCTAACCCGGGGTGGAGCAGACAGCGCCGCCTCTTCCCCCCCGCCCCACCCCACCCCCAACCTCGAAACCCTCGCCCTCCCAACGCACCCTCAGCAGCTGCTGAGCCCGGAGATCTCGAGGGTGCCGGCTCCCGGGAATGCATTTGTGTCTGGAGTGCCCTGTTCGCCCCTTTCTCTCAAGGGCCCCCTGTCTGGGCTACACCAGCCCCCTCTCCAGACGGCGCTGTCTCTAGAGCGCCCCCTTGGAGCGCCCTTTCTATGCGCGCCCTGTCTTTGGAGTGCCTTCTCGCTGAAGCGCCTGTTCTCTGAGCATCCTCTCTCGAGTGCCATCTCTCTGGAGTGCCCCGTTTCTGGAGTGCCATCGCTCTCGTCTGCCCTGTCTCTCGAGTGCTCTCACTCTGGATGCCCAGACAAGTAGAAAGCCCTCTCATCTTTCACATGCTGCAAGTATTCTCTCCCTGTGACCTGAACAAACAACTCTATGCAGACAAAACCCACCATGAACACAACTGAGGAAATGTGACAATTATCGTATTCAAGACTTATTGACAGTATATTCTGAGGTACAGTCAGCCATTTGGCTACATCTTTAGGAGTCCTAGCTTCTATGTGAGTAAAGAGAATAGTATGCAGCCATAAACAGAAACTACCGGCTCTGTGATGGGATGACTGTATCACACCAATATTACATGAAGCAAAAAGAGCCAGACAAAAAGAAATGCATTTTATATGAACCTACTATACCAAGGCAAAACTATTTGTCTTGTAAAAGCTTATTGCTTAAAGGTGCTGAAACGAGTCTGACACTGGGGGCTCGCAGCTGTCATCCTAGCCACTCAGGAGAATGAGATCTGAGGATCAAGGTATAAGGCCAGCCCAGGCAGGAAAGTTCACAAGACTCTGATCTCCAATTAATCACTAAAAAGCCAGAATGTGAGCTGTGGATCAAGTGGTAGAGTACTAGCCTTGAGCAAGGAAAGCACCCAAGCCCTAAGTTCAAGTCCTAGGACCAGCACTGATGGTTTCATAGCCATCCATGGGAAAGGCAGGGCTGGTGGCAATGGAATGAAACACGAGGTGATCGGTGGTAGATACATACCAGTCACTATGGTATTAGCTCTACTTTGAAATGTGTGTGAAATTTCCTGTAATGAAATGTTTGTTTTTACTCATAAAAAGAAATGTTTCTTGGAATATAATGGAAGGCTCAGCTTAAGTGTCTGGACTGTGAGTGAAAAAATAATGCTTAGGATGTTTGGGCTAAGCATAAACAATAGGTGAGCTCAATAATATTCTCTTTATGCTTCTAGTTCGTAATATTGGGCACCAAAACAAAGGAATGGAATAAAAACAAAGCCATAAAATAAAAGTAAACCATCTTGGATTCACAGGGAAGGCCACTGTAACCAAAGGCGGATTAACAACACAAAGGCATACACATCCATTTCATAGACATTTTCCCTTACACAGGAACTCTCCTAAGGAAATAAGAACCCAGAGAATGTGATACCTGACCATTTCTGTTTCCTTGTTTTCTTTATTTGGCTTTGGTTTATTTGAGACAGAGTCTCACTCTATAGCTCATGCTGGCCTCCTGCCTTGTCCCCTGAGTGCTGGGATTATAGGCATGTACCACTATGCCCACCTCACCTGGGTAATGGTATGCTAGGTTCGATGAAAAATGGAATGAGGAAGAAAAGCATAAGACAAAACAGATGACAAACCAACAACGCCGAGTGGCCGTGTGAACCTAGGAAGCTGCTCGTGCTCACATTCCTCTGTGTCCTCATAGATTAGGGAACATCTTTCCCACAGGCAGAGAGGGACTGGGCACCTCTCTCCCCCGATGGGAGGGTCAGGAAATCCTGGAACTTGTCCCCTGCTTCACAGAAGGTCAGAGTGACCTTCTGGCTTCTGCCATTTCTTCAGATTCCTTCACTTTCAAATTCTTTGGGGTCTCCTGTCCCAAATCCCATCATGGCTAAAAGGTTCACGGACAGTGCCTTGAAGAGCCGTGAGGGTTCCGTGGAGACACACTCTGGGCCTGGGGGGACCAGGGCACGCTTCCTGGAGGTGGGTTCACTTTGGGGGGATCGCCAGGTGGATGGCAGTGTAGAGGAAGAGCCCTATAGGCACAGGTTGAGGGCCTTCATGTGAGTGGGTCGGTGGTTTAGAAGCACACTTACCATGTGATGTTTAAACATCACATTGGGTGCAGCGCTGGGATGGAGCAGGAGAGAGAGAAGCAGACGAGCTGGTTAGATGCAGCTGGCGGAAGGCTGGGAAGCTCCCAGAGGCACCGGCCAGCCTGGGGCGAGGGACACAGATTGGGGAACAGGGTGTGCTATGGCTTCCCAGCCTAGGTTAGTCAGATCTGAAGCTCATGCTGAAAGGACAGGCAAATACAAGGACCAGGGAACAAAAGCATTGGGTAAAGTTCAAAACACGAAAGGACCATTTGTGACTAGCCTTCAGTTCCCCACGGGTGAGCTGCTGCAGAAGGAAAGGGCCACGGAATGCAGGCAGCTGGATGCAGCCCTGGACCATCAGGGAAAAACAAAGGACACCAGGGTCACTGTCAAGGTCAGGCCACCGGAGGGGGGAGGAGAGGGTCCTTCCAGCCCCTGCAGGCTTGTTTCCCTGGGGCAGAACCAGAACATTCTGGGGCAAGAGTGACAGAAGGCACAGATGGGCAAGCAAAGGAAAAAACTGACAACCAGAACAACACAAATGCATGAGTGGTTTGCAATCTGGGCAAGGGATGCTCCGAATGCCCAGCATGGCACTGCGCAGAGGGCAAGGGCCATGGGGCAGCAGGAACTGAGTCCAGAGATCGCTGTGCTAGTCCCAGGGTGCCTTTTCTTGGCAGCACAATGAGGAGTTTATTTTCAAACACAGCAAAAGCCAGCTGAGATAAAAGGCTCCAAATTAAAATGCAAACAGGAGAGCGGGCCACACAAGGCTGTGTGTCTTTCAAAGGCCCTTGTGAGAAGAAAGAAGCCACCCTGAAAGAGGCAGGCTACCCCACAGAGCCTTGGGCAGGATAGGCCAAAACTCCTTGCCTGTCCCTCCAGCCACCAAGGGTCCATAAGGAGCCAAGGGGCGGCTGCTGGTATGCACCAAGATTTTAAAAGAGCTCACCACAATGGTACATTATTCATAGTTGTGAAGATATAGAAATAAGTGTCCAAGAATGAATGAACAGAGAAAATATATGTCCACAATGGAATACTATTCAGCCTTAAAAAAAGATGAAGCTCACCATTTACAATATGCAACAACCTGGAATACATTATGTGCCAGACACAGATAGACACACATTCTGTGTTCACACTCTTTTACTTGGAATCTAAAAAATAGTCAAACTCAAGGAAGCAGAGAACAGAAAACAGTGGTGACTGGCAGAAGAATGAGGAGAGATGATTAGTTATAAGTTTCTGTTGTTGAGTTCTGGAGTTTTAGTATATAGTAGTGACAATAGTTAATACTACTATGTTATTAGTCAAGACTTGCAATCTACCTAAATGCCCCACAGATGAACGGATAAAGAAAATATAGCATATATATATATATATATATGTGTGTGTGTGTATATGTGTGTGAATGTTAGTCATAAAAGAAGTGTGAAATCCTATCATTCAGATAACACAGAGGAAGGACAATATGCTGAGTGAACACAGAAAGATAAACACCGTATTACCCCACATCTCACCACATATAAGATTTAAAGAATACTGATGTTCTAGAAGAACAGAACAGAAGGACTAGAGGTATCGCTCAATTGGCAGCGTACGAGCCTAGTAATCCCAAAGACCAGAGTTTAATCCTTGGTACCACAAGAAAATAAACAAACAAACAGAAAACCAGAATGTTCGTTCCCAGAGGAAGATGGAAAGAGGGTGTTAATGCATAGGAGGTCCGTTAGATGGGAAGAATAAATCATTGGGGTTTTTTTTAGAATAGATGGTAGCTAGTTAACAATAAGGTTAACTGTGTATTTCAGAATAGCTAAAAAAGAGGTTTTAGAATATAATTGCCATAAAGAATTAGCAAATGCATGAGGTGATGGATTTGATTTCAACGTAGGCATACACTGAAACATTAAACATTAAATTATAGCTCATAAATATGCAATTAAAGTCTACAACTAAAAAATATTTACTTGAGATTTGCCAAGAGCACATATCCTCAACGTTCTCTCTCTGTGTCTCTCTTTCTCTCTCCACAAATGGTACCTGTGTCAGGTAATGGATATGTTGACCACTTTGACTGTGGCAGTCACTTCACAGTGTATATGATAGCAAATATCCCTGTACACACTGAACATTTCTAGCATGTTATCTGTCCATTATATCTCAATAAAGCATGGTTGGCACACTGGCCAGATCCAGCTGCACAGAAGTGCAAGGCCCAGCACCAGGATGGGCACACAGCTGCTCGTCCTGGAAGCAGGAGTAATCCACTCGCCCGCACAACAGTCCACCTGAAGGAGAAACCTTGCACACAGTGCATGGAGCTTGCGATTCCTGCAGGTCTTCGTGTTCCTCAACACTGATCTCTCTGAACTTTAACACTGACATCTTCAACGGGAGGGCAGTGGCTCCCATCTGAAATCTTAGCTGCACAGGAGCTTGAGGTCTGAGGATCATGGTTAGAAGCCATCTCAGCAAGAAAGTCTATGAGATTCTTATATTCAATTAACTACCAAAAAGCCAGAAGTGATGCTGTGGCTCAAGCACTAGCCCTGGCACACATTAAAAAACCAACCTGACGTCTTCTTGCTTGCACTTCCCCAAATGCTGGCTTGCCTCAAGAAGAGTCACAAGGAACCCAAGTCCCCAGCACCCAGGAGGTGAGGACAGGGTCCCATCAGGCCACTATGTCCAGTGTCTGCGTCTCTGGTTTGTCCCCGAGGGGGTGGGAAACTGTCTCATGTAATTACTGTCTTGAACCTACTTCACTGGAGCAGGTGAGGGAAGAGGATGAGGGGAGAGAAGACAGCAGGAGACGCATGCATAGTACTACTGTGTGCCTCCTTCCACTCTCTAAGGAAAATGACAAACAGTACCCCAACTGTGAATGATGTACTGTGACCTGCACAGTCCCCCTGACCAGCTCAGGAGCTGGGCCTGGGCCAGGACCCACCCACCTTGCCTCACCTCCACACACTCCACTCAGCCCTGGAGAGCAAAGCAGATGCACTGTCCTTCCATCTGTGAGATGGAAGCAGCTTCTACATGATAACTTTTAGAAACAGTGCCATAATGGCATTACCATACCCAAAAAGGGTAATGACAATCTGGTAGACTGACTCATTCTGGACCTCATGAAGCAATTTGTTGGGCTCAGCACAACCTCTTCTCATTGAGACTGAGAGAGAAGGGGCCTTGAGCCTCTAAGATGAGGGGACATGAATGAGACAAAAGCCTTGCTTGCCTTCAAGTGACAGTGACAGGCTTGTGATGGCAGTGGAGGGTCAGATGATAGTTTTAGTCATTTGCTTTATGTTATAATTGTGTGTGTGCATGCACATGCATGCATATGTGCACATGTACAAGGGTACTGGGGCTTGAACTCTGGGCCTCATGCTCTTGCTTAACTTTTTTTTACCCAAGGCTGGAGCTCTACCCATTGAGCCACACCCCCACTTCCAGCTTTTAGTTGGACATATTGGTTAACTGGAGATGTGAGTCTGAAGGATTTGTCTGCTTGGGATGGCTTCGAACCAGGATCCTCAGATCTCATGTGGGATCACAAGCATGAGCCATTAGAGTCATACTAGGAACCTGTTACAGCGAAGGTGGGAGAGAGTCAATGGCTGCCATGCGGTACTTCCTCCACCTAGTCGAGCTGACCACTCACTCTAGCCCCATCAGGGGGCGCCTTTCTCCTTCCAAGGGAGAAGATGAAAGGGCAAGATTCCGCACTGAGGAGAGTGGTGCTGGCAATCCGTCTGGCTTACTGTGGAGTCACTGGCTTCTCCTGGCCCTGAAGGCAAAACTGCACCCCACACCAACATCTCAAGAAAGAGCTCCACCCAGGACTTGCCTCACAACCCCGTCCCCCAGGGCTGCCCAGCCAGGGCTCAGATGCTGGGCTGCTCTCAAATTCATCTTCTATGTCTTCCATCTCTCCTCATGACCCCCAAGCAGAAGAGTCCCCTACAAGTGTACATCTTGAGGGAACTCAGGGTCCTTCAGCCTCCTCGGGACATGGCACTCACCAAACTGGCCGTCCTGTTTCACATACAGCTCCATGATGCCGTAGGCAATGGTGGTAGCAGCTGGGATCTCCAGGGCCACATTGCTGTCCTTGACAACATTCCCATCCTCCATGGCTGACACCTGTGAGCGAGAAGACACACCCCCCCATGCTCATTCCTCCACTCCCTGTCACCCACCATGCATACAACAAGCATGCTGGGGAGATGATCATGGAGCCAGGTAGGAAAGAGGAGCTGGCAGAGATAAGGACCTGCGAGGCCCTAGAACGTGTCAGGGCACCAGTGGCTCACACCTGTAATCCCAGGTACTCAGGAGGCTGAGGTTCAAAGCCAGCCTGGGCAGAAAAGTCCATGACACTCTGATCTCCTTAATCAGATGGAAGTGGAGGCATGGCTCAAGTGATAGAAGGTGAAACCTGAGCAAAAAGAGCCAAGCAAGATCATGAGGCTCTGAGTTCAAGCCCCACTTCTGGCACATAAATAAATAAATAGGTATCATATAAATTAATTATATTTTGGTCAACAGATCATATGTATCACATGGTCCCATAATGGAATAATTAATGAAACCAAAAAGTTCCTCTCTAATATATAGCCACTGTGATATCACAAAAATAGACTGGTGGTGTTTGTGGTGATATTGGTGTGTACACACATTCTATTAATAGCCATTCTATTAGTTTTACCATACATTTTATCATTTGTGTGTATATAGTACAATATGTGGTATATTTATATACTAAATAGTATTATATGCTATATATACTAATTGTATATAGTATGTACTATGTATATTTATTACTCTATATATACTAAGCATGTGTTTAGTATATAGTATATATATAGAAAAACTAAATATATAATATAAACTATATAGTTTATTCTATGTATAATATATATGCTATATATTATATAAACTGTACAGAACACTATATATCTACACACATATATATACACACACATATGTACATACATATACACACATAGTGAAATGGATCTCACTAAGGCTGGCCTTGAACTCTTGATCCTCCTGTCTCAGGAGCCAGTGCCCTTGGCTATACTTCTTCCTTAGGAAGAAGGTGAAGTATGCCGTGAATCTGTGTGCAGAGTGAGGCTGGCAGCAGCCTCCATCATCACGGGAGACCTTGTCTCTAAACTATCAAGAGGCCACGTCCACTGGCTGACCTCAACCATCTCTATCTGTGCAAGTGGACATTGTGATGTTCACCCAACCATGAAATCACTTAGTGAAGCATTTCCCAGAACATAACAAGCAGTGTATGACTAAATAAGATCAACTCCCAATTCTCTCATCAAGAGTTATGGAAGCAATGAGGAAATCCTACTAAAACTCCAACTTGTGTCTAGGAGACCCCAGCTGGGTCAGCTGGACCCCTGTGGACAGACCCCGTGCCCACAGGGTCAGGGAGAGCGAGCGTGGTGGGGAGACAGGCTGAGAAGGAGGCAGGACAGACTGGAATGAAACGGCAGGAAGTAAAGCTTTATCCTTTAAGTCCTTCCCACTGCCCTATTGAGAGACAAAGCTGGCAATCTACTGCTGGAGACCAAAGGCATTTTTCTTTAGCAACTTGATTCTGGTTAGAGTATGTGGCTTTAGGACAAGCAATGGCTGATAAGCGTCTGACTCCTACAGCACCAGGACTTGAACGGGCATTGACCACGAGCTAAAGCACCAGTGGGGATGATCTAAGTCATCTCTCACCAAGCGCCTCTCTTCCCATTGTTGTCCCATCGCCCTACCTCCCCCCAAAAGTCCAAGCTCAAGGTGACATCTACACTATCTGCCAACTACAGACATGAAGGGTCCCTAGAAGAAGCCAAAAATAAGCTGGCACCGGTGGCACGTACCTGTAATTCTAACTACTCAGGAGGCTGAGCAGTAAGGACCACAGCTTAAAGCCAGGAACATCTCTGACTCTCTTATGTCCAACTAACCACCAAAAAGCTAAAAGCAGAGGTATGGCTCAAGTGGTAGAGCACCAGCTTTGAACAAAACAGGCTAAGGGACAGCTTCTAGGTCTTGAGTTCAAGCTCTTGTACCAGCACCAAAACAAAACAAAACAAAACAAAACAACAACAACAAAGAAAAAGTCAAAAGTTACCCAAAAAGTAGATCTCAAAAAAATCTAGGGAGGGGCTGGGAATATAGCCTAGTGGTAGAGTGCTTGCCTTGCATACACAAAGCCCTGGGTTCAATTCCTCAGCACCACACATACAGAAAAAGCCGGAAGTGGCACTGTGGCTCAAGTGGTAGAGTGCTAGCTTTGAGCAAAAAGAAGCCAGGGACAGTGCTCAGGCCCTGAGTTCAAGCCCCAGGACTGGCAAAAAGGAAACAAAAAACTAGGGAACAATGGCTCAAGGGTGCAGTGTGGGTTGTCAGCACCAGCACACACACCAGCTTCGAAGACATTTCTACTTTAAACTGGAAGAATCCATTCATGTACACATAGCTAGATCTTTGCCCTCACTCAGGGCAGCTAACCTCAAAGCAAACATGTGGGAGTCCTGGCTCCAAGGTGTGCTGAGTATCCTCGTGTATCTGGCCTGCTCAGTGTCCACTCTACTTACTTTCTCTCGGGGGAACTCTCACTCCCACTAAGGGAAGTGCCTGGTCAATCAGAGAGCCCTTCTGCCAGGCCATGGGTCTGCTTCAGGCCTAGACACGACCCACGGGATCTAGTGAGATCCAGTTTTGAGGCCATCTTGCCCCATAGACTACAGTAAATCTGATGAAAGCCTAGAGTTAGCAACACCATCAAAAGAAAGGCTGTCTGGGGCTGGGGGCCAGGGGCAGTGGCCTAGGTCAACTCTTGGATCCAGCAGTGACTGAAGCCAGATTGCCACAACTAGTTCAGTTCCAGCAGCCAGCGTGTGCTTGCTCACTTAAGCCGGTGCGACACATCTATTAACTCACTTGGGAAAGTGTTGTTTCTAATGAAGCCATCACCCTGCCCATCCACTCGAGTCATCTCCATGGCTGGGGCTGAGCCTGCCCACCCCTGGGCCACACCTGCACGGTCTTGGTTTGGATGCCCACCATGCCGCCACACTTCTCCTCGATCTGCACGTGCTCGGATATCACGCACTTCTGCATGGTGATGATCTTCTGTGTCAACACACACAGGACCTCGTTCCTCCGCTCCAGCACCTGCTGCAGCACCGGGTCTTTCAGATTGAGCTTTCTGCAAAAGGAAAATGACCATTCACATAGCACAGACTCTCCCCTCCCGACACAGGTGGCAGAGGAAAGAAGGGGGACAATCAACAGTGCTGACCTTCTGGTAACCAAAGACAGGACAAGTCACCCAGAAAGGTTTTGGCCCAACTCCCTGAAGCCCCCTCACATCAGTGCTGGGACAGGCTGAGGAAAGAACGCCCTGTCAGCACTGGCTTCGAGGAGGAAACCAGCACACGTGCAGTCCCATCTACCGTGGACTCCGGGGAACCTAGAGACAGCACATCACAGCCAGGCCCCGGCAGCTCCTCAAGGGATGGAATCAGTAGCTTAACACAGAGGACCACAGGCTTTCAATACAAGTGGCAAGGAGGTTTTGTTTTGGTGGTGGTGGTGATTTTCCCATGTGTGCCAGTACTGGGGCTTGAACTCAGGGCATCCAGCTCTCCTTTGGCTTTTGCACTGAAGGCTGATAGGCTACCACTTGCTACCACTTCCACCTTTTGGCTAGTTCATTGGAAATAAAGAGTCTCACAGACTTTTCTGCCCAGGCTGGTTTCATACCTGGAAAAAAGAAAAGAAAAAGCAATAGGAAACAGAGCTTAGCCTGGCAGGAAGAGTAGGTTACTTCTTAGGAGGGATTTCCAATACTTGGACAAACACAGAGGCCAACTTGACATGGACTATCCACTACTAAGCAGAGACTTTGGACTACAGGAAGTGACATCATGTTTAGAAATAAAGTTTCTTAGACACATCATTGAACACTGTGAAGTGGGCAAAGAAACAAACCAGAGCTGGTATCTTCATGAAAAGATCTATAGATTCATTTGGGCTTCTGAGAAAGCTCAGTTTAGTTCCCTGCAAAGCTCAGCACCCCTCCCAACCCACATAGGAACAGGTGGCCCTTCACAGCCTTCGGGAAGGAGCCTGAACTGGAGCAAGCAGCCAGAAAGGACCACTTCCATGTGCTGAGAGTGGAAATGTGACCCACGAAGGAATAGATGCACACATGGGATATGAGGTGCACAGAGAAAAAAAGGGAGCTCTCACATGTGCTGTGGTGTGGAAGAAATAACATAAGCATAAGAAGACCAATACGGTGTGGTCCCACATATATGTAGATAGGCAAGTTCACAGGGATAGAAGGTTGAAGGCTACCGAGGGCAAGGGGAGGAAGGCTGAGAAGTGGTTAACTGGTTGTTGGATAGAATCCTGGTAGAGTGGTGAAAGAAGTTCTAGAAATGGGACAGTGGTTGGTGATGGCTGCTTGGTAGTAGGACTGCACTTAATGCCATCAAAGTGTATGCTTAATAATGGGTTAGAGTAGCAAATTTTTAAAATTTTTATTGTTAAACTGATATACAGAGCAGTTACAGTTTCATACGTTAGGCATTGGATACATTTCTTGTACTATTTGTTACCTCCTCCCTCATTCCCCCCTCCCCCCTCCCCCTTTCCCTTTCCCCCCATGAGTTGTTCAGTAGATTTACACTAAACAGTTTTGCAAGTATTGCTTTTGTAATCATTTGTCTTTTTTACCCTGTGTCTCTCGATTTTGGTATTCCCTTTCAGTTTCCTAGTTCTAATACCTGTATACATGGTTTCCAATGTTAGAGTAGCAAATTTTATGTTATGTAAATAAAACACATAGAAATAATAATTTAAAAAGGCAAGATGTACCAAAAAAAAGTCAGTATTCAGTAGGGCACAGATGGCTCATACCTGTAACCCTAGTTACTCAGGAGGCTGAGATTTGAGCAGTGAATTTGAAGCCAACACAGGCAGGAAAATCCATGAGACTCTTATTTCCAGTTAACCACTAAAAAGCTAGAAGGAGAGCCTTGAGCAGAGAAAGCTAAAGGACAATGCCTACCCCCCCCCCACACAAACACATTCATTCATACACATTCATACACACACACACACACACACACACACCACAATAGGCTGAGCTTCACAATGACCACTGCCACCATTCACTAAGCCAGTCTGGGACTCCTCCTCCTTTCTCCTCTATCTTCCCTAGGTCATCTTTCACATACAAATGCATACATGTGGACATACTCATTAAAGCAAAGATATGAAGTAAGGGGAAATGAAGAGGGTATTATTCACTTACTCTAACATTTCCTGAGCCCTTCCTGTGCCCTCGTGCTGATCCAGCCCTGAGATCGTGAGTATGGGAAGTGGGCAGCGTCCTCATATCCATGATGACTGAGAGAGGAGAAAATGAGCGAGACACCTGTTTGGAAGTAGGCTCTCAAGAGGACTGCCCTGGCTGTTTTCCACAGAGCATGGAAAAGGCCTTCCTTGAAGGTGATGAGTGTCAGAGATATGGTCATTGGGGGAATGGAATGCCCAACCTTCTACTGGGCATGCACCTAGTGAATATAAGGCAGAGAGAAGGCTGGGAGGCAAGGAGGGCAAGGCCTGGATTTTGGAAGCACCAGCCCCTAACTCTTTATGTCTTCTGACAAAAGCAAAAGCCATAAAAGGCAATTTCTGGTTCTTTCCCACATCTGCAGGAAGATCTCATCTTTCCTTCGTTCCAAAGAGCCAAATGCAAGTCCAGTGCTCCAGCCACCCCATCCAACAGGATGATGAAGTTCAAGTTGTGTAAGGACAGTAGAAAGGCCACCAACTTGGAAAAGAAGCCCCAATTTGCATGAAGAAATGCATGAGCTGCCCTGCCTGGGGGAGGGGGAGGGGCACAGCACTGCTGGTCTGGGGATACTCCCTGCCCAGGCGGCTACCACCCGCCACCACTGGGCAGGGACCAGAAAAGCATCCCTACACATAAAGTCAAACTTTGCAACACAGGAAAGGAAAAGAACAAACATAAGGAAGAAACAACCGAGAAAAGGTAGGAACGCAGTTATCTTATACAACTTTCATTAAAAAAAAAAAAAACACCAAATGAGCCAAGCACCAATGTTTCACACCAGTAATTCTAGGTACTCAGGAGGCTAAAATGGGAAGATCATGGTATGAAGCCAACACAGGCAGAAAAATTCCTCAGACTCTCAAATCAACCAGCAAAAGCCAAAAGTGAAAGTGTAGCTCAAGTGGTAGAGCACCAGCCTTGAGCAAAACAGCCAAGCAAAAACAAGAGGTTCTGAGTTCAAGATAGAGTACCAGCACAAAAGAAAGGGAGAGAGGGAGGGAGGGAGGGAGGGAGGGAGGGAGGGAGGGAGGGAGGGAGGCAAAGGCAAGGCAAGGCAAGGAAAGGAAAGGGAATGGAATGGAAAGGGAGGGAGAAAGAATAGCTGCTACAGTGGTGTAAGGAGAACACATATTTTGATATGACAGATCCAATTCCCACCCACCTCTGCGCCTGCTCAACAGGACCAAAGAGAACTCCTGTCCCAGGACCATAGTGGTAGGACTGCACTTGCTAGTGGAAAAAAAGAAACAGCATGAACCAAGCTTGTCCTTGGGGACCTAAGAAGAGTCCCATGCATGCTCTGTTGTGACAAGATTACAGCCACCAATGATTCACATCAAGTGACTAAAAGAGCTTGCTCTACACAACCTAAAGCCATCCTAACCCATCTCCCGCAGCTCCATGGCTGCAGTTATCAAAAGCACAAGCCCCAGCGCCACTCCTGCTTGACCCTAGGGGCCTAAGGGAGGCTCCTCCACATGCAGTGGGGCAAGGGTACCAGCTCCACCAGTCCAAGTGTTTCTGGTTTGGGAACATCTCCACTACAATCCATGGAATTCCACCCATCAGTACTAGTGCCAAATGCCCTGGCTCCAACCATGCTTGTTCCTAGGACCCAGAGAAGCTATCGTATGGATTCTACACCTCCATGAAAATGGCTAAGCACTCCAACTCCCAGAATCAACTGCAGTTACCTCCAGAGAACCTAGAAAAGTTGCTGCTGTGTTCCAAAATATCAAGCTTACAGTTACTAGGGCCAGCAAACTCAGTATTCACTGAGCTCATTCTGAGGCATATCCTACCCCAACCCCTGCCCCCAGCTTCAGACTGTGGCTGCTGGTGCCCCAGGCATCTCCCACATTCATCCTGGGGATCCTGAGGTAGGCCTACTGCACATTCTATGGCCCATGTCATTATTATTTTATGCTCATGTCATTATATTGGCATCACTTGAACTTGTAACAAGGGACTAGAGGACAGATCCATTCACAACATACAGGACCAAAACTTTGGCAACTGCCAATTACACTGTAATGCCAGGAGGGCTGGATTCTGTGGAGCTGAGAGACTTTAGAAGCCTGTGTCTACTGAAAAGTCACAGGCTGCCCCTGTGAATACTTTAGTCTATAGAACACTCATAGACACTGCTGGCATCAAAGATGAAGGAAGTATACAAGCACCATGTTTTAGAATTCTCCTATAACCAAACCAAAACATGTATTCAACTGAATTCTTAAATCCGATAAACAGAAAGTCTCTTCCTACAAAAGACACTTCATAAAATTAGAAAAGGGCACACATTGTCAAAAATGTGCAGATAATAACACAATAACATGAGAAACATGAAAACACAACCGCCTCCAAAGAAAAACAACTCCAGAAATAGTTCTCAGTTTAAAGGAAATATTGAAAAGTCCTAAACAAATTTTAAATAATGATCCTAAGAAAATTCAGTGAGATGCAAGAGATTAAAGAGAAACAGAAAACCAGGGTTTGGTGGCTTTCATCTATAATTCTTGCTACTCGGGAGGCTGAGATCTGAAGATAGCAGTATGAGGCCAGCCTGGGCAGAAAAGCCTAAGAGATTCTATCTCCAATTAGCCACCAGAAAGCCAAAAGCAGAGCTCCAATGGCTAAGCACCAGCCTTGAGCAAATAAAGCTAAGGGACAGTGCCTAGGCCCTGAGTTCCATCCAAGTACCAGCACAAATATTTATTATTATTATTACTATAAGCCAGGCACCAGTGGTCATGCCTGTAATCTTAGCTACTCAGGAGGCTTAAATTTGAGGATCAAAACCAGCCCAGGCAGAAAAGTCTGTGAAACTCTTACATCCAATTAACTACCAAAAAGCCAGCACTGAACTGTAGTTCCAGTAGTAAAGCACTAGACATGAGCCCAAAAGCTCAGGGACATCCAGGTCCTGAGTTCAAGCTCCAGGACCAGCAGATAGATAGATAGATAGATAGATAGATAGATAGATAGATAGATAGATAGATAGATAGATAGATAGGATAGATAGATAGATAGATAGATAGATAGATAGATAGATAGATAGATAGATCTAAGAGTATAACATTCCTAACACATACAAATGATACATGCTTAATGAGTTGGTTATTAAACATTATATACATGTACTGAATTAATATAATATACCCTAAGACATTATGGAAGACATGAAAATTCTATACTGTACTATTTTGTGTGTGTGTGTGAACTCATACTGTCCCTTAGCTTTTTCACTCAAGGCTGGTACTCTACCACTTGAATCACACAGCTCTACTTCTGGCTTTTTCATGGTTAACTAGAGATAAGAGGTTGAGGACATTCCTGCCTAGGCTGGTTTTGAATCATGATCCTCAGATCTCAGCCTCTTGATTAGCTAAGATTACAGGTGTGAGCCACTAACACCTGGCTAGGAAACATTTCTAGTGTTCTTCCTCTTCCTATACAAAGCTCCATCTTCCTGTAGACCACTGGGAATGGACTGGTCAAGCAGAGTTAAGCTCCTGGACTCACTGAAACACACACAAAGCAGCAGCACCACTGACTACAAGCCCAAAACCTGAGCAGAGGAACTGCCTAGGGGCCAGTCAGGAGTGATGTGACTTTGCTGGATCTAAAACCATTGCACTGCAACATGCCCAGAAGAGAATCCACTAAAACACCTGATGTTGTTCGAGTCCCTATTGAGTGGCTGGAAAAGGAAAATGAGGCTAGACACAACAAATCTGCTCACTTCAAATCCTCAACTCCCTCCAGAACCCCCAGCCCTGGAAAAAGCACCTCTGGTGCCAGGGCGGTCCCCAAGGCTTGCTGAGCCCAGCAAAGAACCTGTAAGGTCCCAAGGGAACAGCTCCCCACCTGGACAGAAAACAGAAGCTCACCCAGGGACAGATGACAGGGTGAGAGTGACAGGCAGAAATCACACAGCCCCAGCTCCTGCTGGCCCCACTGCCAAGTATGTCCTTGACCTTGACCTTGACCTTGCTACAAAAGCCATGCTGCCTCCCACCTGCAGTCTGTCTGCCCTCCATGAAGACAGCCAGAAGGCTGGGATTCTGTTTCCCGGGTCAGTGCTGCCACCTTTTGGAAGCCAAATGCTGGACAGATGTCATTGTCATCTTTCTTTGGGAGAGCCCTCCTGGGGGAAAACTCATTATCTGACCCCCTTCAGACGATCTCTGGAAGAAATTCTTCCTTTCATCTCCTGTCTGGCTCCAAGAAACCCAAGGAGAGGCCTGGGTGCTCCTCTGTAGACAGTGGATACTTTGGGACACCCTCAGAATGGCTCAAGAGCTGGCCCCTGACCTCTCTCTGAGCAGCACTCACTATGAGATAGGGCTCCGGAGGCAAGTGGAGGAGCCAGCTGTGTTTTGATGAGAGCTTGGGTTAGGCTCAGAGAGGTTAACAATAGTGGCTAAAGTCACACAGCTAATCCTCAGGCTGGTCAGCAGCTTCACAGCCGCTGTACTACTCTGATACCCGCTGGCTGTACAAAGAACTCCACCCTCATCTCCATCAACTCCTACAGCTGTGGGCATTGCTGTAGGGGGCTGCTGGACCCTGAGCTGGCCAAGGGCCACTGAGCAGAAGGGAAGGCTCAGGCCACAGCACCCACCAGTTCCTCAGCACTGACACCAGAGGAAGCTGCTCCTCTCCCAGGCTCAGGCTTCCCTTTCCATGGTCTCCAATTCTAAGGCCCTCAAAAGCCAAAATGCAAACTTGCCAAGAGGAACTAACTAGAATAAATTTGACAAAGCGAATTTTAGTCAAGAACCCCATAAACCTTTAAAACTCTAACACCGTGAAGAAGTGAGCCTTCTTTACAAAGCACTCCTACAGAGACAGGATGGCATGCTTTCTGTGAGCACCCTGATGCTGCCCATTGCCCGAGTCTCATGAACGACTGAGTCCTCAGGTGAGCAAGACTAAAGCAGCCACAATTGTCCATGTACAGCCTGTAATAATAACGGATCCCAGGGACAGAGCTGTCCACAGAGTTCTAACCAGGCGCTCCAAAACCTAGGGTACAACACAGGAGGACGGAGCTTCATTGTATTTGTTGCCAAGAACTTCTACTACTCATCATAGTCCAGGATTACCTAGTTATGAGATGGAGATCAGGATTGATCCTCTGGTCCATCCAGCAGAGAGTGCTGCCCAGTCACAGAGAAAATGGCTCTAAGACTAAGTCTAGGCTGGGAAGCAGTAAGAATCAAGAGAGCTGAGATTGACTTGTAATGTCTGCATGGGAGGGAGCTGGTTCTGAGCATGTAGATCTAATCCCCCATCTCTGCTCATGGATACAGAAGTCACCCACACTGCCTTGAACCATATGGTACATTAGTGGCAGAGCCCAAACTAGAGCTCACATATATTGACTCTTTTGTTTTGGCCAGTCCTGGGCCTTGGGCTCAGGGCCTGAGCACTGTCCCTGGCTTCTTTTTGCTCAAGGCTAGCACTCTGCCACTTGAGCCACAGCACCACTTCTGGCTGTTTTCTGTATATGTGGTACTGGGGAATTGAACCCAGGGCCTCATGTATATGAGACAAGCACTCTTACTCTTGCCACTAGGCCATACCCCCAGCCCATATATTGACTCTTTTTTTTTTTTTTTTTGGCCAGTCCTGGGCCTTGGACTCAGGGCCTGAGCACTGTCCCTGGCTTCCTATTGCTCAAGGCTAGCACTCTGCTAGCACTCTGCGACTTGAGCCACAGCGCCACTTCTGGCCGTTTTCTGTATATGTGGTGCTGGGGAATCGAACCCAGGGCCTCATGTATACGAGGCCAGCTCTCTTGCCACTAGGCCATATCCCCAACCCTATATATTGACTCTTAAATCATTGTTTTTCTCACTACATTGTTTTAAAAAAAAAAAAAGAAAAGAGGCGAAAGTCACAAATATAGTTTAAGGAAATGTTGTGAGGTTGCCAGAGTTGATCTCAGTATCTCCTCATTAAAAAAAAGCCAAGGGGCTGGGAATATGGCCTAGTGGTAGAGTGCTTGCCTCGTATACATGAAGCCCTGGGTTCGATTCCTCAGAACCACATATATAGAAAAAGGCACAAGTGGTGTTGTATGTGGCTCAAGTGGTAAAGTGCTATCCCTGAGCAAAAAGAAGCCAGGGACAGTGCTCAGGCCCTGACCAGGACTGGCAAAAAAAAAAAAAAAAAAAAGAAAAAGTTAAAAAGAGACAAAAGATGAGTCAACCTGCCATTGTCAGAGGGCTCAGCAGACTAACACAGAGAAATGTATATCTATGTAAGCAGTTAAAGCTTTAGTGGTGAATTACAAGTATGGATCAGATACCCACCGATAAGCAAAAATACAAGCATCAAATAGCGAGTTCAAATCCTAGTCTAGTACCCACGCCCCAAAAAGAAGAAAGAAAGAAAAAACACACTTTAGTGGTTGAGCTGTTTCTCCCCAAGGGTTTTGGTTTATTGGCTACAGCTGAAGCAAATGTGTGTTCACAGACCAACTGTAGTGGAGGAAAACTAAGTCCATGGATGTTGCCTCTAAACTCCCTGGGGCTCCTCTTGTAACATTTTAGGGCATGAGCAAGTCTGCTTCTCTTTAGGTAACCAGCCTCCTCCAGGCTCCCTGCACCAAACCTGAGACCAGGGTTTAATGTCAGAAACTTCCTCCTAAAGTCTGGGGGTACAGATACACTACTAGCTCTTTTCTGTTTACCCCTCGAAGGGAAGGCTGCTTTTGCTCTTTTGATACCTGTGCGTTTCTTCACAAACGAAGAGGAGAAGGGTGCTGCCCCAGCCTGGCTGTTAGTACAGGCATTGCTCCAAAAAGGACAATGTCACCCCTGAGCCATGCCCAGCTTTGTGCCTTTCCCAAAGAGCCTTGTACGGGACAGAAGGGGCTGGACCCAGCCCTCCTGTGACCACCAACTATCTCTTAGCCAATCCTGGTCACTTCATTTTTCTTATGGGAAAGCAATTTTATCTGTGGAGACACAAACAATAGTTTTTGCAGGTTACTGGAAGATTTCTCCCTCTAAAAGGGAGAGAAAAATGCTGGGTACCAGTGGCTCACATCTGTAATCTTAGCTACTCATGAAACTTAGATCTGAGAATCTGAGCAGAAAATCCATGAGACTCTTATCTCCAATTAACCAGTATAAAGCCCAAAGTGGAACTGTAGCACAAGTGGTAGAGTACGAGCCCTGAGCTCATTACTAGCACACACACAAAAGAGAGACAGGCCACTTGAGTCATGTGGTCTACAATATGGCTGCCATTTAGAAGCAAAAAGAACTAGAGCTGTCAAACAGCACGAGGTGGGAGCTGCCACAGAAGTCAGTGCAGCCACTGAACTAGCCATGCCGTTAACAAGACCTCACCTCACCTCACCTCAGGATGCTTTATGTTACGCAAGAAGCATCCTTGACAGCTCCACACCCTGCTGGGTACATGAAGTTACTGTCACCCTTGTTTCAGAGGGACAAGAAGCACAGAGCCTGTGACCCTAAAGACACAGCCAGAAAGGGGCCCAGTGCCAGTGCAGCTCTACTCCTCCTGGGACTCCCTGGGTCCTGCATACAGAAGGAAGTTCATACATGTTTGTTTCTCAACAACAGCCTTTCTATGCAATTCCCATAAAAGTTTCCCTGGAAGTGGGGCCCTGGAGCCTCCTTGAAGCCGAAGCAGCCACTTGCTGGCTCCTGAGTAACAACCAACTGCTTCCATGTAAACCACTGTGTTAGGCAGCTTTCCACCACTGTGACAAATACCCAAGGTAAGTCCATTTATTTAAAAGAGGAAAGGTTAAGGGCTGGGAATATGGCCTAGTGGTAAAGTGCTCGTCTCGTATACATGAAGCCCTGGGTTCAATTCCTCAGCACCACATATATAGAAAAAGCCAGAAGTGGCTCTGTGGCTCATGTGCCAGAGTACTAGCTTGAGCAAAAAGAAGCCAGGGACAGTGCCCAGGCCCTGAGTTCAAGCCCCAGGACTGGCAAAAAAAACAAAACCAAACAAAAGAGGAAAAGTTACTTTTGACTCATGGTTTTGAAGGCTTCAGTCCAGAGCTGGTTGGTCCTATTATTTGGGTTGTAGTGGCCCGGTCCATCTCAGCAAGTATGGGTGGCAGGAAGGCTGCTCAGCTTACAGAAGCCAGGAAGGGAAAGAGAGACCGGAAGGGGCCACTGTCCCAATGTCTATGCCAAGGACATGCCCTCACAACCTAACTTCTTCCCACTAGGCCCCACCTCTTAAGGTTCTACCATCTCCCAATAGCACCACAGGCTGCTGACAAAAGTTTTTAATCCATGGCCTTTGGGGAAAACTCTAGATCCAAACTACAGCACTGAGATTCCAGGGCAGAAACTTCTCATTTCCAATATACAGTAGTCTCCTTTACCCAAGGTTTTGCTTTTCCATAATTTCAGTTACATAGAGTCATCTGCAGTCTGAAAATACCCAAAGGAAAAATCCCAGTAAGAAACAACTCCTATAGTTTTAAATTGCACACCATTCTGGGTAGTACCATATACTCTCATGCCAATCTACATGAGAGATGAATGATTCTCTGTATGTTGTATCTGCCACATATATGCTACTCCCCCATGAGTCACTTAGGAGCTATCATCATTAACTATCACTACCAAAACTGCATTCAAGGACTACTTATTTCACTTACTAATGAAAGGCCCCCAAGAGGAGAGACTGTGGCAATCTGGACTTGCTGTAAACAGGCCTTAATGTGATTCAAGTTTTCAACAACAACAACAACAACAAAAAAGTTTCCTGACAATCAGAAAAACAAGAAGAGTATCTGCGAGGTTGCCAAGACCTCCAGTAAGACAAATCTACCCCATGAAATTGTGAAGAAAAAAACTTCTTCTGATATCGCTGTCAAGTGCAAAGCGTCAAAGCCACATCAGGTTTAAATCTATAATGTTCATTCACTCCATCTCACACGGACATGGGATCATCACATATCATGGTAAGAAGGATGAGCACAGTACAAGGTATTCTGAGAGAGACCATGTTCACATGACTTCAATTACATATACTGTTATTAACTGTCCATTTTGTTATTAGCTCTAGTTGATCTCTATCATAGGTGTGGATGGAAAAAAACATCTATTATACATGCATGTATATATATATGTATATATATAATGTGTATACACACACACAAAAAAATCAAGTACTAGTCCCACTTTCAAGCCTCTACTGGTAGTCTCAGAGCATATCCCCACCTTAGTTAAGGGGAGCACTTACCTGGTGGCTCATACTGCCTATAATCCTAGGTACTCAGGAGCTGAGATCTGCGGATTATGAATCAAAGCCAGCCCAACTAGACTCTTATCTCCAAGGAACCAGCAAAACACTAGAAGTGGAGGTGTTATTCAGTGGTAGACTGTCAACTTTAAGTAGAAAAACTAAATAAGAGTGCAGGGTCCTGAGTTCAAGTTCCAGTGTCAGCACAGAAAAAGAGTGCAACCATAGGAAGAAAAGTCCTCCCTTCCTCCGCCCCCTCCCCATCTCAGCTGTCCCCATCTCAGCTGTGATGGATAGTCGGGGTTTAATGCAGGCTGTATAGGATCACCAGGGTGACAAGGCCACAGCCACCACCGCCACACTGTGACTGCCCACTTTTATCCACCCTCATCTCTAGCATGTTATCTTCCTCATATGCAACAACTCTGGGAGAAAGGAAGGGGAAAGTGACTAAGCAATGACGGTGCTCAGCCTTTCAGTCACTAATTAACACCAACAGGCTTGAGAGATGATTAGCCCAAGTGCAGCTGGGGCTGGGAGGTGAGTTCACAGAGCAGCTCTTGGAATTATTTTCCCTTTCTTAGCTCTGTGCCTAGTAGCTGCTAGAGCTGAACAACAACAAAAGTCATGTGTTGTTGAGAGCCTGGCCTTAAATGATGAATTCAGCCAAACCAATTAATTTCTGCATTTCAGACTTCTTGGATGTAAAAATGGAGTAAATCAATTATTCTTTCAACCAAGCAGTGCTCCGTATGCTACAGGCCCTGTGCCAGACCCCACGGTGGACCAGAGAAGTGTGTTCCAGGAAGGACACAGGCAGTTAAAACACACTTCACCAGGTGGGTGCTGGTGGCTCACATGTGTAATCCCAGCTACCCAGGAAACCGAGATCTAGGAATCATGGCAGAAAAGTCCATGAAACTTTCATCTCCAAATAACCATCAAAAAGCTAGAAGTGGAGCTGTGGCTCAAGTGATAGCTTCTTTTTGCTCAAGGCTAGTAGTGCTCTATCAGGAATAGTGCCCCAGCCCTGAATTCAAGCCCTACTACCAACACAGACTTCTCGAGCCCACAGCATGGGTGGCATCCCAGCTGGGGAATCAGAGAATAACCTATAATTCTGAGGGATGAATTATAATTGAGAATTGTCCAGGCAAGGCAGAGGAGGACTTAAGAGAGCACAGAGCCCAAGAACTGAAGTAGGTTCAAGGAACTTGCCTGGAGGAAGCAAGGAGGTAGAAAGAAGGCTTTGTGGAAGAGGCTGGTGAACAGGTCCTGGGGTGAGGACAGCACAGGGGGTCATGAGCAGGTGGTGATGGGATTGCACTGGCTGCCTGGTGGAGAAGGGGAAGGAGCCAGAAGGGTGCAAGTAAAAGAAAGTTGGTGAGAGAAAAGGTCATGAGGCTGGAGGCAACAGGAACATGTAGGACAGTATTTAAGAGCTTAAGGAGCCAGTGGCTCACACCTGTAAACTAGCTAATCAGGAGGCTGAGATTTGAGGATTGTGGTATAAAAACAACTCTGGCAGAAAAGTCTGTGCCATTACTCTCTCCAATTTAAGCATCAAAAAGCCAGAAGTGCAGGTGTGGTTCAAGTGGTAGAGTGTCAGCCTTGAGCAAAAAGCTAAGGGGGAGCTTGAGGCTCTGAGTTCAAGCCCTAGTACCAGCACCAAAAAAAAAAAAAAAAAAAAAAAAAGCTTAAAATCAATCAACTAGTAAGAAGCTAGGTACAGGAAAGAAGGGCGGGGGAGCACATCTGATATCTAGCTTTCTAGATATCGCTCCTTGTGGCGGGGGTGGGGGGGTGGGGAAAGAAGATGCAAAGTTCAGAGGTGGCTGGAATCTCGTGTCACACACTGTGACCCACCCAGAGAAGCACATGCAACTACTCACCTGTATTCCCCTCCTGACTCAGCCCAGCCCACCCAGTACACCCTGCCCTCCAGCCTGGGGTAAACCTTGGCTGTGCTTATTCTTCCAAAGGAAATCACAGAGGTTAGAAAAGTTTCTAGGGCTCACAGTCCCAACAGCTAAGAGCAAGAGCAGGAGATAAAATAAGTTAGGACATGAGATGCAGCAGCCTGGAAGAATCAGAAAGAACAGCTTGGGCGGAGACTAGGTAGAGGTTGGCTAAGTGGTAGAATGTATCCCTAGCACTCATAAAGGCTTGGGTTCAATCCCCGACACTGCATATGAATACATACACATCACACACATAAAGCACAATAATAGATTTGCTCACACCTGTAACCCTAGCTACTCAGGAGTCTAAGATCTGAGGACTGCAGTTCGAAGCCAGCCTAGGCAGGAAAGTCCAAGACTCTCATCTCTAATTAGCATAAAAAAGTAGATTTGTTCAGACCATGAAAGTTTCAGAACTGAGTTTTCCATTAGGCCTATCAAAGAAAGTGTCACTGATTCTCTTTAAGGGCTTCTTGCATCTTGACTTAAGAATCTTTGTGCAATGCACCTGTGTGTTGGTGGTTCACACCTCTAATCAGCATCTCAAGAGGCTGAGATCTGAGGATCAGGGTTCAATGCCAGTTGAAATAGAAATTTTTATGAGACTCTTATATCCAATTAACCAGCAGAAAACTGGAAGTAAAGGTGTGGCTCAAGTGGTAGAGTGCTAGCCTTGAGGGAAAAAGCCAACTGAGAGCACAATATTTTGTGTGTGAGCAACACATACACCAAGGACACCAAGGATAGCCTATGTGTGCCTTCCAAACTATTCTAGGGCACAGCTTCATGGCTGGGTCTGACTTCATCTTAGGAAAGAACACAGGCTGCTGCTGTAAATCAGGACCACAGCTCCTCCAACTTTCACTGGGGGTCATCAGCCATTCCATATGGCAGTTCAAAACAGAGACAACTGCTATAAGATGGGAAACAGGAACAAGAGGGAATCACAGGAAATGCTACCCCTGAAGCTGAGGCCATCTTCTGGCCTCATCCATGGTCTAAGCTCTGTGCTTCCTGCTGGCCTGCACCTGCTAATCATGCCTTTTCTACCAGGAGGGCTGAACTTCCCCAGGCTTGGTGATTAGGCCCTATTCTGCCAGTAGCAAAGCCAGTCATAGCTACAAAGCATGAGAACTTGCCATTCACTGGCCATGTTTAGGTTATCTTGTATAATCCCCACAGAAACAAAAAGCACATTTTGCTGACCAAATTCTGAGCCATGAAGGCAGAAGAAGATGAAGATCTTTTGTTAAACCGGGTGGAAGGCAATATGTTAGTGTTAGTTATATTGTTCCTTTTTAAGTTTCTATGTTTCTACAATCATGTTTAGGGTGTGTGTTTTTTAATTTGAAAAGAAGCTGAACTGGACACATACTCTTTTTTTTTTTTTTTTTTTTGCCAGTCCTGGGGCTTGGACTCAGGGCCTGAGCACTGTCCCTGGCTTCTTTTTGCTCAAGGCTAGCACTCTGCCACTTGAGCCACAGCACTGCTTCTGGCTGTTTTCTGTATATGTGGTGCTGGGGAATTGAACCCAGGGCCTCATGTATACGAGGCAAGCACTCTTGCCACTAGGCCATATCCCCAGCCCTGGACACATACTCTTATCATTGGGGATGTGGAGGCAGAAGGATCAAGAGTTCAAGACCAGGATAGACTCTGTTATAAAGTAAGAACCTATCTCCCAAGAGAATAAGAGGGATTAAGGAGGAAAGGAGGGAGGGAAGGAGGAAGAATGGGACAGAGGAAGGGAGGAGGGAGAAGCTGAGGCCTACCACCCTGAAGTCAGTCTAAAACTATCTGCAACAACCAACATCATCAAAAGAACATAAAGGGGCATACTACCAGCCTCCCCCTAGCACCAGACTTGGGGGTGCCCTCACCTGGATTATTCTTGATATTGACAGTCTCATGAAGGAGAACGAAATCAAAGACAAGAAAGGGGCACAAATTACCAAAAGCGATGATCAGCCCTGAGTAAAGCAAAAAGACAAGTGGGATGATTTTCAAATTCTCTACTAGCCAGGGAGAAATGGACTAAGATCAGTTTATAGGAGGAAGAGGCTAGAGAATCACACTTCAAGGCCAGCCTTGGCAAAAAGTTAGTACAACTGTATCTCAACCAATCGTTCGGTGTAATAGTCTGTGTCTAGTACCCCCAATGAAATGGGAGGCTAACATCAGGGGAATCACAGTTTCAGCAGTCAAGCAAAAAAGTTCACAAAACTCCCATCTCAGCCAAAAAAAAAAAAAAATTTCAGGGTGTGGTAAATATGCCTGTCATCCCAGTTATGGTAGAAAGTATCAATAGGAGGATCAGAGTCTGGGCTGGCCAAAGCAAAAGCCCTGTCTCAAAAATAACCGAAAGTGACTGGAGACATGGCTCAGGAGGCAGAATGCCTGAGTAGCAAGCCTTGAATTCAAACCCCATTGCTGAAAAAAAAACCCTAAAAAGAACAGTTTAAACTTTGCTGCATGTTCTTTTGTTTTTCAGAACAGACAAGAATCCTCATACTCCCCTTTAAAAACTCCTAAATAAGTTATTAACATACTGAAATAGGGCTCACAAGAGCTACTATATCACTTTACAAAGGTCATAAAAAAACAGCAATTTTACTGGGTGCTAGTGGTTCATGCCTGTAATCCTAGCTACTCAGGAGGCTGAGATCTGAAGATTATGGTTTGAAGCCAGCACAAACAGGAATGTCTGTGAGACTTTGATCTCCAATAAACTACCAAAAAGTTGGAAGTGGCACTGTGGCTCAAGTGCTAGAGCACTAGCCTTGAGCAAAAGAAGCTCAGGGATAGCATGCAGGCCCTGAGTTCCAGCCCCAGGATGGGTAGGGGGCACGCGGGCAGGCATGCACACATGCATGCACACACAGCATTTTTAACCTATGTATAAAGTAAGTGACATTCAGTCTCAACATATTTTAAATATTTGTGAACATTTACTGCTACATATTTGCCTTTATAATGTATCTGTTTCATATAATTTAGAAATCTTTATGAAGAACCAAACTTCTAACAACCATGTATATATTGCACAAATGTAATCTGCCTCTCTAAACCGAGCTTTTCAATATGGCAAATGACAGAAATCTGGTGTGCCTTTATGATAACAACATCCCAATCCCCAAGTCGCCTGTAAAACCACAGATGTAAAATACCACTGCTAGATGCTCAGAAAGCTGGAAGCTGTCAAAGACCATGCAGTCCAAATAGCTTACCTACAACTGGGGAAACTAAGGCCAAAGCCTGGCATGACTTATCTAGCCCACCTAAGTTAGTCACCAGAAATAAAGTTGCCCCCGACCGTTGGAGATGAAAGGCGATAAAACAGGGTCAGACCTGGGGCCAGGAATGGCTGTTATACTCAAGGCAGTGAAAAATGGAAACTGATGGTGGAGGACAAGCAAAGCTGGAATGTACTGGCAGAATCATGCTAGATTTGAGGATAAAGACAAGAATCTGAGGCTATTCTCAGTATTGGTAGCTCTCCATTTAAAGGAAGAATATAGCACATCTTCATACATAATAAACCTAGTGAGCTCATTCAAAGCGATGAGCTCCAGGTCACCAGAAATCTAATTCCCCTGAAATGCTTTCATGCTCACTAGTGCAAAATGAATATTTTTATATAAACATGCAAGTTTTTTTCAAGAATGAAGTTGGTTTGCTTTGGTTATGTGTGATATTGTGTGTGTGTGTGTGTGTGTGTATGTGTGTGTGTGTGTGTGTGTATAATAGTACTGGGACCTCTAGTTCTCACTTGGCTTTTTCTTCAAAGTTGAAGCTCCACCATTTGTGCCACATTTCCAGTTTCAATTTTTATTGGTTTATTGGAGATAAGTCTCTCTCCAACTTTTCTGTCTGCCTGGCTTCAAATCACAACCCAGAGAATTCAGCCTTGTTAGGATAAGAGGCATAAGCCACTGGTACCCAGTTAAAATTTAGTTTTGAGAATTCACAAGAAAATAAGTTCACATTTCACAGGAAATAAATTTAGTACTCTGATAGTTTTGGAGATCAAAATGTTGGAGATCAAATCCAGGGTCTCCTGTATTGCTAGACAAGCGCTGAGCTACAACTCCAGGCTTCCTACTCTAATTCATGAGGGCTTAAATAACTTGTACACAGATGACAACTCATCTATATGACCTAAAATAAAATTGCCTGGTTTGCAAATAAGCCTTGGAGAACATACAGTACTTATACATCACTGATCCTAAAAGACAAATATATCAACAGCCCCTTATCAATCCAGATAATGTTATGAGTCCAAAGATAGGCACATGACATAGAGATAACAATTTATTGCTCTAGCATGAAGTATCAAGAATGCTAGCTTTATTGATATCCATCCTGAGAATGGAAGAGTAGAACTTTCCTCCCTTCTCCTGTAGCTCACCTTGATCATTAACCTAACAAGGAAGAGATGATTCTGTGACAGACACTTCTTGGGTTTGGAAGCACCATATGTATTTCTTCTTTTTTTTTCTTCACTAATTCTGTATCCTGCTACTAGTTATCACTGATCCCCCATCACCTCTGCAATAAATAAAGTTGCTGATACGCCTTCCCAGGTGAGCTCATCCCTTTATCTGGGCACATCCAGTCGAGCAGACACAACTATTCCCACGTGCTGCTCAGGATGAGGCTTATTTCATCATCCTTCCCTGAGCAGGTGTCCCCATTCCAGAAGAAGGGGGAGCTCCGATTCACGCCTCTGCCTTTGCATTCTGTGCTACCATTTCAAGTATTTTTACCTTCACAGAGTATGATTTAAAGGAATGAACAGGAAGCTTGAAAGCCAGAAAATCCTGGGTAGAATCCCAGCTTCCATACCCAAATTGAGTTCTATGGCTGGGAACAAGTTATTTCCCCTTCTGCACCTCGATTCCTAGGACAGGTGCCCAGAAGAAATGAGATTAAGAGTATAATGGCCTGGCACAAAGTAGGTGATCCACAATGCTCCTTTCCTACCTCTTCCCTGTAAATAGCTTGTCTCCAGGCTGTTTTTTCCCACTGTACTCACACACATATGCACATGAGCATGCACATGCACACGATGCACACAATGCAAACAATACACACACACACACACACACACACACACACACACACACACTCTTCCTGTTGGCCATAATTTCTTCACCTGAATCACAAAGAGTGTTTTTAAACCTCTATCAGGAAATGTGATTACAGAGCCATTGCCCAACTGTGAGCTTCTTGAAATAAAAATGACAAGACTACAATATATAGCTAAAATGAGGCCACATAAAGACTGCAGAAGCGAATCAGAGGCCCTGGACTCCACAAGGCTTTCTGGGATCTCCTTCCTCAATCCAAAGCATGTCAAGATTTATCACAAGAAAACTTACAGCAACCCATTACATGTCAATTTCAGATAAACAAAGACTTTTCTAGTATCTTGCAAGCACTATAGTAAAGGAAAGAATGAACACCAGACATACATACAGCTGACTGCCTTCCACCTCTGCCACCTACTTCAAGCAGCTCCTAGCCAGAACCAGGAGACAGAAGGCAAATACATGGCCAGAGGCTCTCAGCTCTCTTCAACACAGGCTCTTACAGGAGAGGCACTCAGTTTAGAAAACCAACATTGTCCAGTCTATATACATACAATCCATCCACCGATGTGTGTGTTCTATGGTATTTTTATTCATTTTAAATAAAACTCTGCTTAATGAGTATCTATTTTAAGTTTTATACAATCCAAAGAACCCATACGTCAATACAAGTGACTTTTCTCTTCATTCTGCATTAGAATTTATGTCTTATAAGAAAAAAAAAAAGGTGATAAAATCACATGAGGATGCACATACGGCATGGTATAAACTGAAATATCATCTCTATTGGATGATTATGAAACTTCTCAGTCAGATTCCTGCCTTCTGTCCATCTAGTCTCGTATGTTCATCCCAGCTACCACAAAGATCCTGTCACTTTCTTGCTCAGATCCTCCCGGGCCTCCCATCTCACTCGGGAGAAAAGTTAAAGTCTTCTCAATGGCCCCTGAGGTCCTGAGGGACGTGGCTCACTCTAGCTCCACTACTCTTCCCTAACTACTCGGCTCTGGACACCCTGGCCACTGCCCACAGCATCACTGCCTGACCTCCTCTCCTCTCCCCCAGGGCTTGTGGCACCAGCTTCTCCAAATGCTGCCTTCTCTAGTCATACCACATCAAACCACAGCCCCGATCTTATCACATCCTGTCCCTTCTATGCCTATACAACATGCATATGCACACACATATATATGTACATATACATATGTACATATGTATAGATAGGTACGCATACATACATACATGTGTATAGAGACATATGTGTGTGTGTGTGTGTGTGTGTACTGGGGCTTGAACTCAGGGCCTACTGTGTCTTAGTTTTTTTCACACCAGCTTGGTACTTTACCACTTGAACCACACCTTCACTTCCAGCTTTTCTGGTAGATAATTGGAGATAAGAGTCTCACCAACTTTCCTGCCCAGACTGGCTTCAAACCATAGTCCTCAGATCTCAAGCCTCCTAAGTAGCTAGGATCACAGGTGTGAGGCACTGGCACCCGGCTCTAGTTACATGGTTTTCACACTCCCTCCTAGAATGTAAGGGACACATCATGGCATTCTACTTACCACAGCATCCTCAGCACAGTACACATTTAATAAAATCAATGAGTGACTGGGTAAATCGACTTAAGGCATAAATATTAACAAGCTATCGTAGGATGTATAATATTTAATGAAAGCTGATTGGACATGTGCTTTTGTTTCAAGATGTCAATGTTGAAAAACAACCCTTCCCCTAAAGCCCCTCTCTTTGCTGTCTTCCTTATTAGAAAAGTATAAAGAGCTGGAGGGAGCTTGTGAGTTTCCTGCTACTGATATTAATATTCAAAAATGCAAGGGCTAGGGGCACAGGTCAGTGAATATGTAGCCCTAAGTTCCATCCCTAGCACTGGAGACAGGGGAAACACTAAACAGAGGAAGAATGTGTGGAGAGCAGGGCATGGTAGCATAAACCTGTCATCCTAGCTGGGGAGGCTGAGGCAGGAGGAGGGGGAATTCCAAGCCAGTCTATGATAGCCTCTCAAAAATAAGAGTAAAACTAAAATAACGATGTAGCCTTTCTGTACTATGGTTATTTTCACTATTGTTATTTCATAAATGATGGGGTTTTTTTTAAGTATATATTTACAGCCAGTGACTCATGCCCATAATCCTAGCTACACAGGAGGAGGATATCTGAGTATCACAGTTCAAAGCCAGCATGGGCAGGGAAAAAAAAGAAGGAAGAAGGAAAGAAAAAAGGCCAAAAAAGGGGTCAGAAGTAGAGCTATGACTCAAGTGGTAGAGTTAGCCTTCAGCTAAGAAACTCAGGGTCAGCAACCAGGCCCTGAGTTCAAGCCCCAGGGCCAGTACACACACGTACACGTGCACGCACGCACACACACGCACGCACACACACAGAGTACATATTTACCTGAAATAATATCCTCTTAAAATACTTCCCAGCTCCTCATCCCCAGACTAATGAGTGAAGAAATTCTAGAATTAAAGTTCTCATGTGACACCTCCAACACAACAGGCACCCAGCAAACATGTGCTGATTTGGCAAAGTTTGCACCTGTCCACCCTTTGTACCAGAGTCCAAGCAAATGACCTGTACACGTAACACATGCCACAATCCAGAACCACACCCACGGTCCTCACCTGTCTGTCGCGTCCCTGATGAGCTGCTGCAGGTCCACCTCCTGCTTCCGCAGGGTTCCGAAGGAAGACTGGCTTTCCACCAGGCTTTTGCCACCCACATTCAGCTTCACTTTGCCCAGAACCGTCTCGATGGTCCCACTTATGTGGTTTTCAAACTTGCCCTCATACTTCACAAAGTCTGACTCCAGGACCACTGGAAAGGATGGAGAAGAGGAAGTGATGGCCTGGGTGTCAGGCCTCCTGGCTTCCAGACCCATCAGCCCACGCCAACCAGGAGATACACGTGGGAGACCACTCAGAAGGAGCCCCTAGCCCTGCTGCCTGAGTAAAAGAAAGCCAAAGCCAAGGGCTCCCGCCTGTAATCCTAGCTACTCAGGAGGTTGAGATCTGAGGATCAAGGTACAAAGCTAACCTGTGTAGCAAGTCCCAAGTGAGACTCTTATCTTCAGTTAACCACCAAAAACCCAGAAGTGGAGCTGTGGCTTAAGGAGTAGAGTACCAGCTTCACTGAGCAAAAATATTAAGTCACAGGCTGGGAGTTCAAATCCCAGTACCAGCACGCAAAAAAGAAAAAAGAAGCAACACAAAGACACAATGCCTATCATATAAAATAATATTTATCAAAGTGAAGTCCAGCTAGGAATATGGCCTAGTGGCAAGAGTGCTTGCCTCGTATACATGAAGCCCTGGGTTCGATTCCCCAGCACCACATATATAGAAAATGGCCAGAAGTGGCACTGTGGCTCAAGTGGTAGAGTGCTAGCCTTGAGCAAAAAAAGAAGCCAGGGACAGTGCTCAGGCCCTGAGTCCAAGACCCAGGACCGGCCAAGAAAAAAAAAAGTGAAGCCCAGGAAATGGAAGCAATAGTGTTTTTTTTTTTCTTTTTGTCTTGTTTGTTCATTTATCTGTCTTTGGGAGGATACAGTGGGGGCGCAGAAATGAAGGGATAGAGGGAACAAATGCAGCAGTGGTATTCACTGAACACCATCTTTAAAATGAACTCTGTAACTTGTAGGGAGGGACAGGAGGGAAAAATTGGAAGAAAGTGAAGGGAGAGGTGACATTGTCCAAAAAGAAATGTACTCTTTACCTGACTTATGTAATTGTAACCGCTTTGTACATCACCTTTATAATAAGAAGAAAGTAATTTTTTTAAGGTGCAGATGGAATCTGGTTGCTCTAACTCACCAGGGAACTCTGGATTATTGTTTTACAATCCCAATAAATATAGAAGAGAGCATTAAAAGCATTTATACAGTTTAGCAAAACATTTAAAAGCAGACTATGATATAGTAAAGAAAGTGTTTTAAGCTAAGGGGAGGGCAACACATCCTCATACCCCAGATGGGCCTTCCCATCTGCCGGGTCAGCCACCTGACTGTCCTTGGCCATTTTGGTCACCAGTCTTAGACATCAATCCCTTGGGCTAAGCTACCATCTCCACTCAAGTAATTCCGTCTCATATTTACATTCTTCTAGCTGAAGGCTAGCCAATCATTCAATCCTTATGAAGCAATTCCTTATCTGTTTTCCTGATAAAGTCACAGACATGCCCTAACCCTGAACATACAACCCTCACTCCTACCCCTTCTTCCTGGCTCCCACACACTAAGGAATATGCCACACTAAGAAGTAACAGCTAACACCCCAGCTTGAATCAAGTCAGCTGGGGACTGCAGCCCTGCCCCCACCCCCACTCCCACCATCCTGACCATATCCAGGTGATTGTTGTCAGTGCCTGCAGGCTCTGCCCTTTGTGTCTGAACTCGCAAGATGAATATCAGATGATCTCATATTTGAACTGCCAACCTTATTAGGACTCCAGGTTTTTACTGTTATTTATATTTGTTTTTGTTTATTTCCGCTAAAGATTGAGCCCATGGTTTCATAAATGCAAGCAGTCTAGTTCTGAGCCACTTCCTCAAGCCCTGGCAGACCTTAGACAACTCCTCCCCGAACTGAGATTTTCATGTGTTATTCAGAGAGAATTAATGGTAACTACCCAATGGATTCTGGTTACTAGCTGATATTATGTACAAAGAGTAAATTCACAGTCTTGACAGACAGGTGGGTTTGCACCAAACCAGATCCCTTCTGATAAACAGAACAGACCCAGGTTCTCCCAAAGGCTACTGCATACACAGCCATTCTCACTACAGGACACAGTTCTGGTATCAGGCCCACCATTGCTGTTAGGAACTCTTGTTTCCAATCTTGTCTTGCAGCAGACAGGGAAAATCAAGACTTTGTGGCTCACACCTGTAATCATAGCTACACAGGAGGCTGAGATCTGTGGTCATGATTCCAAGCCAAACCAACCTGGGCAGTAAAGTGTGCGAAACTATATCTGCAATTAACCAGCAAATGGCCAGAAATGAAGCTGTGGCTCAAATGATAGAGCATCCGCCGTGAATAAAAAAGCTAAGGGAAAGCACCCAGGCGCTGAGTTCAAACCCCAGAACCAGAAAAGAAAAAAAAAAAAAAAAAACAAACAGAAAAAGGCTGTGCACACTCAAATGCCACCCTAGACACACCTCCACAGAAGATGTCCTTTGTGTACACTTTGACATCAAGCCATCAATTGCTGCTGACAAGAGAAGAGATGAAAAGAACCAACAGGCTATTATCAATGGACCACCAACAACCACCCTTTATTCCTTCTATCTTCACACCCTTGGGTAACACATGCCAATGTTGTTCTGAATGGTAAAAATGAACAAAAAATAACCATGCTGCATCTGCTCAGCAAACAAAGCCGTGCCGCTTGGCATCACCACTCTACACCAGCAGGATGCTCCAGCCCCAGATGCTGATGGCGGTCACAGATTCTCCAGTCACACTGGCTGCAAGTGTCCGCACCAATACACCCGTCTCCTTCCACCCTCTTGATCAGTGTGACACATAACAAGTCCCAACACTAAACCAAATTTGGGGTAAGGAACCCAGCCCTCTTGTGTTGAATGACTACACCATCTACAGTGAGCATGACTGATATTTATGACAACACTGAAGAACCATATTAATTCATTACGCTATGAGACTGGAGAATTTTTGCACTGTATGAAAGGATATGCTTAAGATATCACAGAAAGGAAAGGAGAATTTGTTAGAAGGTATCCCCCTCAATTCTAGACAACACATATCTTGAAAAACCACCTTCAATTCTAGACTGATTACAGAATGCGTACAAAGGGACATACCTGGATTCAGAGATTGATCTTCTGTCAGTACATCTCCCAGGGTGACAGATAGAAACTGGTACTTGGGTCTCTGCCAGCACCAGTATCTCCTCTTTTTAGTCACCAGACTTAGAAGTTGTAATTTATCAGAGTCATTCAAGTTTGAGACTGAAATCAGGTTACCATCATCATCAACTTCTTTAAGAAAATTCCTTGTTGCTTTGGCAAACATTTTGAAGACCCAAAACTATCTGGAAAAAAGAAAGTAAGATTATCCTAAAGACAAATGCGAAGCTACATTATGTTGTGTTTTTTTTCTAAAGTTATCATGTTCTATAGTCTCATCGGTTCACATGAAAGAGCATCTGCTTTCTAGTAAACTGGCTAATGAGTTTAGGTAAGGATAAATAAATCTACCTGAGATACAGAAAGAGAAAATATCAGTCAGGATAGGCTAGATTATACTCCAGAAACAACAACCCCCAACTCTCAGTGGCTAATAACAAAAAAGTTTTATTTGTTCCTATCCAGGAAGACAGGGAGCTTTGTTTATTGTAGTTAGTAAGGATCCAGACCAAAGGAGAAGCAACTCTCTTAAACAATGTCAGTCAAGAGGCAAATAAATGAAGTACCTGTAACATTTATGACCCCAAAAAATGCTTATTTAAAAAAAAAAACTTGCACAAATAAAACTTAAAACACTCCAATAGAAACATGGATAAGGGTCATAAATATCTATTATAATTCACAAATGGAACATAACCAGATATATTCATATGTACACATACACCTCACACACTCACAGAATAAGGAAAACCAGTACACAAAGAAAGCAAATAAAAAAATTTAACCTGCCAGGTGTAGGTGGCTCACTCCTGTAATCCCAGCTACTCAAGAGGCTGAGATCTGAGGATCGTGGTTCAAAGCCAGTTCTGGCAGGAAAGTCCATGAGACTCTTACCTCCAAGTAACCACCAAAAATAGTGGCAAGCTGAGCTGTGGCTCAAGTAGTAGACTGCTTGCCTTGAACAAAAGCAGCTCAGGGTCAGTGCCCAGACCGTAAGTTCAAGCCCCAGGACAAGCACCAAAAATTAAAATCTTAAACCTGGGAATAGTCTTGCATTTTAGCTGTTCACTTCACTTTCTTCAACATGAAATCTTTTCTGCATTATCAGAAAACACTTGCTTTACCTAGCTCTGTAGTACCTTTACTTAGAATACTACAGTAATTACTACAGTATTACTAGTAGCTTTCTGACCCTGGTCCTATATATTCTCAGGAAGAATAAGTTTTGAGTTTTTATTTTCTATTTTGACAGTGCCGGGGTTTGAACTTAGGGCTCAAATTTGCTAGGTAGAAACTCTCCTTCCTTCTTCTTTCCCGCCCTCCCCGTTTTTCTGAGACAAAAGTCTTGCTCAAGATCCTCTTGCCGCACCCTTCCCAGGGCTCGAATTGCTGAAACAGTTGTTGACCAGAAGCTTCGATATCAAACACACTTGACAAATATCAGGGAAGACCCTGCCATGTGTCAGGTACTGGGCTGAATGCACACTTTGTGCAAGATTCCTCAAATCTTTCCAACTCTGGGATGCACAGGTTGTCCACATGTTACAGATGTGCAAAGTGGCTTTTGAAGATATTAGGAAGGTGCCAGCATAAGAAAGAAAGATAAGCAGGAGCCAGGCTATCATCACAGCCCTGGGGTAGTTAGGAGAAGGCCTGCCATGCTTCTGCTGATGCCAACAGTGGCATGGGCCATCAACATGAAGCAAGGCCACTTCACCAAACATCAAAACAAGACCACTCAGTCTCATGGCTGACCCAGACCAAACATAGACATTATCCAAACCACAAGAATGACCAAAAATGACCTGGACCTCCCTCCAGTCATGGCAGTGACCCACTGAGGCTTCCTGACCACCCACAGCTGTGGCTTCATTCTGATCTCCTCTCCTTTACACTCTTTCCTGACAGCATCCAAACCAAGGGCAAGGCCTGCTCCCTTAAGCCTTCCCCTCCCCCACCCCCAAATCACCTGGGACCCTTCCCTGGAAGGAGCAACAGCCCCAACTTGTGCTGTTCCAGGAGAAACTGGAAGGCCTTGAAAGTCACCAAGAGAATTTTTCCTCCCTTGAGATTCTTCTGGAGGCTCTCTGACTCCAGAGAAGGAATGCCCTACTCTGTTGATCTCTATTTTTTTCTTTTGAAATTTGGGGTACATAGGATTCATTGTGTAAGATAAGTGTGTTCAAAAGAACAGTACTGGTTATGGTGAAAACAAAAGTCATTGTTATGATAAACCTCACTTCTGGGGTCCCTGAAGAAATGAGACATTGTTATACATGTGTGCCTGGGTCGTTTCTAACAACTTCAACATATTTTAAATTATTTTTTTTTCTTTTGTTTGCCAGCCCTAGGGCTTGAACTCATGGCCTGAGCACTGTCCCTGGCTTCTTTTTGCTCAAGGATAGCACTCTACCACTTGAGCCACAGTGCCACTACTGACTTTTTTGTACATATGTAGTGCCGAGGAATCGAACCTAGGGTTTCAAGTATACGAGGCAAACACTCGACCACTAGGCCATATTCTCAGCCCCTTAAATTTTCCTCAGTTTCCTAAATCACAATGTGAAATTCACCCTGTTAAAACGGAAGTGCCATCCTTTCATATTTTGTGATAGCTGCAGCCCAGAACCTGAGCTTTTTTAAGGCTAGCACTCTACCACCTGAGCCACAGCTCCACGTCCTGCTGTGCATGTGTGATTAACTGGAGAGTAAGAGTCTCACAGACGTTCTTGGTGGAACTGGCTTAGAACCACAATCTCCGATCTCAGCTCTTGAGTAGCCAAGATTACCAGTGTGCGCCACTGGTGCCCAGCCTGAGCCTTAATGATACTCTGCCATCTCTTAAAGAAAAGCTGGTGGGCTGGGAATATGGCCTAGTGGCAAGAGTGCTTGCCTCCTACACTTGAAGCTCTCGGTTCGATTCCCCAGCACCACATATATGGAAAACGGCCAGAAGGGGCGCTGTGACTCAGGTGGCAGAGTGCTGGCCTTGAGAGGGAAGAAGCCAGGGACGGTGCTCCGGCCCTGAGTCCAAGGCCCAGGACTGGCCAAAAAAAGAAAAGAAAAGCTGGAATAGGAGATGATGTGGTTCAAGTGGTCCACCATCCTCGAGGGGGGAAAGCCCATGGGAAAACGTGAGGCACTAAATTCAAGCCCACCGCCCCTGCCCGCACGCACACCCCAGCATCAGGACATGACATAAAGGATGGTCACACACACATTAGCTTGGGGAAAGAAGCAGCAAAGGCTTCTGGGAAGTAACGTGGACCACAGAAGGCCCGGCGGCTTGAGAACACTGGGCAGCCTGGGCGCCCCAGGCAGTTAAGGGGAAAAACAACGTTTTCGACAACTTCCTGCTCCAGCAGGCAGGCAGGCCCAGGGGCCCGGGCCCGGGGGCCCAGGAGCCCAGCCCTCACTCAGGTCTGGACTGCGTCTCAGTCAGATCCAGCTGCCCGCGCTCAATTCTGCCGTTTTCCTGTCCACCACGCACCCGCGGGTGGCTTGCGAGAACAGCAGCTCCTCTGGCCGCTCCGCCCTCGCTTCTTCCTCCCCGGGGTCTCGCAGCCTCTCCGGTCGACCTGCCCGCCTGCCCCTGGAGGGCGGATATCGCGGACGCCAGCCCCAGGCTGGGGGCCGGGTCACACCGCTCGTGAATGAATGAATGAGTGAATGAATGAATGAATGGCTTTTCTCAGGCTACAACGGATGCTTCCTCGGCGCTGCCCTGCGGTCGGTCTTTCCCAGCAGTTGGTGCTGGGAAGCAGTGCCCCAGAGGACAGGGGGGCGGGGGTCCCGAATGCCGCGCTCCTTCGCCCGGCCCCGCAGGTCAGCCCAGGCTTGGCCTCCCCCGCGCAGCGGCCCTGGCGCCCGGAAAGCCTCCCGGCACCCAGGCAGACACCGGAGACAAAGGAGGAAGGAGCAGGGTCGGGGCGGCGCACCCGTGGGGGGCACGATGGACCGGTGCGCGGGCTCCATCGTGGAAGGCTCGGGGTCGGGGGTGGGGACAGAGGTCAGCGGGATGGGGGGTCCCGGAGAGCCGGCACCCCGCGAATCGGCGGGGTAGGGGAGGAGCCGGGGAGGAGCCGGAACGGAGCCCGCAGCTCGCGCCCCCGCGCACTTACCCGCGCGCCGCCGCCGCCGAGTCCCCGCCGCCGCACGCTCACGCACCAGGCAGGCGGAGGAACCCGCAGGCCTCGGCGGCCGCAGGACCTGGGTGCGGTCCCCGCCCCCTGGCTTGGCGGGCGGGGCGGGGCGGGGGAGCGGAGGCGGGGCTGAGGAAGGGGGCGTGGACCTGAGGGCGGCGAGGGCCGGGAGGCAGGTGCGGCTCTGAGGGCCGCGAGCGCCCTGGAGGTCCGTGGAGGCAGGCCCGGACCGGAGGGAACGTCAGCCCCTCGTCCAGTGGGCTGGAGACGCTTCGACGCCATCCACCCAACGTTGGGGTGTGAACTCACTGCATCGCTTCACTGTCCACCCCGGCCTTAGGGTGGGCGCCGTCGGGCCCCTCCCTAGGAACCGCGGGATTTGTGGTGAGACCTCAAACTTGGCCTCCCCTTGTATTAGGTGCTGGTAAACTCCAGGGGAAACCGAAGGTTAGCGGGTGCTTAAGGATCACTTGCTACTTGACCATTACCTTTTCAGTCAGGATTTGTAGATCATTATTTCCCTTGTCAATGAAGAAGAGGAAATAGTTTCTGCTCTCTAAGGGCATACTTTCAACTAGTATGGAGATGCGGGGTGTCAGCGGTTCCCACCTGTAATCCTAGCTAGCTACTAAGGAGGCTGAGATCTGAAGTTCGAGGCCAGCCTGGGCAGAAAATTCTGTGACACTTTGGTCTCTCAACTCAAAAAAAAAAAAAAAAAAAACTGGAAGAGGAGATGTGGCTCAAGTGGTAGAGCCTAGCTTTGCAAAAAAAAACCTAAGGGCTAGCTCCCAGGCACTGAGTTCAAGTCCCAGTACCGGCACACACAGAAAAGGGTGAAGAAGCTATGTGGTTGCTTTCAAACCCAGAAAGGAGAAAGCAAGATCCACAAAGACACATGGCAGTATGCACTTTGTGCTGGCCTCTAAATTGTAGTGATAGTAAAGCCTTCCCCTGAGGCCCACAGTTAAAGCTCCCATCCAAAACAACCCTAGTTTCTTCCCTGCTTTACAGGCTCTCTTTTCTTCTTCCATCAGCTAGATGTTCATCTTACTAATTTCATGCACTTTTCTAATTGTCATAAAATGTCAGCTAACTGAAGACAACTTTTGTATGCTACTGCAAACTTTGAACTTACTGCATGCCATTCACTTTTTAAAAATGTTGAGTTAAAGAATGAACCCTCTTGTTTGTTTCTTCAAACAGATTGTGGGGCCTTACTCTCCTACAAAATCAGTGAAAATTAATGGATGGTGGATAAGTATGTACACAAGTGGTTGCTGACTTTGCCCAAGTGATTAGGTATTTAAAGAAAAAGCAGGTGAGTGCCCAATGACTCACAACTTTAGTCCTAACTACTCAGGAGACTAAGACTGAAAACTGCTGTTCAAAGCCAGCCTGGGACAGTCCATAAGACTCTTATCCCCCATTAAACAGCAAAAAGCTGGAAGTAAAGTGATAGAATGGGAAAAGCTGAAAAGCTAAGGGACAGCACCCAGGCCTGGAGTTCAAGTCCTAGTATTGGTGTATGTACATGTGCATACGTGCATACGTGCACACGTGCACACATCCAGACATGCACACCATTCAGCTGATAAAGATGAGTTGCCTGGCCTCAAGGGTCTAGGATGACTTGCCAAATATCCTAGTCCATTCAGGCTGCTATAACAACATTCCGTAGACCAGATAGCTTATAAACAAAAGAAATTAGCTTCTCACGGTTCTGGAAGTTAGAAGTCCCCAATTAAAGCACTGGCAGATTCAGTACCTGGTTTTTCGTTCTGTATAGAGCAACTTTTTGCTGAGTCTTCACAGGATAGAAGTAACCACCATTCTCATGTAGTCACCTCCCTAAAGGCCTAGCTGGAGGGGGTGCAGCTGGAGAAAGGTATTCCTGTTCCTTCAGGAATGGGCCTGGCAGGGATTCCATCTTTTGAGTTCCAGGCTGCCTAGGTTGCTCCAACATAGACCTTATGGGCTCCTAAGAGTGGCCAGATCCATTGTCATCCCTTGGACGGGCAGTCCCACAAACCCTGCTAACTTCAAGGAGTATTAGAATATTACTGTCCCTCTGGCCCTCCTTCCTGTCCTTCCTCCCTCCCTTCTTTTCTTCCTTACCATTTACTGGGGATTGAATTTAAGGCCTCACAATTGTTAGGCAAATGCTGTGATCAGGGAAAAGTGTCACTAAGGCTTCAGAGCATTAACAAATCAAGGTCTCATTTGCTTTTAGAGGACAATAGGTATTGACCAATTCAGATCTCATACAGAAATCTGTTAGGAAATGGCAGTAGGTTGGACATGCAGGTTGGTACATTTTCTACTGCTTACTTGTGTGCAGCTTGGTGTTTTACTGACTTCTTATAACTTTGTATTACCATCTCCAGTTTACAGATGGATAAACTAAACCCTAGAATGGCAGACTTTGAATCTGCTGAAATTCATTCTCACATTAAACTCAGGCCTGAGTTCATATTCTAACTTTACATTTCTGTTTGATATTGAAACCACTTAAAATCTTTTTAAATCACTTAAAATTACATTCTAAATCTATTATCCACAACATCCACACACAAAAAAACATATTCTTACATTGTGATGTAGATGCTGGTTTCCTTTTATGTCTTGTCTGGTAATTTCTACTATTAAACAGTCCAGAAAAAAATGCTTTTGATGGCTCTCAGCCATGTTTATATACTTCCTTATTAAATGCCATCTGCTTTTACTTATTAATGTTTTATTAAGGACCATCTGTTTGTTGCTACAGATCATATAGACTCTTCAGCAAGTTCTATTTCACCCCATCAATAAATTATGAAGCCTCATTATTACCAAAAGAAATTAAATTGGGTAGTGAAAAAGTAGAGGACAGGCTACCCATGTCCCAGGGCCATCCTCAGTTGGTCCTGTGGCCAATGCACCCCTCCCCTCACTTCTCCAGGCCCACATGTTTCATCTAAAAGTGGAAGGTGGAACCAATTTCCTAGTTACTGCATTCTGTGAATGTCTTCAGAGCTATGGGCCACCCACCCACCCAGGATCTCAGGAGAGCAGATTCTGTCTGGGAAAGCTAAGACATGGCTGTTGGGCTATGGCTAAACCTGATAGACCAAACGCTGGTAAGATTTAGGGTAGTTTGGGAGAAGAGAGCTTAGAGGGAGTAGGGGGAGCTTTTAAGGGAAGAGAGGAGAGAACTAGGAAGGGAAAGAGTAGCTGAGCTCACAAAGGGGAGGCTTCGGGTAACAATAGGGCAGTATCACTTAGGTCTTTCCTCTCTACTATTTCCCCTACTCCCTTCTTTACTCACTTCAGTGAAATGTGCTTAGTCAAGTGCATTGGTCTTTCTGGTAGGTTAAACTTTACCCTTCAAGTAGAGTTGAATCCACATTTTCACTAAGGTAACAAATGGGCCTAGAAACTGAGGCCTTCAGCCCATTGAATGAATGAATGATTTTATTGTCTATATGACCTTGATATGACAAAGATATGACACTGCCTAAAAGCATTCTAGCCCACCAAAATTAATTTGCTATCAAATGCCTTCACCAGCAGTCTAAAATAAGCAATACTTCTATTAAATTATGATATTAGGCTGTATTATATGATATTATATTAATTCTATAAGTGAATGAGGATAGACAGAAAATTCTTTCAGTGTACTCACTGAAGTGCTACTATGTCCTAGTCCCTGTCCTAGACACAGGGGAAACAGATGAAAACACATTTAAACAATTCTTCCCATAGAACGCTGGCTGTAATGAGTAGAATGACAGTAAGCAAGGCCAATAAAGAAAATACACTCCTGGTTTCAAGTAGTGAAACCAGAGTTTTTAGACCCGCAGGTCCCAATCCGGAAGTTCCACATGTCACGTCTGGCCACTGGCACTTCTACTTCACATAAAAAGATGTTAAGAGCCTGGAACCAGTGGCTCACACCTATAATCCTAACCACTCAGGAGGCTGAAGTCTGAGGATCATGGCTCAAAGCCAGCTCTGGCAGAAAAGTCCGTGAGATTCTTATCTCCAATTAACCACCAAAAAAAAAAAAAAAAAAAAAAAACTGGAAGTGGAGCTGTGGCTCAAACGGTAGAGCAGGAAAGGTCAGGGTCAGCATCTAAGACCTGAATTCAAGCCCTAGAATGGTGTTAGAGAAAGAAGGGGCAGGGGGAAAGGGAGGAAGGGAAGAGGGAGAAAGGGAAAGGTGATAATGATGGTCAGAGAGAGAAGACCTGTCACGCTACAGCAGATGGGGACTGTAGCACTTCTTCATCCTCTCCAGGGAGGATAAGGAGGTGGGGCAATGGAAGAGATGTTCTCCATGTCGCATGCTGAGCCTGGTTCAGGACAATCCTAGTGCTTGTTTTTGGAGGGGTTCCAGAGAGGTTGTTAGGAGAAGTTGTTATTGCTGTCATCTCTAATGAGCATAAACAAGTCAAGTTGCCTGGCAGGTGGTCTGTTGTATTTCTTAGGGGTGATTTCCGTTCCTTATTATAAAGACATCCTGTCCTCCCGGGATTCCAAGGCGACTGCCAAGTAACATAGCTCCACCCAGAATGGAGGCCATTCCTCGGAGCTTCTGCTTTTAGTTAATTTGTGGGCCCAGCAAATGCATCTTTTAAGCATCTTTTTTTTTTTTTTGCAAGTATTGCTTTTGTAGTTATTTCTCTTTTTTTACCCTGTGTCTCTCGAATTTGGTATTCCCTTTGAATTTCCTACTTCCAATACCAGTAAACACTGTTTCCAATATACTCAGATTAGATTACAGAGATAGTGTAGGTACAAACATAGGAAGGTGATACAAAACATTATCAATAATAGAAACTACACATACACATAGACGTTGAAAGTAGTTACAACTGTGATATATCACTTGTTTCCATAACATGGTGTTCATTTCAATTAGCATCATCTTATGTGTTTCTAAGGGTATAGCTATTGGGCCTTGTGATGCTCTGCTATGGCTTGCCTAAACCTGTACTAATTATTCCCAATAAGGGAGGCCATAGAGTCCATGTTTCTTTGGGTCTGGCTCACTTCACTTAGTATAACTTTTAAGCATCTTTTTACAGCGTGCTCTCTAAGGAGCTTGAAGGTCATTGGCAGGTTATGAGTAAAATGTTCAACAAAGTAAAAAAAAAAAAATCCACAACTCTTTTTAGGTCTGTTAGAGACTTGAGATCCCAGCACAGAACACTGTCTCAGAGACAGCCGCTGCAGAGATCCACGCCTGTGAATTCTACCTCCTGGAGCTCTAAACAGGTTCTTCCAGTGACTAACAGAGAAAATTTCCTTGTGGTACCAGCAGGGGAAGAGAAGCAGCCATTTTCAAATACAGAACATTCTGTTTATGACAGAACTGTGACTTGAACTCAGGGCCTTGTGTTCTTGCCTGACTTTTTGGCTCAAGGTTGTCACTCTACTACTTGAGCCACACTTCCATTTCAGGCTTTTTAACTAGTTGACTGGAGAGGTAAGAGTCTCCTGGATATGTTTTCCCTGGAAGGCTTCTAACTGTATTCTCAGATCTCAGCCTCCTGAGTAGCTAGGAAGACAGGCATGAGCCTCTAGCACCCAATGAACATTCATCATAAAAATGTACTTTCATAAAGCCTTGATTATTGAGGTTTTATCAGATCCATGCATGCCCTGTCATGTGGAAGGGAGTGAGAGGTACTTGTGAATTGCACAGCTCACTAGAAGACTAAGTAGTAAATAGGACTTCAGGAGTCTTCCCTCTCCCCACGTCACTGAAGGTCAATTTAGCACACATCTTTTTACCATGCCCAACTTGCAACAACAACAACACAAAACTACAAGATATTAAAAAGTATAAAAGCTTAGAGCAAGCAGCAGCTCTGTTACCAGTGGATGGTCATGGGGATGAAGATCCCAGAGTCTTAGCATTTCCAAAGAAGAACTGAATGAAGGCCCCCACACCCACGTAAAATGGCAAAGAAGGAGTGTAATAGAAAGAAAGTACACTGTTAAGAGAAACAGCAGGCCATCCATGCAAAAACATGGTTAAGAAAATCCCAAGCTTCTAGGATTTGGAGGTGTGGGAGGTGTTCATGGATGGTTAGTGGCTGGTCTTAGAAAAATGAGGAACTACAATTTGGCAGATTGCGGGGGAGGGACCTGAGCATGTGCAAAGGCTGGGATCCCATGGTTTTATGTATCTGTATGAGAGGCAATACATAAGCATGAGGTCTTAAATAGGAGTTTGTTGGGCAAAGGTCAGGCTATGGACATAAGAAGTTCCACTGCACAGGTGTACAGTCTTGAGAGAAATATCTAGAGTTTTCTCTGCCCCTAGGAACCACTAATTACCCACCCCCACCCTCACAAGGAATACCCTGGCAGGTACTAAGGAGGAGATAGGACTTATGGGTGTCTCCTAAGGCCTGATTAGGAGAAGGAGTTGGTTTCAGTATTCTTTCCCTTTAATCTGCCTCAGTGTCAGGCACTGGCAGGGATGTTAGAGTTTTCAGATCAGGTATTTAAAATAGCTATGATTAATATGCTAAAGACTCTAATGGAGGACAATAGAAAACACCGAAGAACAGATGGGTAATTATGCTATAATAAAAATGTTTTGGTTTATGTCCCTGCTTCCTAGCACAGAGCTCCTATAATTCTTAGAGTTCCTGAGTAAGGATTGTCTTTGGTATGTTCAGGAAATCAATTTTTTCTAAGAAGCCTTAGATAATAATATTGGGACAGGGAAAGTCATTAGAAAGCTCAGACCATGTGGCATCCTTGAAGGATGTCCCAGAAAAATTAGTGATCTCAGACTCCATGATAGGAAGGGAGAAAGACTAGAACTTCCCAGGGACGTGATCTTCATGTCCTTAACCAAGAGTTCCAGCTTGGTGATGAGGATCTAATAACGTCTTTGGCTTTGCCCCCACAAGCCATGAAGCCTCAGCCCTGAGGATCACTGCTAACGCCTGGGGAAAGCAGCCTTGCTCTTCAGTGCTTTCCTGGCTACTCATGTAGCAGGCTTCTAGACATGTGTGTATTATCTGCTATTTGGTGTTTTCTTTAAGAAGACAACTAACATGGTTTTATATGAATGGATTTCATTAAAAATTTTAGACTCCCAAGTTGGTGAAACTTAGATGCTTTGATTCTGTCTGATGGCTTCTCCTTTTAGATGTAATGTATTTTTAATTTATAAAAGAAGCTATGAGACTTGGTCTTAAAAAAATGAAGAATCTGGTTGTGAGAGACTGGTATTGTTTCCAGCAATGAAACACATGCATTCCACGGACCTGAGGGGATGTGGCCAAGCAGTGCTGATTACAAATGAAAGGAGCTGCTTTCCTACCAAGCATCATGCCCTTGAACCCCACACTGCATTCCTGGTGTGCACACTCCAGGCTCAAGGGAATGCCAAAGGCAAAACTCAACTACAAAATAAGTCTGTCTTTCATATCCAGAAAACTCATCAGTAATAATAAAATATATTTTTCATCTTATTTTTTATATTTTTATTATCAATCTGAATCATCTTATTTTTTTAAACACAATTCTGTTAAGGCTTATAAACTCCCAGGTATAACTGAATTGCATGTTTAATCTTATGTCTCTATTGGTATCGTTTGGGTTATAAATCTACTTTACCATTTAGACATCTCAAGTTATACTGCTGGTACCTGAAGCACACTAAAACAAATCAAGTTTGGTAGCGTAAGCTATAGCGCTATTATTCCTTCATATTTTAGTCAAAACAATAAATCTACATCGATGGCCTTCATTTTAATATGGTTTATGACTAATTTATTTAAATTGTATTCATACTTGTGGGAAATTCACATTGTTCTTCCATTTACAAATTTGTAAGTGGTTTCTTCTATATGATTTATGAGACTCTCAACTTGAGATAGAACAGGCAGATCTGAAGAATGTTTAAGGCTAATAGCCTTAATCATATTGGAATTTCTCAGAATAGCATCCTTTGTAAAAGCCTTTCTAGGTCACATAAGGTAGTGAGGACATCGTCCTTTGGGTTTTGTTAAGCCAGGGGTGACATAGACTTTGGCCCTTTTTGTGCCCAGGTTCTGCATCTATAGCTTTAACCAACCTTGTTTAGTTCAAGAACTAAAAATATACAGGGAAAAATTGCTCTCTTGGCTTTGTCCAGGGCTAATTTTGATCCTTAGATCTCAGCCACTTGAGTAGCTAGAATCACAGGCCTGAGCCCCTGGCACCTGGCCACCTACATTTTCTTGTCATTCTGCTCTGAATAACACAGTGGAACCATCATTTACATAGTTAAGGCATTCACATGTTTTGAAGTGTTGTAAGTCATCTAGAGATGGATTTAAGGTGTATGGGGGAGTGTACAGGTTATATGGAAATACTGTCATTTTGTATAAGGGGCCTGAGCATCCTTGGATTTTGGTATAGGTGGAGGTCCTAGAACCAGTGCCATGGAGAAGGAGGGGCAACCATACTCCATGGAAGAGCTCATAGGGCTTTCATTCTCAGTTGCTGTTATGCTTCTCGCCAACTCCTGACTGAGGAGACCGTGCAGCAATCTCATCTTCCCTTGTTCCTAGAGTAACCATCTCTTTGCTTTTTCTTCATGGTTTCTAATCTCTTTTTTCTTCAATTTTCTTGGGCTGCATAAATATATGTCTCCAAATGGGTGAATCTCTGTTGAAAGTGTGTGAGGTAAGGTTATAAGCAAATCATCGTTCAGTCTTCAGGAGAGAGTCTTTTTCTGAGAGTTTTATATCAGTAACACTCAGAATTATGAGGAACTTGCAGCCCTGCTCATGCTCCATCCTCCACCCCTTCCGTAGCTCCACCCTGGCTGCACCAAGGCAGTGATTCTCTCAAAGTCATCTCCTGTCCAGCTCACTCTGCCCAGAAGACAAGCTATTATCTTATTCTTTCACTTCTTTTTTTCTTTTCTTTTCCCTACCTCCCTCTCTTTCTTCCTTCCTCTCTTATTTCCTCCCTTCTTTCTTCCTTTCCTTCCTCCTTTTTCTTTCTTTCTTTTTTTCTTCTTCTCTTCAGTTCTTCTTCTCTTCGGTTATGGGGCTTAAGCTCGGATCCTGGGTGCTGTCTCTGAGCTCTTTTGCTCAAGGCTATCATGACCAGCAGTCTACCAATTTGAGCCACAGTTCCATTTCCAGTTTTCTGGTGGTTAATTGGAGATAAGAGTCTCAGAGACTTTCCTGCCCCAGCTGACATTGAACCATGATTCTCAGATCTCAGCCTCCTGAGTAGCTAGGATTACCTGCGTGAGCCACCAGTGTCTGGCTCCTTTCTTTCCTCTTCTCTTCTTTTCTTCTCTTCTGTGAAGTGGGGTCATGTTATGTTCCAAAGGTGGGCCTCAAACTCATAATCTTACTCCAGTGTTCTAAGCCCTGGGATCACAGGCCCTCATTTCTACACCTGCTTAATGACTCAGCATTGGGGGCCAGCATACTGCTAGATAATTTTTTACGTTTTTAAGCTCTGTATTAAAACCAGGCTGATTATCTCCAGCTAACTAACTAGTAAACTAAGTTTCAGAAAGATGAAATAGTTTGCCTATCATATTGTTTAGCTTCTATGTATTTCCCCCCCGCCCCGGGGAGAATTTTTTTTTTTTTAATCTGTCCATAGGGTGTGATGGGATACATCTGAAAAAAAGAGGAGTCTCAGAAATGGAAATATGGGGATGTGGGCACGTCAAACTTTATCTCTTATGTTTTTATTGTTCTAATATTTTATTATGAAAACTGTTACTACTTATACTCACCAAGTTAGAATAGTATTAAACATTATCCCATATCTATCATTCTACTTCACTCAGCATCAATTTAGTGGCAATATGTCGCATCCATGTCAAGCCCCTGCTGCCGCCACCACTGTATTCTGAAACATCATATTTCATTTTAGAATCAGGCCTTCAACACCTCACCAGAGAATTAATTACTGTTAGTGCCTTAATTACAATTGCCATAATGAAAACCTCCTGCAGTAGATATAAATTGTATTAGACCACGAAGCCCACTAACATGGGAGGGAACCCAGAGGGGAATCTATTTGGCTTCTCTCTTCTTTCCTAGATCAATGTTCTCACTTTCTGGTTTAAAGAGGTTTACTTTCTGAAATCACCGAATGCAGATTATATTGTTGGATTTCTCAACAAGACTAGAAATATGTGTGTGTGTCCATAGTCACACTTACAATGCCCTAACGTAAAAAGTTAGGCACTACACCGGGCACCAATGGCTCACGCCTGTAATCCTAGCTATATTCAGGAGGCTGAGATCTGAGGATCATGGTTCAAAGCCAGTCTGGGCAGGAAAGTCTGTGAGACTTTTATCTCCAGTTAGCCACCAAATAACTGGATGTGGTGCTGTGGCTCAAAGTGGTAGAGTGCTACCCTTGAGCTGAGGAGCTCAGGGACAGTGCCCAGGCCCAGATTTCAAGCCCCATGACTGACCAAAAAAAAAAGTTGCTAAAATTATTAACAGGGTTTCCTTGGTGTACTCAAAAAAGTTTCCCCATTTATTACTTCCTTTCGTCTCATAATTTAACATTTTTTCTATTTCTAGATGCAATAAATATAATCATATTCATTGTCTTGTTATATGCCACACAAATTTATAATTATTTAAATTTTCTCTACTCCTAGAGATAAATTTTAGCTTCCCACATAACAAGATACTTGAGATAAACAACTTAAAAGTAGGAAAGATTTCTTTTGACTTAAGGTTCCAGAGGTTACATTCCAGGGTATCTTCACCCTAAGGCTTTTGGACCTGTGATGAGACAGAATATCATGGTGGAGGTGTCTAATAGAGGAAACAGAGAGCGAGGAGGGCTCAGGGTCTCAGTGTCAAAATCCCTTCCAAGGGCACGCCTCCAATGATCTAACTCCCTTCTACTAGGCCCCACCTCCACCACTTCCAATATCCAATAGTTACCATGGGCTGGGACTGAGACTTTCATATATGGACCCTTGGGGGGCACTTAAGATCAAAACCATAACAACAACAATATACTTTTATGATGAATTAGGTGAACAAAAATGCTCTCCGTGGAAAACATGCAAATTCCAAAGAAGCTCTTATGGAATAGACTACATAGGACCCTTTCCATAGGTCAAACTCCTAAGAAAATGGTAAAATACACAATTTTTTTTAATCAATCAGCCAAAATGCCAGAAATTGTACACATGGGTGATCCTCTTATGTACTTAGGGATGCATCAAAGCCTGGGTCTGCCTGTTGCCCTAGGCAAAAATTATGCTGAGAGTCTAAGTGAGGCTCTTATTGCTGCTTAAGAGAGCAAGAAGCACTGGAGGAAAGATAGTTTAGAAATACAATTTCTAAATTCTGGAGCTTTTCCACATGGACTGATGATTTCAGAAGAGAGACTTGCTTTGGAGGACACATTGGCTCCTGATCCAGCCAATGTTGTAGGCAATTCAGTGAGCAACTAGAGCACTCTTACTCAGCAAACCTGAACTTCTGTGCTTCTAAGAAGTGTCCTCGTAGAACTTAAGCCTAGACAACCAACTCAGCTCAAATGTCTTCCCAGGATTTGATGTGAGGAGGGCTATTTCTTGGTATTAGCAAATGAGGTTAAATCCTAAGAAGCTCTATTCACTCAATTTATTTTGCCTTTAAACTAAATTTATAAAACCAAACTAACATTTTTGGATTTTTGTGCTAAGAACATATACTGTGTCATTAAAAAAAAATCTGCCAAGTGTGGTAGGGCATGCCTATAATCTCCACACTTGGAAGATTGAGGTAGGAGGATTTTGAGTTCAAAGTTAGCCTGAGTTGCATAGTAGGTCAGTCTCAGCTAAGTGACGTTCTGTCAGAAAGAAAGAAAGAGAGGAAGGGAGGAAGGGAGGGAGGAAAGAAAAAGAAAAGAAAGGAAGGAAGGAAGGAAGGATGGAAGGAAAGAGAGAGAAACAAAAAGAAAAGGAAAGAAAAAGGCAAGGAAAAGAAAGAAAAAGTAGAGGAAAAGAAAAGAAAGATAGGTCTATTGCTCCTTGAGACCATGGCAGACTCCCATAGACCTCACAAAGGGCGCAGGGTGTTTGAAGTCCTTTACTGTTTGTCAAATACATTTTCAGTGTCGGGTGCCTGTGGCTCACACCTATAATTCTAGCTACTCCAGAGGCTGAGATCTGAGGATCAGTTCCAAGCCAGTCCAGGCAGGAAAGTCCATGAGACTCATCTCCAATTCAGTACCCAAAAAGCCATATGTGGAGCTATGGTTCACATGGTAAAGTGCCTTGAGCACAAAAGTTCAGGGACAGCACCCAAGCCCTGAGTTCAAGCCCCAGAACTGGCACATACCAATTTTTTTTAACCTCCTTTTGGGATAACCTCATTAGCCTTTATCACCTACAAGACAATAGACACTGAAATTAACTCAGACATGGCATCTGTGAAATCCTTCTTAACCCGCTTCCTAACACTTGGGTTGTAAACGTCCATTGTAGGTGATGTCGTCCATTGGCGTATGATCCACACAGAGCATGTGCACTCCCTTCTGTGGAGCAGTCTCTCCTCGCAGGATGGCACGGCAGCACAAGGGCCTGGTACAAGAGTGCTTTTCAGGGGTGCGTGTGTTTTGGAATCATTCAATCACCACCAGACTTTGTTGGGACATCCCCCTGACACTATGCCCTGCCTCGGGCAAGGAAACAGCTTTGTGTTTTAATTCATACATTAATGACCTGGAGGGGGATTTAGGGAAAGTTTGGAAAATACTTGCCTGTGATCTTTCATCAGCTTTGCAAATCTAGCAATGGAGAAATGTGATGTGCCAGGAAGAAAGGGCTCTTTCACAGATGAAGTAACCAAATACTCCTTCCAACAAAACCTCCATGACTTCCTTTTGAAGTAGAGATGGCCACTGCACAGTTGGAAAAGTGGACAGTCTAAGGCCATAGCCTTCTAGAAGCAATAGCTGCTCAAGCTGAGTCCCAAGGAGAGGAGGAAGGGTTAGAACCCGTTTTTCAACAGAACAGCGAGGACGAGGGGTGGGGAATCTGTGAGCACAGTGGGTGAGTGTCACCAGAGAGGAATGTTGAGAGGGAGGTTTAGGGCAGTGTCGACAGAGAACCTTACACAAGCCTAAGGACTACCATTTAGTGAGCCTTCCTCTCCCATTCAACACTAAAATCAGCCATTTATATATACTATGTACAACTGAGAGTTAGATATCACAAATGTTTTGTATAGCTTTGTTTTGTGTTTATTAAACTATTTGGTTTCAAGACACTTGTGTGTCCTTAAAAGCTATTGAGGGCTAAGTGTGGCAGAGCACACTTGTGCTTCCAGCGCCACAGAGGTAGAGGTGGAGGATCACCAGCTTGAATGACATGGCAAGTTTGCTGCACGTGGGACCTTGTCTCTCAAACAAAACTAAAACAAAATAAACTATTGAGACAAGGAGCTTCAATTTGTATGAGTTATATCTACTAATATGTATTGTATTAGAAATTCAAAATGAGAACTGTGAAAATGGTAATCCATTTAAAATGTCTATTATATGTTAACATAAAAACACACTTTATTTGGCCATAGCAGCACACCCTAGGAAGCTGAGGCTGGAAGGTCATGAATTTGAGGTTAATGTGATACCTCCCCTCTCCCCACCAAAAGCATCTCAACATAGTAAGACCTCATCTCCAAACAATTCTTCTAATGGAATGTACTATAGCTACAAACTCCAGAGGAGAAGAGACACTTTGGAAGGAAGAATAGCATTCTCCTAAGTCTCATGAAAGTTGGGCTTTAAGCAGGCAGCAAGGGTTGGGTGCTGGCTGCTCACATCTATAATTTTAGCTACTGAAGAGGCTGAAGGTTCAAAGACAGCCCAGGCAGAGAGGCTCATGAGACTCTGCCTCCAATTAACTAGTAAAAAGCTAGACAGAAGTGTGGTTCCAGAGAACCAGTAGTAAGCAAAGAAGCTGAGCAAGTATGAAGGCCTTGAGTTCAAGACCTAGTACCAGCGCGCGCGCGCACACACACACACACACACACACACACACACACAGAACAAGGTTCTCATATTTGCTATTGCATTAACCTACTGCACTCTCACAAGTCACATAGCATCTGGAAAACGCCATTGTGTGGGTCACTGGTTGCTGGTGTTTATGGAGAACTCTCTGTATCCGTTGTTTAAAACCTCCCCAACTGTCCCCACTTTACATAGGAAGCCATTGCGACCTGGGGGAGGCGGCTGGGTCACAATGACACGTGAGCAACCCAGGACATGAGCCCTTGTAGCCTCTGAGCCCGCCATGTTCTGTGTGGTCAGAAGATGCTCCAGACTCCCGCAACAGGTAAGCAAGGGGGAAACTACTAAAAAAAATTATCGACAGTCTCTTTCATTCTCTCACAACTACCACCAGCAGTTTGCTCCAATTCAGAACCGAGGAAATTGAGGCTTCAAACAGCAAAAATGGGATTCCAACCTAATTTCTCTGCTTGGCTCTGTTCTGAGCCAAGAAGGATTAGAAACAGATTAAAGAGGGGACCAGATTTTCAGAAAGTCACTGGTGGCAGCCATTAGTCTAGAAGGAAGAGGCTGGGACTGCAGTAGGAGCCGAGGAGGGCAGCTTGGGCTGCACAGGGAAGCCAGGCAGGATGTAGCTCCCGTGGACCTGGGAAGAGGGAGAGGCATCTAAGATGACTTCTTGGTTCTTGTGAGCTTTAGGATGTGCCATTTTTGGAGAGCAAGAGCAGAGAAGTGGGCTGGGGGCAGGGAGAGGGATGATTTCCATCTTGGATGTGTTGGCATTGAGATGGCCCAGGGACTCTCCATGGTGATTTCCACAGGAAGTGTAAATGCAGATGCCAAAGTCAAGAGAGGTCAAACATGGAGGGCTATAGCAAATATTCATCTGTGTTCTCTGGAGGAGGGAAGCAATACTTTTGGGAGACTGGCCACAGTGCTTGTTCTGTCAAGACTCTCATTGCTAAATTCTAAGTAGTTTGGATTTATGGCTCATACCAATAATCCTAGCTAGCCAGGAGAGATCCTGAATTCAAACCCTAGTACTGGATCACATGTGTGCACATACACACACACACACACACACACACACACACACACACACACACACACTCAGGATTCCTTTCTAGAAACCCTGACTTTCTTAGACAATGACTTGAGACAGTTTCCATACTTTATTCATGGACAGCTGCTACAGACCATGCTTTGGGATTGAAAAGATATCTGCAAACTATAGCTCCTAGTTCAAGTCCTGCCTGCCATCTGTGCTTCATAAATAAACCTTGGTTGGAATTCAAACATGCTCACGCCCTATCGTTTCTGCTGCTTGAAGCAAAGCTCAGAATAGAGGAGACCAGATGGCATGCAGTACCTGAGATGACACTCTGATCTTTCATCCAAAGAGTTTGAGATCCCTGGGATAGAGTGCCCTTGAGTTGTGTGTGTGTGTATGTGCGCGCATGTGTGCGTGCGCGTACTGGTCCTAGGGCTTGAATTCGGGGCCTGGCACTCTACCTCTTGAGCCATGGCTCCACTTCTGGATTTTTTGGTGGTTAATTGGAGATAAGAGTCTCAAGGCCTTTTCTGCGTGGGCTGGCTTTGAACTACAATGCTTAGATCTCAGCCTTCTGAGTAGCTAGGATGACAGGTATGAGCCACCGGCACACTGCTAATTTCTAAAGACCTGTCAGAGTTTTCAGCAATTCAAGGCAAATGAGAAAGACAATACAATGAGTTTTACTTTGGGGGAGGCATTTTTTAAGCTTATTTTTCCCAGGCTGGCATTGAAGTGCAATCTTTGGACCTCACACTTCTGAGTAGCTAGGTTTATAGGCATGCTCCACCAGAGCCCAACTTCATCAGCTACTTTAAGAAGTACTTTTAGCATAGTTCTTGACACAGAAAACACCAGAGAAATATTGATTCAGTGATGATCACATCCCTTCCTTAAACATAAAGACTTCAGGATTTATTTAAAGATTTTGAAGCATTTTAGCCATGAACCAACAGTTCCTATCCTTCTAGCTCTTACATTCTAGGACTTTTGTCTCCAACATCTTTCTCAATACTAAGGCTGTCTACAAGCTATTGAGCCTAACTTGTCATGGTCCATCACTGTACATATAATTAGTTGCAGTGGCCAAATAATTTGCACTCCTAGAATTAAAAAGAAGAGAATGATTTAAAGCAGATGCTGTAACCTGGCAATACATCCCATGAGAAGACGCTATATCTACATGTTTGTGCTCAAGAAAATTTGCTGATTGACCAATGAACATTTCTCCTCCTCCTCCTCCTCCTCGTCCTCTTCCTCCTCCACCACCACCACCACCACCTCCTTCTCCTTGCTCCTTAGTCACCTTCTCCTCTTTGTACCAGCACTGGTACTTGAACTCAGGGCCTCTCAGACTCACTTGAATTTTTCACTGAAGGCTGACACTCTACCATTTGAACCATACCGTCTCCATTTTTTGTTGTTTGCTTGTTGCTGATAAATTGGAGTTAAGTGTCAAGGACTTTACTGCCTAGTCTGGCTAGGAACCATGATCCTCAAATCTCAGCCTCCTGAGTTGTGAGGATTAGGATGTAAGTAACCAGCGCCCAGCTCGAACATTTCTATCTAATCTCAGAATCATCTCTATGACAGCATAGATAGAAATTGAATGATAATCTACTTGTTGTTGTGGGCAAATGAGATTTTTGAGGGTAAATGTCTTTCTGAGTGCTCACCACTAAGTAGAACTGGGTTCCTCCAATCCTGTACCAGAGTTCTTCTAGGGATTGGGCTGCTTCAAAGACCCAAGGAGACATCTGGAACTGACATGAAAGGACAAGTCCTTTTAGTGGAAAGGGAAGGATGTTTGGGGATGACAAGGTCATTCCATAGCCCAAGGAACCGGGTGACACAAGACAGGACATGTGCTCATCCTCCACGGCTGTCATTGTAACAGTTAGGTCAAGTTGCTTAACTCTGGGTCTTCCGAAGACTCTTCGGATTAGTGGGGGTGTTCTGCACGAGGCTGCTATGAGCTCACACTGTATGTAACTCAGAAGTGAGAAGATTTGCTTCTCCATCTTGCCAAAAACCCTACCTATCCCCATGGGCCTGATCCTTATGCATTAGCCAGATTGGATAAAGGGTCAATATTGCCTAAAACAGTCTAAATGGCTGGGCACCAGTAGTTCACACATGTAATCTTAATTACTCAGGAGGCAGAGATCTGGGAATCATGGCTAGAAGCCAGGCCAGGCAGAAAAGCTCATGAGACTTTTATCTCTAATAACCAGTAATAAGCTGGAAATAGAGCTGTGGCTCAAACAGCAGAGCACCAGTCTTGAGTGATAAAGCTTCAGCTCTGAATTCAAGACCCAGTATCGGCATGAAAAAAAAAAAAAAGAGTCTGAATAAGCAGTTTCATAAAGTTTGGGGATGTGTGGTGCTGACAGTCATGTGACAATGTAGAGCATGCAGTGCCATTGAACTGTGCCTTAAAACTGGTTAAAATGGCCAGGTGCTAATGGCTCATTCCTGTAATCCCAGCTACTCAGGTGGCTGAGACCTGAGCATCTCAGTGTGAAGTCAGCCCTGAGCAGACAAATCAGAGGCTCTTACCTCCAATTAACTAGAAAGAGGCCAGAAGTGGAGGAATGGCTGAAGTGCTAGAGCTCCAGCCTTGTACAAAAAAAGCTAGGAAAAGTGGGAAGCCCCAAGTTCAGGTTCCAGTACTGGCATAAAACATATAAAATGGTTTAAAATGATTTTAAAAATCTGATGTGTTTTACTAGAATAAAATTGTTTTAAAATCTAGCCTCAACTCATTGTGTCAGCAGTCTGTTCTGATCATGGCAGTCACTTGAATTTTTCCTCCTGCACATCATGTCCGGATGAGTGCGGAGGGGACGGTGGTGTTGGAAGTCTGTCCTCTGCGGCAGAGTTGAGCTGAGGTCCTGGGCCATGGTTTCCGTTGTCTCATGCCTCCAGGCTGAGGAAATATTGTGACACTTCAAAACCTCACCGTTGGTGGAAACTCACCACACTGGGAAGCAGTGGTGGTGGCTTGGTTGGCCTGGAGAAGACCTGAGTCATCCGTGCTGCCTCCTCCTCTAGCTGTCAAGCCCTCTTTCTTTCCTCCCCTGCCTCTGAGCCCCCCCAATTCCAGTCATCACTTCCCCCCTATCACAAATGGAGTCCCCCCCTTTTCTGCACAGGTACTGGGGGTTGAACTCAGGGCCTGGGCTCAGTCCCTCAGCTTCTTCACTCAAGGCTGGTGCTCTACTACTTGAACCACAAATCCATTCCCAGTCTTTTGGGTGGTTAATTCGATACCAGAGTTTCACGAACTTGTCTCCCTGGACTGGCTTTGATTTGGGATCCTCAGATCTTCGCCTCCTCAGTAGCTACAATTACAGGTGTGAAACATGGGCGCCTGACTAATGGAGCTTTTTGCTTACACTGATTATTGATTTGATTGTGCCTGCATGCTTCTGCCAGACTGGAAGCTTCTGAAAGCAGAGCTGGATAGTACAAGACAGCCCAGACTCAAATGTTCCTAAATATTTCATCACAGTGGCTGCTTTGGATCCCCTGTTGGAAGCATTTTTTAAAATGCTTGTTATGTAGCCTAGGTTGGCCTCAAACTCATGATCCTCCTGTCTCCATTTCCCAAGTGCTGGAATAACAGACATGTGTCACCACTCTTGGGTGTGTGCAGCCCTTTCCTACAGAAGAGCTGAGTTCTGTGACACACACCTGCGGAATCAGCTACTTGAGGCTGAAGTGAGAGGAAAGCTTGAATCTACCAGTTCAAGAAAAAACCAACCATCTCACAGAAAAATTTTAAAAAAGTATGTAAGAGATATGATAGGGGAAAGAAGCAATATTCTGCTACCTTTAAATTACAAAGGCACACAAAAGCAAGGTTGGCAATATACAAGTAAATATTGTCACCAGCCATTTCAAGTCTTATAACAATTGTGAGATTAGAAAATGTGGTTCCAGCTCCATGGTGATGAGATAATGACCAACAGGCTGTGTAGATTGAAAGCACCTGAGGGAACTTTGTGATGTGTGTGTGTGTGTGTGTGTGTGTGTGTGTGTGTGTGTAAATCACCCAGGATCTTAACAAACTTGAGAATCATTGCTTCCCATTAATGTATCTTTCCCAGCCTATACATTTAAGTTACAGCAGTTAAAAAGGGAGCCTGCTCTTAGCTCCTTACAACCATTACAAGAGCAACACTAAAGCCATCACAATTACATGAAATACAGGCAGTCATAATTCACTCTTAAAATCAGTGGTTGGTCACTCATCAAGCCATCCTCATCAAGGCTCTCATGCTGGGAAGTCTTCCAAAGCCCCAACATAAACTATTCTGGTGACTGAAAACCAGGTTTCCCTGTTGGCTCTGCCCTTCCCAGCCCTAAGAATGGCACTCTGGGGCTGCCTGTACTCACCTGAGTTCAGCCATTAGGAGTGGATCCTGGATCTGGCGGAAGAGGGAGACCTTCCAAAACAAGTGTCCAATAGCTGCCTCCTCTCAGGAGCACCAGTGGATTGGTTAATAGGGCCTCTTGCCTATATGATCATGGATTTGACTATACTTACAAGTTTGTACCTACTGTTGCTTACCTTTTCAGGCCTTGCACATAGCTCCTTCATTTAAGTCTTTTGGTCTGTCTCACTTGGGCTGCATTTTCTTAAGGTGGTGTCAGCTAGGGAGAGTGGCATCCTGACTGGCTGATTACTGATGCCAGCTACTTACACAAAGGCAGGTATTTTATTGGTATTACTAGAATATGATTCAATTTCTAAACTCATGAGATAGAAATTATACTTTCGATTTTGTTACCTTCTCATAGTGGATACCATAGTATGCTTTAATACTGGCATGCCAGTACTGGGGCTTGAGCTTCATGCCTGGACATTGCTCCTTCTTTATTTGCTCAAGGCTAGCACTCTAACATTTGAGCTATTGCTCCACTTCTGGATTTTTGGTGGTTAATTAGACATAGAGTCTTATGGCCTTTCTTACCTGGGTTAGCTTTGAGCTTTGATCCTCAAGACAGCCTCCTGAATAGCTTGGATTGCAGGTGTGAGCCACTGGTGCCTGGCATCCAAGGCTGCCTTTGAAGATATCCTTGAATAATATAGTATTTTGAAAAATGGTAGCAATTGGTCTTCTTTTAATGGAAGATCTTATGTAGTGTGATGGGCAATATAAAAAAGGCATATGAAACTGGCAATAATTTCATTATTTTGTGTAGGTCTTAGCTTTCTGCTACTGTGATAAAATGCCTGAAGAGGAGAGATTATTTATGCTTATGGATTCAGAGGCTTCAGTCCATGGTCAGTTTACACTACTGCTTTGGGGCCTGTGGTGAGGCAGAGCAGCACGGTGTGGGACACATGGCAGAGAAAATCTGCTCAACTCATCTACTGGGGAGCAAAGAAAAATAAGAAGGGGCCAGAATCCCAATATCCAATATCCTCTTCAAGGATTGTCTTTACTTTTCCTGTGGTACTTTTTTTTTTTTTTTTGCCAGTCCTGGGGCTTGAACTTAGGGCTTGCCTGCATGCTGACCCTGAGCTTCTTTTGTTCAAGGCTAGTACTCTTATCACTTAAGCAACAACTCCACTTCTGACTTGTTTGGTAATTTATTGGAGCTAAAGAGCCATCTCACAGACTTTTCTGCCCAAGCTGGCTTTGAACCATGATCCTCAAATCCCAGTCTCCTGAATAGCTAGGATTACAGATGTGAGCCACTGGCTCCTGGCTGAGATCCCACTTTTTAAAAAGTTCTACCACTTCTCAGTAGCCTCACAGGCTTGTAACCAAGTCTATAACATATGATTTTGAGTGACATCCAAAAGCTCATGCCCATCTCAGAATGCAAAATGCTTCCATCATCTCTCAAAGACCTCAGAGTCTTAAGGGTTGCAGTATTGCTGTAGTAGTATGCATACAGATTCTTTTGTTTTTTGTTTTTGTTTTTTTTTTTGTTTTTTTTGGCCAGTCCTGGGGCTTGGACTCAGGGCCTGAGCACTGTCCCTGGCTTCTTTTTGCTCAAGGCTAGCACTCTGCCACTTGAGCCACAGCGCCACTTCTGGCCATTTTCTGTATATGTGGTGCTGGGGAATCGAACCCAGGGCCTCATGTATATGAGGCAGGCATTCTTGCCACTAGGCCATATCCCCAGCCCCTACAGATTCTTTTTTATCTTTTTATTTTTGTGCTGGTACAAGGGCTTGAACTCAGAGCTTGGTGTCCTTGCTTGACGTTTTCCACTCAAGATTGGTGGTCACACCTCCACTTCCAGCTCTTTGCTGCTTAATAGGAGATAAGAATCTCATGACTTTTCCGCCCCAGATGGTTAAGAACTGCAATCCTCTGATCACGGCATCCTTCTTAGCCAGGATTACAGGCACAAGCCAACACTATCCAGCTGCTAAAAGCCTCCACAACTGTTCGCATGATGACTTTCATAGCCAGGATCCAATCTAGGTTCATGAATTGCTTTTCAATGCCTCTTTACATACCATCAGGGAGGTAGAAATATGTTACGCCATCCTAAATAGACCAGGAGAATCAAATGGAATTTCACTGAATGCTATGTATCCTCTTGTATTGCAAAGGAAACAACTTTGGTTTGGAAAAAGGTAGCTAGGTCATTGTTTAGGGTTATAAATTGGATGTAAGTAGTCAGCATTTTCCCCTTTCATGTTATGACACCCAAACAATAATGTCTCCATGGCATGGGGAACAGAGGGGCTTCCCTGGAGGAGCCACCTGGAGGGTGCAGGTGCCTCAGATCTCTATTCCGACAACTAGGGGAATCTGTATTTGGATAATGGCAAACATTAGGACCAGGACTATAGCAACTCTGAGTTTGTATCTGAGTGTGCTCTTATGGTATTTCTTCTAGGCAAGACATTAGGCAACAGACTTGCTCTGTCTCCTTCTAGCAATGCAAACCCCAGAAAAACAAAGACAGGGTGGACTTTTTCCATGTTATTTATTCACAGCCAACTAGCTACATGAGGGAAGTAAACAAATTAATAAGAGCTTTTGGGGGAGCCATCTGGGCATAGGTAGAATGGTAGGAGTTAGGCAGAAAATAATTTTACAAATGATTAAGTGAAAGATTTGCAAAATCCATTAAAAAATATCCTCCAAGGGTAACAGAGGAAGATGAAAATCATCATGAATAAAATAAAAAGTCTCCAAAAATGGTTTGCATTTTAATTGTCAGGAATTGCAAATATTTATATGGTAGGCAGATTTCCAACACAGAACAAGAAAGACTAACACTGGCTAACAGATTACTATAATGCAGAAAATTAGCACATGAAAATAGCTGTCATCTGCTAGCAAAAATAGATTTATACTGATGTTAATATCAAAATTAAAGATATTCCAATAAATTATGCCAAAAACATTGTAGCTAATATTCCTAAGATCCTAAGAATGACTTCTTATTGCTCCTACTGGTAAGGTAAGGTCTGAGAAAATTCTAACCATTGGAAGCCATAATACAGCTTGGCGTATGTAACACTTTGATATTTTTCTTGACATCTTCCATGGTAGAGGAAAACAACACCATAAATGTGGAAGGTCCAGATGAAAGACAGTGCTCACAACCCAAGCAAATGACTTATATGAGAAAGGGAATCGTCCAAACAAAGAAAACATTGAAAAAGTTAAGTCTGTATAATTTTCTCCCTGATAGTCTCCCAGGAAGCACACAAAAACTGGAGGACCACAGAGGTATTCTGGGTAGGTCTCTCTTATCCTAAAGTGAACTCTTGTATGTTTAGTAGAGGGAAGGTGCATTGAGTTTTTTCTTTTCTTCTTTTTCAGTGTATATTAATTGTACAAAATTATGAATTTTATCGTGACATTTCCATACAAGTTACACTGAGGCTTATACTATTACCATTGATACAGGGAATAGCTGTATTCCCTGCATTCCCTGCTGTATTCCTGCTGCATTGCAGGCACATGTTCTGGAGTGGACTTACTGCGGTTTGGGTAGTGGTAACAGGAATACTGGAAGTGCAGCGATGCCTGCACAAGGTCCTATTTCTGAGGATGTGTGTGTACTTCCCTCATTTGAGACAGGATAATAATTAGGAATAGAGGTTAAAACATGTGTCCTGAATGGTGAAATGATTGATTGATTTGAGAGATTCGGACTCCAGGAAATGAAATTCCATCTCACTCTTTCTCAATGTCATATTTCTTGTTTTCTTCATCTTAAAATATAAGTCTTGGAGATGCAAATTTGGCAAAAAGATGCTTCTGAGAGACAGGAAAGAAAAAAAGCCATTTCTTCCTTCAAAAGAATTGGATATAAGATTTGGATATAAGCATGTATTCCCCAACCTATTTCAATTTCAGAAAGCTGTTTGTACAGATGTTTGTACCGACTAGTGGATTTTAAAATTTGCATTTGGTTCTCGTGTGTGTGTGTGTGTGTGTGTGTGTGTGTGTATTTTCATGTCTACCCTTAATTCAAATAAGATCACTAGAAGTGACATTTGGTCTAGCTGTCCTTGTGGTTCCAAAATTAAGCATAAAACCACTAGAAATAATAATAGGTAATCATAATTCACCAATATTATATGGCAGGGCTGTATGTTTTTGTTTTTCTCTTTTTAGCTAGACTCTTGAGCAGGTTTGCTTAACAGCTAATATTACTAAAACTCTACATTTATTCTCAAATTGTGAAAACTAGATTTGTTTTTCCCAGGGTACTCTTAAATCTACAGCTGGCTTCCTCATGTTATAAGCAGAATTTGGACAAATATTGAAAAACAAAAAGAACAAGGCACATACCAAAGATATGGGTTGTATCATTCAAATGCTTAGAAATCAAAATTATACTTGCATTGTGTTCATTTTGACATCTCCTTAAAATGGAATAAATGGATCCAATATTTAATAGGTTTTTTAAAAAATGCTAGTTACTTGAAGATTCCAAAGGATAACTAATCCGTGTTTAACTCTCCATTTGGAAAATGTAATGCTGTGAATTGGTTACTTAGAATGACAACCAAAAAAAAATCATGCATCCTTTCCCTGTTATTTGTTTTATCCATCATTTGTAACACTTGTTTTTTTTTTAAATACCTAAGAATGTGCACGAGAAATCCCTTATCACAACCTTAACCTAAATGCATTACAGAATTGTTAACTAACATTCCTGACAAAGGCTTAACAAAGAAGCTTTGGTTTTAACGGTAACCTGGGCAGAAGCTGAGATTGCTTTGACAACACAATTCAAGGACTGCACAAATTATTTTACTATAATTTGAAATAAAACACTTAAGAGACCAACATTTTCTCATAAAGTACTTATAATCTAGTATCTGAGATTGCTACAGAAGTCACAGAGTTATATAAATAAAAAAGTATTGAAAAAGGATCGGACACTTGTAGCTTTGTAAGGAGACAACGGCAAAGAACAGCAACTCTACATTTGTCTATAAGGCAGATGGTCAAACACTGTATACAAGAGCTAAAATATGGTGATTGAGAGGTAGAAAATACCAAGACAGTACTTAAGAAAAGCATATTGAGTTATTTAAAACAGTTATGTTGCTAAACTTTGAAAAAGTCAGCCTATTGTGTGGTGTGTTGTATGTTTTATACTAAACTGGGACATCCTGGACTCAACAGAGATGTGGTCAAACAGGAGGCTTACAAAGCTAGGGGATGGGATGGGAAGTAGTTTCTTAATTTTTCCAGGGATTTGGCTCTTATTAAGGAAAATTTGCTACTGCCTCTTTAGGATGCCATTTGGATATTGAATGTATGGTGGTTTCTATGATGAGTAATTTTGCATGTAAGATGGAACTAGAGGGAGGGACAAGCCCTTTCAGGAAAGTGCCCCACACCCATCTTATATAAAAACATACATTCCACTGATATTATACTATTTCTTCCACCACCAAAAAGCAGATGAAAACATTCTTTGGGCTCCAGCACCAGCAGAATTGTTTCGAATGAGCAACTCAAGAGCTGTCTGAGGAAAAAAGATATCTCATCTACCGAATTACACTTGGGTGAGTAACCCTGGGAATTCTCATTTCTTTTTTCTTTTTTGTGCCAGTCCTGGGGCTTGAACTCAGGGCCTGAGCACTGTCCCTGGCTTCTTTTTTGCTGGCCTTTTCTGTTTATGTGGAACTGAGGAATCAAACCCAGGGTTTCAAGCATGCTAGGGAAGCACTCTACAACTAGCCACCTTCCCAGCCCAAGTTCTCTCATTTCTTAATGCACTGGGGAGATGTTAATTTTTTTCTTTCCCCCAACATAATTTTATAAGGCATATACTTAACTGGAATCTTTCTATCCTTTGGAAAATCAGTGGTAAAGCTTCTTTTTTTAACCCACAAATGAATATTCAATCTTTAATTTTTATTAAATAGTTTACATATAAAAAGAAATACTAGTGTGTTACATTCATATAAACAATCATGAAATCATGACACCATTTGACATTGTAAAGAAAACTAGTGAAGAAAATACATGGGTAAATACTTACGATGCCAAGCTAAAGCACACAAGATCACTCTAGATACTATCTTTTACATATACAGACACAGGTTTGAGCTGCTTCAGAAACAAATGCACGAGACATTCACTAACATAGCTTTCTTCTTCTTACTATTTTCACCACAAGACAGGATGGTCCAGTTTAGAAAAACCAAGATCTTTTCTAAGTTCCAAATAGGTGCCGTTGCTTACCCAAGAGTCATCATCAGATTTCCTGGGGGAAAATGAGACCATGTCTTAAACTCTGAAAAACAGTCACAGGCTATCCCAGGCTGTCTCTCTTGCTTTCCCTCCCTCCATTATTAGGGCTGGGAATGTGGCTTAGTGGTAGAGTGCTTGCCTCGCATTCATGAAGCCCTGGGTTCAATTCCTCAGCACCACAAACAGAAAAAGCCAGAGGTGGCACTGTGGCTCAAGTGGTAGAGTTTTAGCCTTCAGTAAAAGAAACTCAGAGACAGTGTCAAGGCCCAGAGTTCAAGCCCCAGGACTGGTAAAGAAAAAAAGACAAAACAAAAAAACCCCACAACAACAACAAAAAAAGAAATTAGATCATATTTATGTAAGAAGCAAATAAACAACCTAATTTAAAGGTATGGGTGTATCTTACCAAGTGTTCAATAACTAAGTCTATCACACTGTTAACCCAGCCATTTTTTGATCCTTGGCCCTTTTCACAATAGAATTTAAGATGCTTATTTCATTTTTAAGATGTTTATATGAAGTCATGAGCATTTCAGGATAAATCTCTGCTGAGCTGATCTTCAGTTGCAATATCCAGAGTTTGAGGAAATGACCAGAAAAGATGTGGTAGAATCTACAGCTACCAGATGTAGGGGTTATAGCATTACATTTTAGAGATAAAATATTGCTTCTTGCTATTTTAATGTTTTGGAATAGACACTTTATTACTGTTGCTAAGATATCCTAAGACTTTCTACAAAACATTTCTGTTGTCTGTTCAAAATAAGGACACATTAAAAAGAAAAGAAAAGAACCCAGCACCAATACAGCAACAATAAAACACAAATGCCCTGAAAGCAGGACAGGGTGGAAGGAGAGAGGGAACTTGCTTCTCCTTCTCACATGCTTGTTTAAACTTTAACTTAAACAACAACAACAACAAAAAGAGGATACCAAAATCCTAAAACACAAAACTCTACCTGGGTTATCAGGAGAGCGCTACCCCTGTTCTGCGTGGAACATTCCACCTAGTCCCTCATTAAATAGCCCACATCCCTGCATTTCCATTTTTTTCTTTCTTCTTTCTCTCTATTTCTCTTTTTGAAATAGTGGAGTTTGAACTCAGGGACTTGCACTTACTAGGTAGGTGCTCTACCACTTGAGCCAGACTTCCAGCTCCTGGATCTGTTGCTTCTCAGTTAAAAGAAGGAAGAAAGCTGGGTGTTGGTAGCTTACACCTGTAATTCTAATTACTCAGGAGGCTGAGATCTGAAAATGGAGGTTAGGAGCCATCCTGGGCAGAAAAGTCGCCTTGAGACTCTTATCTCCTATGAACCACTCAAAAACTGGAGGTAGAACCGTGTATACTGGTATTAGATCTAGGAAATTGAAAGGGAATACTAAAATCGAAAGACAAACAACTACAAAAGCAATACTTGCAAAACTGTTTGGTGTAAATGACCTGAACAATTCATGGGGGAAATGGAAAGGGGGAGAGGGGAAGGGGGAATGAGGAACGAGGTAACAAACAGTACAAGAAATGTATCCAATGCCTAATGTATGAAACTGTAACCTCTCTGCACACCAGTTTGATAATAAAAGTTAAAAAAGGAAAAAAAACTGGAGGTAGAACGGTGGTAGAGTGCTAACTTTGAGCAACAGAGCTCAAGGACCATGCCCAGGCCTTGAGTTCAAGCCTACAACCAACAAAATATTTAAAAATAAAAACAAAAACAGGAAGAGGAATGGTGCAGAGCCACAATCTCTCGTATCCATTTTCAAAATTTAAGTAATAAACAAGACTTGCTCAGCAAGTTATTTAAAAGTAACAGTAAACCTTTGAAATTTGAGCTCAGTGGTAAGGGAACATGTCATTTGTGGCTTAAACTACCTGGGATCCCATTTGGGTAATTCATGAATTATCTCTGTTGTGCATGTAAAATATTTTTATCTGGGTGAACAAGCTCAGCTGTGGGGTGTGTGTGTGTGTGTGTGTGTGTGTGTGTGTGTGTGTGTGTGTGTGTGTTGCTTGAACTCAGGGCCTGGGAGCTGTCCGAGCTTTTCTGCTCAAGGCTGGTACTATCTACCACGTGAGCCATAGCTCCACTTCAGGTTTTTATTATTTAATGGGAAAGGAAAAAAAGAGTCTCACAGACTTTCATGCTCTGATTGGCTTCAAATTGTGATCCTCAGATATTATCCTCCTGAGTAGCTACAATTCTAGGCATGAGCCACCAGCACCCAGCCTCAGCTGTGAACTGAAAGCTGGCCTAGACTCAGGGCCAACTCTGACCAGTTTCATTGCTTTTCCCATAAGCATTTACTGAGAGGCTTGCTGGTCAGGCTATGTAGGGCCATTGGGAAGGAGCATGATGTACAAAACTGGAAGGAGACAGTCCTGCCTGAGGATGGGGGCAGGGACAGCCTCAGTTCCACTGTCCAGCAGCTGTCAAATGGGAAGGGCCGCCTTGCATTTCTTCTCTACAGTGGCAGCATGAAATAGCAGGAGAGCCCAAACCCCATTGCAGATCCAGATCCAAACCTGAAAAACCGAGGCTGGTGCTCTACATTGTTTTCTTCTAGGACCCGCCGCCTCTCTCTCTGGAGCTGTTCGATCCTCTGCTTCTGTGTTTCAGCTTCCTCTATGTTCCCTTCTTCTAGAAATCTAAGGTGTGGAAGGAAACAAGGGGAAGGAGATTAATTCCAAGAAAATGTAACAATCACTACTACTGAACCTCCACCTCTCTAAGACTAGATATTCAATATCTGCCATACCTAAGTCCTCCCTCTCCAACAACCTTCAAATTCTGTGTGTGTGTGTGTGTGTGTGTGTGTGTGTGCGTGTGTGTGTCACTGGACTCAAACCCAGGGCCTTTGTACACTAGGCAAGCATCCTACCACTGAGCCAGATGCCCAACCAGCAACTTCATTTGTTAATATTAAGGTGTGTAGTTAAACCTCAATTTATTTTAATAATTTTCTATTAACAGGCAGTTGGGTTGTTCCTATTTGTCAACATGTTATAATTAATATTGCAACAAATAATATATATATCTCTAATTTTACAAGTAGGAAAGCATATCTGTAGGGGAAATTTCTAGAAGTGGAGCTGCTGGGTTGAAAGGTAAGATGGCAACTCACATATGACAAACTGCTCTTCTACTTATACTTCCACCCACGTGTTGTCAGGGCCCTTACTTCCTGAGCCCCATCATTTATGCCAGATTGATAAGATAAGAAATAGTAATTCCATTTAATTTTCAAAATTAACAATTTTCACATAATGAGTGAGACTGAACTTCTTTGCATATATTTCAGGAACACTGTGTTTAGTATTTTGTAAACTATCCATTTTCCTATGCCCATTTTGTTTTTTCATGGGTTGACCTATATGATTTTTTTAAAGAAATAATTCATGATATGAGTTATAAATAGTTAGCTGTTTGTTGTTTATCTTTTTGTATGGGTTACATATATTTATCCATTAAGAAGACTTAAAAAAATAAAGTCAATCCAGGTGCTGGTGGCTCATGCCTGTAAACCTAGCTACTCAGGAAGCTGAGGTCTGAAGATTGAGGTTCAAAGCCAGTCCAGGCTGGGAAGCCCATGAGAATCTTATCTCCAATTAACCAGCAAGAAGCCAGAAGTGGAGGTGTGACTCAAGTGGTTGAGTGCTAGCCTTAAGTGAGAAAGCCAAGTGATAGCATGAGGCCCTGAGTCCAGCCCAGCCAGTACTGGTACACACACACACACACACACACACACACACACACACACACACACACACACACACAGTCAAACATAGCAATCTTTTCTTTCTTTTGACTTCTGGATTTTGAGGCTTAATTAGAAAAACCTTAGGAGGCAAGACCAGTTTTTCCATTTTAGAGAGTAGGAAGCTGAGGCTGAGAAATATTGAGAGTTTTTTTCTCTACCACATATACTACATAGCTTTTTAGCAGTGGTTTACGTTGAAAATTAGACCTTGGGCTGGGAATATGGACTAGTGGTAAGAGTGCTTGCCTCGTATACATGAAGCCCTAGGGTCAATTCCTCAGCACCACTTATATAGAAAAGGCCAGAAGTGGTGCTGTGGCTCAAGTTGGCAGAGTGCTAGCCTTGATCAAAGAGAAGCTAGGGACAGTGCTCAGGCCCTGAGTCCAAGGCCCATGACTGGCAAAAAAGAAAAAGAAAAAAAGAAAATTAGACCTCAATGCACCAAGTTAATTTAAATTTGAGGGGTTAGGAGACCTGGATGGTGGTTTTTGTTTTTGGGTGGCAATCCTGGTGCTTGAATTCAGTGTGTGGGTGTTGGCCCTGAGCCAATTTGTGCTCATGGCTAGCGCTCTTGTACTTGAGCCACAGTACCAATTCTGGCTTTTTCTGAGTAGTTTATTGGAGATAAGAGTCTCACAGGTTTGGCTTACTTCGCTTAACATAATTTTTTCCAGGTCTTTCCATTTCCTTATGAATGGGTTGAGGTCATTCTTTCTGAAGGAGGCATAGAATTCCATTGTGTATATACCACATGTTCTTGATCCATTCATCTAGTGATGGCATCTGGGTTGGTTCCATATCTAAGCTATGGTAAATAGTGCTGCAATGAACATGGTTGTGCTGATAAATTTAAAAAGTCTCATGGACCTTTCTGCCCGGGCTGGCTTTGACCTGTAATCCTCAAATCTCAGCCTCCTGAGTAGCTAGGATTATAGGCGTGAGCCACTGGTGCCTGGCTGACCTGGATGTTCTCATACTTTCAAATATAGACTAAGTTCTTCATTTCTGAGCACAGTAAAACATTTCAAAATAAGACTGAATTTTTTTTCAATAGAAATGTCACACATGGATTGAAGCTAGGCTCCATTTCCTCTCTGACACAATTATTTAACCTCCCCCCACCACCACCAACTACACTCACCTGCCTCTCACAGGGTCCAGGCAGCTGTTACCACCACTTGTTTTAAGACAGTGTATCACTACATAGAATACTTCAACCTTGAACTCACAGTCTTCATGCCCAAGTCTCCTGAGTGCTAGGATTACAGAAATGTGCCACCATACTTGGCTTTACATCTTTGGGGAGAAAGAGTTTACCTTTGATCTGGTCTAAATCGAGTGTCAGTAGGTGGTAACAAAGGCTTTGATGGTGGATCCATTTCATTTAACTCTAGAGCAAACTGTGTGAAGCCATAATACTGCTCATGGCCTTTGGGCATGGGATCTAAAAGAGAAAAACACCATTACTCTTGCCTTCCATTTCATTCATACTGCAGTTTAATTCCTTCATCTTTTTTTGCTTCAGAGCAGCTACAGTTCTTCTTGCTCAGCTTGAAACTATTCTATTTGGATTAAAATATTTTGACTAGCACATAAGTGCTGAATATTTTCCTATCAATTTTCTTTTCTGTACATTTTCTTCTTCCTTCAGGGATATGGTCTCTTTTGTTTGGTCCTACACAATGCTGTGAAGTTTCCATGCCATTTGAGCTACATAATAATTTAATTTGCTATTAAATGTACCTTTTAAAACCTCTACATCTCTTTCCTAACCAACTACACTCTCCATCCATTTTTTTGTTTTGTTTTCATGTAGGCTATGGACAACTCTTAAACTCTGTCTTTTAACTTACACAGTGTAGAACCCATTGTAAGTGGCCTTTTCTCCATTCTTGCCCTTTCTCTCATTCTCTCACCAACTCTTTTTTTTTCTTGTGTAAACTCAGGCTTTTATTAGTGGTTCAGGTTTTCTTCACCAACTCTTGTTCCCTAAAATGTGGCATCTTTTCTTTTTCCCCTGCCGTACTAGTGTTTGAACTCAGGGCTTTACATTTGCTAGACAGGTGCTCTGTCACCTGAGGAGTACCCCAGCTCTTTTCTTTTCTTTCTTTCTTTTTTTTGAGGGGGTGGTTAGGATGAGCTCTCATTACTCCAGGGCTATCCTTGGACTGTGATCTTCCTACCTATGATTCCTGTGTAACTGGGATTATAGGCATGAACCATCATACTTGGCCCTTAAATCTTTATCTTTAGAAACATTAAGTATATGGCCCTAACTTGAATTCTAGCTAAACACATCCCAAGTTTATATGTAAAGCAACCTAATGTAGACAAAAATATTCTACCTCTAGCCTTAGCTCTTGCTATTCACACATAATGTTGCCATGCATTTGTCTGCAGACCATTTTTTGAAGTTGTAACTCAATTCTGTGTTTCTTAAGCTGGAACAAAGCTTTCTACTGCATCTTCTACTCTAGTCCTCCACTCACCAATGAGGATAGTTGCTTGACCTAAAGAGGCCGGGTGCTCGTGGCCAATACACAGACATAAAGTCAAGGAATTACAACAGCTATGACATCAAAATTTCCTTTAACACTCGGAGAGGATGGTTGCTCTCACCTGTGAGACATACTAGAGCAGAGGAGAGACTGTGCACCTGTAACATCTCACCTGTGCCTGCTTGCTAGTCAAGAATTTGTTCTGGTTTCCTGGTGACCTCTTCCACAGTAAAAGATGTGGCTACTGCCCATTGGAAGAGACGTGGCTAGCTCCCTATACCTCAGTCACTCCCCTTATTTGCTAAAGGAATGCTAGTTCTCATATGGTTGCACTGCGTCCTCCCCAGGCCTGAACCTAAGTCCCCCTAAATTTCCACTGCCTGCCCTGTGGCCCAAAATTGGATCAGTGGTAGACCCATTTTAGGCTGATGGGCTGTACAGACATTTTTACTGAGAGGCAATAAGGAATATTGCATTCCTGAGAATAAGGAGATGAGTGAGAATCTAGCTCGTTTCCCCCCTCCCGCTCTCCCTGCCTGGCTCATGGTCATGCGGGACTATGACAGACTGTGACAAAGGTTTCCACACATGAGGGAACATCATGGCACAGCAGGAGCAGTACAATGTGTCCTCAACTGATCTGTATTATCGGCACTGGTCAGGTGCCAGAGAAACAAACCTGGGCTACCCTCACTTTATTCTTAATATCATCATGAGAATTTTTTTTTGGTCTTATGTTAGTTCTAGGGGGAGGGGGATTTCATTGTTACTTTCCACACAGGGTTATGCTGTATTCCAATCAATTTTACCCTGTGTTGCACTTCCTCACCCCTCTCTCTGAAAAATAAAAATTTCATTCCTAACACGTTTCCTGGTTCCTTTTTTATATGTACACCTTATCCTCCTGGTTTAAGCCACTAATAGTACAGGTTTCTTTCTGTTTAGCTTTTATCAGCCTAAGTATGTTAAAAGTTTTATGAACCACCCTGCCTTGGGCACAGTGATCTTTCAGATGGGAAGGTGATAGGCTAAGGGACATGATGGGGTAGGTTGGGGTTCTCTTGCCTTTCTCCCCACAGTTGTTTCAAGGGCTCAGAGTCCTCTGGAACCTCAGGCCACCTATCAGAAGGCATTAGGGGTCAATCTGAGGCCCCTTACTCCTGGACCCCGTTTCTTCTCTTGGTGTTCTAGAATGACTCATTGCCTGCCACTGAAGTTCCTTCAAGGTGTCTCTATGGCTGAACACATGCATTAGTGATGGTAATGGCTTCCTTCTGGGGTGAACAACCCAGGACCAAGCAGCCCCACCGAGGTTCTTCTAGAAGGGGGTCAGGACTTTGAAAAGTGGCCACATGAAGGAAATAAAGGCCAACACCACAAACCTGGCTCACAGCAGGTACAGGCTGGAGACCGGGGTGGAGCTGACCCTGCCTAAGGGTGAATCCCCTTGCCCTTCCCACCCAAGGTCTCTCTGCCTGGGGTAGCTGAGCCCCAAACTCACTGGCTCTCCAGACACACGTGGAGGACGAGGAGCCGCCACAGTAGATGCTCTCATGCCATTTCCCAAACAGCCGGTGCACCGCCTTTCCACTCCTGTCGAAGACTGTGCCTTCAATCTCATGGGCATTAGTGCTCCAGTATTTTGCCTAGGATGCAAATGGCACATGTCTGAGTGGGACTATGGAAGGTTCATCTGATTACAGATGTTAATAAAAACTAAAGGTAAAGAAAGAGGAAGGATTATAGACCGATTTTATCCGCACCACTGGTTTGCCAGTTCTAGGTTCTGTTTAATTAACAAGAAGGAGTTTATGCAAAAAAGAACATACAACCATACAACCATACAAATACCCCCACACCGGTAGTTTTTACCTCAAATACATTTTTAAGCCCTTGTCAAGGTTTGAGCTCATGGCCTTGCGCTCTTGCTTGGTTTTCTTGCTAGCACTCTACCATTTGAGCCATACCTCGACTATAGCATTTTGCTGGTTAATTGGAGATGGAGTCTCAAAGAGTTTTTCTCCTGGGTTGGCTTCAAACCACAATTCTCTGGATCTCAGTGTCCTGAGTACATAGGATTATAGGTCTGATTTATCCTGCTACATACTTCCGCAAGAAGACTTAAAAAGTACTTTTAGTAATATCTTTGTATATGATACATTGTTATTAACTATATCTACCAAGCTGCAATTAGTTCTCCTGAACATATACATATTCCTGCCAATTGAGATCTGTATCCTTTGACTATAGGTCTGATTTACCCTGCTACATACTTCTGCAAGTAGACTTAAAAAGTACTTTTAGTAATATCTTAGTATATGATACATTGTTATTAATTATATCTACCAAGCTGCAATTAGTTCTCCTGAACATATACATATTCCTGCCAATTGAGATCCGTATCCTTTGACCTGAGAACCACTATTCTACTCCTGGGTAAAGAGTTCAATCTTTTCAGATTTCATATACAAATAAAATAATGTGGCATTTGTTTTCCTAGGCTTAATTTATTTCACTCAGTATAATGTCTGCCAGGTTTATATACGCTGTCACATGTGAGTACTTTATCCTTTTTTATGGTTGAATAATGTTCCATTGTTTTGTGTGTGTACACACACACACACACACACACACACACACACACACACACACACACACACACACCCCAACAAAGCACATTTTCTTTAGCTTTCTGTTGAGAGACACTTGGACTGATTCTACACTTTGGCTACTGGGAATAAATGCAATCAACACTGGAGTACAGATGTCCCTTCTATAGAATGATTTCATTTTCTTTACATTTATGCCCATGGTAGCACTGCTGGGACAATATCTGAAGAATCTGCTTTCCCCACTGGTTGTACTAATTTACATCACCAACATACTGTAAGGCTTCTGTTCTCTTCACAGCCTTTCCAATATGTATCTTCCATCTCTTTGTAATAGCTGTTTTAAGAGATATCTCACTGGGATTTTTTTTTTGAAAAATGTCTATTCACACTCTGCCTTTCTGGGGGTCAAAGCCAGGGGTAAAAGCCCCTTTTCCCATTTTAAAATAAGATTGTTTTCTTGCAATTGTGTTGAGTTCTTTAAATATTTTGTATATGAACATCTTATCAGATATAGTTTGTAAGTATTTTCTCCTATTCTGTAGGTCATCTTTTCTCTCTATGGATTGTTTCTTTGCTGTGGGAGGCATGTTTGATTCAATTCCATGATTAGTTTTGCTTTGTTGGTTGTGTTTTAGGAGTCTACCAAAGCTAGTGGTGTCTGGATCAACATCATAGGGCTTTTTCCATTGAGTCTTCTCGAGCAGCTTTACCATTGTAGCTCTTATGTTTTAAGTCTTTAATCTCTTTTGACTTTTGTATGTGGTATGAAATAAAGTTTCACTGCTCTGCATGCTAATAGCCAATTTTCCCCCTACACTATTTATTGAAAAGACTTTCGTTTTTTCACCATGTGTTCCTCATATCTTTGTTGAAAATCACTTAATTGTAAATGCATGAATTTGTTTCTGGGCTTTCTATACTGCTCTTATTGGTCTATCTATCTAATAAGCCTGGATTCATTCTCTCTCTCTCTCTCACACACACACACACGCACACACACACACACCACACACGCACACTTTCTCTCCCTTCTCTCTCTCTCCTTCTTTTCCTTCCTTCCTCTCTCCCTCCAGCCATTCCTTTCTGCCTTCCTTTCCAATATCACCTTTATTATTTAACAAAAAATAATGGTTAATTTTGCGATTTGTAACTTGGACCCAACATTTGTATAAGATTTGTATAAGATACAACCCTCCTCCACATTTGCTACCTTTGATGCAGGAACAAAAGTCTCAGTCTACTCTCAGACACTGGCCTAAGAGCATGGCTGGTCTGTAAGACCTTTCTGTGGGGCAGCTGTCTGATAGCTGTCACTGTCACTTACAGAGCTGTATTGCTGATCACTATAATTTAAAAGAAAACTTGTAATAGTTTTTCCTTCCAAGGAAGTAGGCAGTCATTTGCAAAAATATTCAGGAGGTTACTGAAAAATTTCAATTTCTTTGAGTAGGACTCTTCATCTAGCCCGCAGGACCCTTCTCTGTGCACATTCTCACAGGGCACTGACTGTGATCTGTGAGGTCACTTTGCACACAGCACAGCCAGTCCAGCTCAACTCAGCCTGTGGGTTTCAAACAGTACCACTAGCCAGCCAGCAGAGGGAGCTCCAACTCCCTTGAAATGAACCCCCCACCCCACACACACCTCCTCAATCCTCACAACTACTTAGTTTCCCTTCAACATCTCTATGAAGAACAAAAGGCATTTCTCTATGCATCAAAAAATCCCAGCACTATTTCCAGCTGAAGCAGAATCCATAGTTGGAAACCAATAAATTTGAGTGGCATTTCTAGGCCATGTTTTGGTGGTTCAGCTTCCACACTCCTAGGCTATTGATAGAAATGGAAGGAAGGGATGGGGACCACAGTGTCTCAGAGGTGAAGGAATTTAAAATTGAATTGTCCAGCTATAAAAAAACTGGAGGGGAAAAGTAAGAGTCCAGACTTAGGTTTATTGAAAGATAGGGTCAGAGTTTTCTCTCAGGGATATTTGCTAACAAACCTAAGGCTGATATTAGACAGGAAACCAGAAGGCAAGCCATAGTCCACGGGAACCGACTTTCAGATGGTCTTTCAACACTGCTGGTATGTCCAGTGTTCATCTCATAACTACAAAAATGCAGCTGGGTGTGGTGGTACACACCTGCAGTACCAGCACTTGAGAGGCTGAGGCAGAGGATCTTAAGTTTGAGGCCCACCCGGCCCACCCAGTGAGATCCTGATTCAAAAAACAAACAGTTAGGTATAGTGGCTTAACCTTGTAAACTAGGCAGAGAATAGGACATTGCAGTTTGAGGTTGGCTTAGGGGTGGGAGAGTTCTAGTGACACTATCTTGACCTGTTATTGGTTTGTTTCATTTTTTTAAAAAAACAAAACTATTTTTTTGGCACTGGGGATTGAACCCAGGACATTGCACTAGCACTTGCCACTCAGCTACATCCTAGCCCTTGACTTGTTGTTTTATTTGTTTTTGCTAGACTTGAGGCTTAGGACTCAGGGCCTGAGCATTGTCCCTGGCTTCTTTTTGCTCAAGGCTACCACTCTAACTGTTGAGCCACAGCGCCACTTCCGGCCTTTTCTGTTTATGTGGTGCTGAGGAATTGAACCCAGGGCTTCATGCATGCTAGGCAAGCACCACTAAGTCACATTCCCCCTCCCCCCACGACCTATTTTTTAAGAGCTGAGTGTGATGGTATGTGCCTGTCATCCTAAGTTACAGGGCAGGCATAAATAGGAGGATGGCAGTCCAGGCTGATGCAAAAATAAAGAAAGACCATGTCTTGAAAACAATCAAGGCAGACAGGGCCTGGTAGAGTGGCTCAAATGTTAGAATGTCTGCCTAGCAAGCATGAGGCTCTGGGTTCAAGCCCCAATAATACCCCAATGAACAACCAAAGAAAAAACCCTCAAACAACAGCAATTCTTTCTCAGACCCTGAGTGGAGGAGAACCAGGTGAGAGTAGACATGGAGTGGAGTACATTTCCTTAGTTAAAATGTTGTGACCAAATGGTTTTCACCTAGATCAAGGGTAACCACATCTGTTTCAGGCTGCCTTTGGTGCTTTTGCAGACAGCTTAGGCAAAGCTTCCAGGAGGGGGGTCATTTTAATTTTGTCACCCAAAGTTGTCATGGCTAGTTTTATATCTGTTTATACTTCACTGGACTTGTAGATTATAACAAAGACTCCAATCAGCTTCATCCTAAGCGCCCCCTAGGTGGTGTAGACATTGCATGAAATCCCACAGTTGGGACCTCATGTCTCAGCTCACCATTCTGATCTGAGCTAAATGTAAATATTTCTGGACAAGGGTAATACTTTAAAGTCACATTAAGTACATGCATTTTTAAGTCCCAGGAGGGAGATAAGGTAGAGGAGAGCCTCAAATCAAGGCAGCTAGAACAGATGATCATATATATGCTGTATCTGGACCACCTTTCACTACCATTAAGGACTGTGCTGTGAGCTGGGCAGTAGGCAGTAGGGCTACAGGGTGGTGAGGAGGCTTCAGAACAGAGAAACAGATAAAGCAATTGCTAGCAAGCTAAACCCAGTACTCACAAAAACTTGGAAGGAAAGGGGACATGAAAAAGAGTGAAAGACATTGGGGTGAAAATGCAGGGATCTGAGGAGAGTGGTCCAGGCAGAAGGAAATGAGGCGGACCAGGGGGGTGACAGGGTAAAGAGGAGGTGGGGAGAGGAGGGAGTAGGAGCAGACATTGGAGAGAAATGAGGGTGGAGTGTGTATGTGTGTGTATAAGTGTGTCTAGGTGTGCAAAGGGATAAGGGTGGGGAGGAAGCGCTGTTCAGAGCCATGCAGACCTTTGTAAGGATGTAAGCTTTTACTCTAAGGAAGATGGAAGCTGCTGGAGGATTTTTTTCAAAAGAATAATGTGGCATAAATTCCTTCCTTCCTCCCTCTCTCCCTTCCACCCTTCCCCCTCTTCTTCTCCTTCATCCCTCTCCTTCCCTCCTTCCTTCTTTCTGCCTTCCTTTGCATCCCCCCCCCCACCCCCCGTCCCCATTCACTTTCCTCTTTCTTTCTTGAAATAGATCCAGGGCCTTGTGCATGCTAGGATACTAGGTAAATGCTCTGCCACTTGAGTCATGCCACTAGTCTTGGGATGAACTTTTCTTTCTGTGCTGGTTCTAGGGATTGCACTTGGGGCTTTAGTGCTGTCACTGAGCTTTTATGCTCAAGGGTGGTATTTTACCACTTGACCCATAGCTCCACTTTGGGCTTTTGGTGATTAACTGGAGATAGTCTTATGAACTTTCCTGCCTGGGCTGGCTTTGAACCTGGATCCTCAGATCTCAGCCTCTTGAGTAGCTAGGATTGCAGGTGTGAGCCACTGGCATCCAGTGGCACCAGTTTCTTATAGTAAAGCATAAGAACATAAACTTTCCCTTTTGGGATAACTGTACAGCCCAGATTGACCTCAACATTTGCAATCCTCCTGGCTGCAGTATCCTGAGTGCTGGGACTAGAGATGGGTACCACCACCCTCAGCTTTATGTTAACCTAATTCAATAATATTAAGTGCATTCATCATGTACAATCATCACCACTTTCCATTTCCAGAATCTTCTCATCTTCCCCAACCATATATATGAAAGGCCAATTCCCCATCCTTCCCTCCTCTAGCCCATGGAAATCACTCACTCTCTGCTTTCTGTCTATGAATGTGGCTCCTCTGGAGACCTGGTATAATTGGATCAAGCAGTCTATGTCCTTCTGAGTCTGGCTTATCCCACTTAGACATAGCATAATGTCTTTATAGTGTATCCGTGTGGTGGCGCCATGGAGACAGCTGGCTCTGGGCTGAGAAGAGGTAGCAGGGGGGTGAGAGCAAAAGAAGGGAGGCTGGAAGGGACATGGTGCTGGTCCAGATGACAGAGTGGGCTGGGGCTAGGAAGCTTCTGGCACAAAGGCCATGTGAAAGATCTCCCAAGATGGCCTGTGTCGAGGACCTGGACCCCAGGACGGCCCATCCGGCGTGAGAGCTCAGGGGCCACTCTGGTTACCTTTATGAAGTTCACTTTGCAGTGGCAGGAGTCGTCGTTTAGGTTCTTGATGATGATCTCTCCATAGTGCTCAATCCACCTCTGACCACTTAAAATGTTGTGGATGCAAGAGGTCACTTTGTTCCACTCAAAATGATCTCCGAAACTAAAAGGGAAGAGAAAGCCAAAGTAACAATTCCCAGAAGAGCCAGTGGCCAAAGCAAAGTCCACTATCTCCCAGGATAAGCCATGTGATGAACTGCTCATCTCTTCCTCCCTCCTGTGGGTATTCCCTGAGCTGCGCTCCTGCAAGGGGCTGTCAGGACAGGGTCAGATTCCCGCAGGCCACAAGCCACATTGAGAGCTTCACTAATGTAACCAAACTAGGATGAGAGAAAGATACTTTCTGTTTTGGTTTACTAGAGATTGAATTTGGGTCCTCGATGCTGTCCCTTGGCTTTTTCATGCAAGGCTGACATTCTACCACTTGAGCCACACCTCCACTTCTGCCTTTTTGGTAGTTAACTGGAGGGTCTCACAAATTTTCCTAACTTTCCTTCTTCCTTGAGCTCACTTTGCACCATGATGCTCATATCTCACTCACTGATTAGCTAGGGTCACAGGCATGAGCCTCTAGTGCCTGACTGTTAAGGGTTCTATACAATTTGCATAATTATACCTTTTACCAGGAGAAAGCATTTTCATGGTATTTATGGAGATAAGTCCCAAGGGCAACCTGGAGCAAGAGGCAGAGGGAGCAGGTATTTGTATGAATAAGTATCCATAATCCCTATAAGGTCAAGGCCATGTCTTTCCTAAAGGCAATTATGAGAGTAAGGCATGACCAGGTTAAAGAAAAACTCCCATCCTTAATCTTCATTAAGAAGTAGAAGTGAGTTTCTAAAATGCTTCTACTTGGAGAACTTTAATTTGTGGGAGGCATTTCCACTTGAGGGGGGGAAAATCCATGAGACTATGACATTTCCCAAAGGACACAATGTGAACCCAATGCCCATCAGATAAAAAGAACAAAACAAGGGTGTGGATGAGTCAAGTGGTAGAACACTTGCCCAGTGTGCAGAACACTTGCCCAGTGTGCAAAACGCTCTGGGTGCCATCCCTAGCACTGCAAGAATAAAAGCAAGACTAAAACACTCCCAGTGCCTGGGGAATGGTGAGAATCCTGTCACTAAGGTGAATTCTCGACCCTCACATTCTGTAAGTTCCTAGCCACAGAAGAGGAACTTACGCTGGTAGAGTCACATGGGTTGTGCCAATTGGGACAATTTCCATGGATTTGCCCCAGAATTTATTTTTCCATCTCACATCTGAAACAAAATACCAAACATTACATATTTAGCAAGAGATCTATATAGATAAGAGTTCTTAGTCAAGATAACTGATTTTATAGTTACAACTTTTTTAGATTATCCTATAGAATAGCTTTTCATGTAATATAGCAGAACCAAGGAAACTAAAATTACAAAACAAAATTCTCTCCTTGGAAGAATTAACAGTGTTAATTCAGATGTGAAACAGGTAGTGACCACAGAGCAGAACAGAGTATAACTAAATGTGTTGCAAGGTAAGTGGAGCTGGGAAAGAAGGCCTAACTGAAAGCCTATGAGAGACATCAGAAGAGGCTTGTCAGAAGAAGACATTTAAATAGGGATTTGTAGAAGGAGTTCATCAGGCAGAGAAAAAGCAACTCAAGGCAGAGGAAAGAGCTCACTCAAGGAAGCAAAGATGGAGTAAGAGAGTGGAGTACACTGGAAGCTGGTGGTTCACACCTGTAGTGCTGGCGACTTAGGAGGCCGAGGTCTAAGGATCTTTGTTCAAAGGCAGTCCAGGCAGAAAAGCCCATGAAATTCTTTTTTTTTTTTTTTTTTTTTTTGCCAGTCCTGGGGCTTGAACTAAGGGTCTGAGCATTGTCCTTGGCTTCTTTTGTTTAAGGCTAGCACTCTACCACTTGAGCCACAGTGCTACTTCTGGCCTTTTCTATATATGTGGTGCTGAGGAATGGAACCCAGGGCTTCATGTATATGAGGCAAGCACTACCACTAGACCATATTCCCAGTCCCCAAGAGATTCGTATCTCCAATTAACCACCAAAAAACCAGAGTGGAAGTGTAGCTCAAGTGGTAGAGCACTAGTCTTGATTTTAAAAAGCTAATTGAGAGCTGCAGGCCTGGAGTTCAGGCCCCAGTACAACACAGACAGACAGACAGACAGACACAGACACGCACACATGCATGCACAGAGTAGTATGTGTTATGTTCTATGGACTCAGAATTGTCTGAGGAGAAGAGTAAAAAGTCACATTGAGAATATAAAACAGAGGGCACCCAAGCCAGGCTAAGAAGTCTGCTTTGTGTGCACTGGTGAAAATAAACAAGGAACTGCAGTGATTAGATACAGAGTGCAGACAACTGAAATCATATGGAGAAAAGAATCAAGGAGACATTAAAAGCAGGAAAACAAGAGGCCATTGTACTTATTCAAGGATAATAAAGAATGCAGCAGAACAAGTCTGGGATGGACAGAATCCATAATCCCAAAAGCAAAAATGGATGGAACAAAGTGGTAAATTAGATCTGAGGTGGGAATATTCATAAATGATGTCAGACCTTTCCAACCTGCACAAATGGTAGAACCATGAGAGGAGACAGAACAGAGAAGGAATAATAGAGGAGTCCTAACTGATGGCTGTGCTGAGGACAGACAGACAACAGGGGAGTGAGGGTGGGAGCAGGAAGGTCAGTGGGAGACCACTGCTGGGGTCCAAAGGAGAGAAGTGAGACTTAGCTGAGGAAGCACCTGGATGCACAGTATACATTTCTATTTATATGACATACCCCAAATAGGCAAATTGTATGAACAAAAAGTATTCATCAGGAGTTTCCCAGGGATAAGGGATGTGGAAGGGAATTAGAGGGCTTAGTAAAGGGTTTTGAAAACCAGTTGTGATGACTCTACAGCTCTGAATATAAGAAATAAACCACTGAATTGTATGCTTTATAAAATGTGAAAATATCTCAATAAAATTGCTATGAAAAAGAATTGTCAGTTTAAACAAAAACCAATGTATTACAGGTTTAAAACATATATAAGTAAAATGTGTGTCAAAATAGAGCAAGGTTGAGAGAGAAAAACTTGAAGTATAGTTTACAAAGTTTCTTCTACTACATGTAAAGTGGCATAATACTCTTGATGGTAGGTTATACATTAAAGATATCTAATATGAATTGTGTGTGTGTCTGTATTGGAGCTTGAACTCAGAACCTGGGTGCTGTCCCTTAGCTTTTTTGCTCAAAGCTTGTTTTCTGCCACTTGGATCCACTCCCCTCCCCATTTCCAGCTTTTTTGGTGGTTGCCTGAAGATAAGAACTTCCCTGTCTGGGCTGGCTTTCAATCACTATCCTCAAATTTCAGCCACCCAAGTAGCTCGGATTACAGGAGTGAGCCATAAGTGCCTGGCTACAGTACGGAACTTAAAGTACAGACACAAATCAGACAGGTTTAAATAATAAGGCAACAGAGAAGATGACATGGAATTGTAGAATGTATACAAGTTCACCAGTGGTGTCCCTGGGAAAAATAGTAGCCGGGCAGATGACCAGCTTGCATCCATGGCCTTTCCTCCGGTGCCCCCTTGGCACCTGCTGTAACGCACAGTTCCAGACAAGGGAACAACCACCTGGCTGGGCAGCTCTGCCTTGCAGACTCTGTGAGGAACATGTGGTTCTCCAATACAGGCATGCTGATGGGACTTGATGCATTAACATAACTGGTGATATAGTTTGATGTACAGACAAGAGCAAGCTCACGATATGGAATAGGTTGAGAAATTCCACTGTTGGGCTGGGGATATGGCCTAGTGGCAAGAGTGCCTGCCTCATATACATGAGGCCCTGGGTTCGATTCCCCAGCACCACATATACAGAAAATGGCCAGAAGTGGCGCTGTGGCTCAAGTGGCAGAGTGCTAGCCTTGAGCAAAAAAGAAGCCAGGGACAGTGCTCAGGCCCTGAGTCCAAGCCCCAGGACTGGCCAAAAAAAAAAACCCCACAGAAATTCCACTGTCAACTAATGGGCCTTATCCAGTAATCCTGCAAGTGTTAGTGTGGTAGAATCAGACTGCTGGATGTTGTCACATTCAGAATTACTCAGAACTATTATTTGAATTTGAGTGAGTGTTAAGACAAAATATTTACAGAATAAGCAAGCTAGTCTTCTTCTTCCTTATTTTATTTTTTGGTGCCAGTACTGGGGCTTGAACTCAGAGCCTTGGAGCTCTTATTTGGATTTTTCTCTCAATGCTGGTGTTCTGCCCTCTGGCTTTTTTTTGGGGGGGGGGGGCTGGTTAACCAGAAATAAGTCTCAAAAATATTTCTGTCTGGCTTTGAATCACAATCCTCAGGTCTCAATCCTTAGTAGTTAGTATTACAGGCATGAGTCACCAGCACCTGGCTGAACTTTCTTCTTAATGTTTAACTTAGTGAGCTAGGGATATAAATGCTTTGGATCAGAAAAAACCCTCTTTGCTTAGTTTTAGAAACTGAATAAGATATACTAACTCAGAAACTTTTGGCAGATTATTTGGTGTTGAGCAAAATATATAATTCATTCTCTGCTATTTTTTATACCAGTAATTTGGAAAGGAAATACAAGAAAAGCCATTCTTCCTTTAAACTTAGGTCATTTGTTTTTAAGACAAAATTAAATAAACTATTTTAATGGCTCATTATGTTTCTTTTGGAGCATAAAATGTGCTGTGATAATGAATAAATCACTAACTGCCCTGTCATGCACCATGGTAATGGTGTGTAGTCTACATTCTAAATAACAAGCATTTATTTCAGACCTTAAAACTGTAATTTTTTGTGGGTTTTCTTTTTTTTTTTTTTTTTTGCCAGTCCTGGGGCTTGAACTTAGGGCCTGAGCACTGTCCCTGGCTTCTTTTTGCTCAAGGCTAGCACTCTATCACTTGAGCCACAGCACTACTTCTGGATTTTTCTATATATGTGGTGCTGAGGAGTCGAATCCAGGGCTTCATGTATATGAGGCAAGCACTTTACCACTAGGCCATATTCCCAGCCCCTAAAACTACAATTTTCATATGTGTGTGCTAGTCCTGAGGCTTTAACTCAAGGCTTTACATACTTGCTTAGCTTTTTTACTCAAGGCTGGTGTTCTATCCACTTAAGCCACATCTCCACTTGTGGCTTTTTGCTGGTTAACTGGAGGTAAGAGTGTCCTGGATTTGTCAGTTTGGGGTGGCTTTGATCCAGAATCCTTAGATCTCAGCTTCCTGAGTAGCCTGGATTACAGAAAGCCACTGATACCAGGCTAACACTATAAGGGATTTGTAGTACTACTTTGTTGAGCACTGCCTGCACTCAGTCTTTCAGTCTTATTTTCAGTGATCAAATCAAGAACAGTCATGTGAAAATTAAGTTGTAAATATAGGACAAATATGGCCTACAACCACTGTACCATAGAATATGGACTAGGTGGTATTTTCTACAGGAAATTTCTCCAAAGGGCTAAGGGTTATACAAACTTAAATGATTATGTTAAATATGATTCTCACAACTATTTTCCAGCAACCCAGAAATATGATTTTTTTTCATATCAATCCTTTAGTTGCAACCTGATTTTACCATCTAAAAGTAATGTTCATAGGTTGGTTCAAGTGAAGGCTCTACATTAAAGTAATTTTGGTAGAAGTTTGTCATGCTCAATGTTTTAGCATGAAAAGTTTCATTAGCTATAAAGGACTTTGGCATGTTTCAGAGAGATAAGTAAATAAAATATTATACCTAGAAAAAGGAAGTATTTAAGTCTACTAAAAGAAGGCGGGGGGGGGGTGGATAAAGAATAGATGTGACAGAGAACAAATTAACAGGAGAACAGATTTCAATCCCACTCCATAATAAATATAACATCTACAGAAGTTTTAACCAACTTAACTAAAAGGCAAAGAAATGCTAGAAATGCTAGTAGGATTTTTACCTAGGAAATAGAATTGTCCAGGAAAAGGAGGATTAAGAAAGAAGCTGAAGCCAGTGCCAGTGGCTCATTCCTGTAATCCTAGATCAAGGTTCAAAGCCAGCTCAGGTAGGAAAGTGTATAAAACTCTTATCTCTAATTAACCACCAGAAAAGCTGGAAGTGGAGCAGTAGCCCAAGTGGCACAAAAGCTCAGGGACATACCCAGGCTCTGAGTTCAAAGCCCAGGAAACACACCACACACACACACACACACACATACACACACGAGGAACGTTGCTAAGATAGGGCCTACTTTCAGAAGCTTCCTTCCATGGAAAAAATATATAGCTCCAAGGGCTGGAGCTCAAGTGGTAGAAAGAACTTTAGCCTAGCAACCATGAGGCCCTGAGTTCAATCCCCAGTACTGCAAAAGGAATCATAATCATCAACATCAAAAATCTCCCATTGCTTTTAAAGAAGAGACTCTTAGGGCTGGGATATGGCCTAGTGGCAAGAGTGCTTGCCTCGTATACATGAGGCCCTGGGTTCGATTCCCCAGCACCACATATACAGAAAATGGCCAGAAGTGGCGCTGTGGCTCAGGTGGCAGAGTGCTAGCCTTGAGCGGGAAGAAGCCAGGGACAGTGCTCAGGCCCAGAGTCTAAGCCCCAGGACTGGCCAAAAAAAAAAAAAAGAAGAGACTCTTATAGGGCCAATGAGATTTAGCAGTTAAAAGTTAGGAACTGAGGGGCTGGGGATATGGCCTAATGGCAAGAGTGCCTGCCTCTCATATACATGAGGCCCTGGGTTCGATTCCCCAGCACCACATATACAGAAAATGGCCAGAAGTGGCGCTGTGGCTCAAGTGGCAGAGTGCTAGCCTTGAGCAAAAAGAAGCCAGGGACAGTGCTCAGGCCCAGAGTCCAAGCCCCAGGACTGGCCAAAAAAAAAAAAAAAGTTTGGAACTGAGCTGGGTTCTGGTGGCTCACACCTGTAATTCTAATTACTCAGCAGGCTGAAATATAAGGATCCCAGGTCAAAGCCAGCTAGGAATAAAAGTCCATGAGACTCTTATCTCAAAATAAAATAATGTAAAATAAAAAAGCTGAAGGCCAGTGCCCAGGCCTCGAGTTCAGACCCAAGTACTGGCATTAATAATAACAACAATAACAACAAATAAAAATGGTGAAATAAAATGATCTCCCTGAATACTTAAAATCATTTAGTAGCAATCACCTAAAATTAAATGCTGAACATCAGTAAATAACTAAATGATACATATTAGCTATTGTCCAGAGCTGAAAAGTGAGGGCATCAATTGGAGCAGAGCCCTATAAGGCCTCAACTCTTTGAGGACCACTTGATCTCAGCAAACCTTTAAACAATTCCTCCACAACTGAACTCTATATATCATTATATAAAATGGAGGTCACATATGTCAGCACATTACCTTGCCAGAAAACGAAATTTCCAGACTCAGCATGGCAGGCAGAGATAGGTGGATGGTGACTGACCTGGTGGGACAAAAGATAGAAAAGCAACGAACAAATGTCTGTATTCTGCAAAATCCATTCCTTCGGTGTTGAAAGGTCACACAAGGTGCAGTGGTTGACTATAAAAGAATTGTAATTCCCTAGCCTGACCTCCAGAGGGTGCTCCTGACACAATCAGCTCCCACTTCCTCAGACTGGTCAGGATAGAGGAAAGTTGTGAATGGAAGCTTCCCAGAGAAGATGACCCAATTGTAAGTGATGGAGATAGATGCTTTGAAAGGTACAAAAGTAAAAGGACATTCTAGGCTCTGTTGGTATTTGGGATGGAGTACCAGCAAGAAGAGGGAAGGCTAATAAAGTGGATGGATGAGGATGAGTATGGTGGCAGTAGTTTATTTTCAAGCATGGAAAGAGAAAAATGAAACACACTGAAATAATAATAGGTAATTGTTTATATAATACTATAAATACTTATGATTATTATTAAATATACTACTGATAATAATAAGTATTATTATGTTGATCATGGGCTTGAAATCAAGGCCTGGGCACTGTCCCTGAACCTTTTCATTCAAGGCTAGCACTCTTCCACTTTGAGCCACAGTTACACTTCCAGTTTTGTGGTGGTTAATTGGAGATAAGAGTCTCACAGGCTTTCCTGCTTGGGCTGGCTTGGAACCATGATCCTCAGATCTCAGCCTCCTGAGTAGCTAGGATTACAGGCATGAACCACCAGGATCCAGCTGGAATTATTTTCAGAAGGAAAAAGGCATAAGGGAGAATGAAAGAAGGGTGAATTTGATCAGGATACATGGTATGCATGTATGCAAATGCCATAATGAAGCTTCCTTGTACAATCAATAATTTTTTAAAGGAGATATGTTAGGACTGGCTATTGGCTATTCCCAGGCTATGTGCTCTAACTTTGTCTGCCAGTGTTTTTTAGGTATTTGAAGAATACTTGAAAATATTTTAAGATGCCAAAGAAGTGTGTTTTTTTTCCTGTCCTGGCACTTGAACTCAGGATAGCATTCTACCATTTGATCCACACCTCCACTTCCAGCTTTTTGGTGGTTAATTTGAAGTAAGTGTTTCACTAACTTTCCTGATCAGGTTGGGTTCGAACTTCAATCCTGAGATGTCAGCCTCCTGAGTAGCTAAGATTAGAAGCATGAGCCACTGGTGCCAGGCTTCAAGTGTTTTTTTGTTTTTTAAAAATTACGATCTTTAGCTGGGATGTAGCTCAGTGACAAAGTGCTTGCCTAGCAAGTGCAACATCCTGGGTTCGATCCCCAGTACCAAAAAAGAAAAGACAAAAAAAAATACAGTTAAAATTACTATCTTTAAGTAGGTGTACAAAGGAATTTCAATCAACCTATCAGTTTATGAGTATAATACATCTTGATCAATGTCACCCTTTCACGCAGAACAAGTGTATTTTTTTTTAAAGTTTTATAATTTTATTGTCTTTAAGGTTACAATTCAACATCCCAGTTTATGGGTACAATGCATTATGATCAATGTCTCTCTTTAGAACAATGTTTTAATATGTTACTTCTAAGCAACATGAAGATGCTCTCCCTTGGGCTCAGCAAATTTAACTCTTAAAAACTTCATTGTGAATCTAACCTCTTCTAAATGAACTTACAATACAATTGTTAGGGAAGGTTTGCTGATGGCTAAGGATTAATACATTTTTCTATTTTCAAGATAAAAAAGATTCTAGGTAAATTTCCTTTGGTGTATGCCACATGGCTACTGTATATGTTTTTGGTACACTGGGTATTGTATACATGCCTGCCTGATCTAGGGAAGGGAAAGAAAAACGAGGGTGTAAGATAACACAAGAAATGTACTCACTGCCCCCCTTTTGCACAACACCTTGTCAACAAAATTTAATCAATAAAAAAATAGGTTGAGGATGAAAAAAAACTTAAACATGTAATGTTAAGCATTATGTTAAGTAATGTTAAGTGGGTGAAAATGGAACTACTTCTATCCTTTTCTGTGTAAAGGTTAAAAAACAACTACTCTTGGCTGGGGATATGGCCTAGTGGCAAGAGTGCTTGCCTCGTATACATGAGGCCCTGGGTTCGATTCCTCAGTACCACATATATAGAAATGGCCAGAAGTGGCACTGTGGCTCAAGTGGTAGAGTGCTAACCTTGAGCAAAAAGAAGCCAGGGATAGTGCTCAGGCCCTGAGTTCAAGCTCCAAGACTGGCCAAAAAAAACCAAAAAACAAAAAAAAAACAAAAAAACCCAAGATAAAAAAAAACCCACAAAACCTTTTTTGTTGAAAATGAACTATATATCTCGTGGGTAGGGATGGAAGGGAAAAACTAGGAGAGAGAGAAGGAAGAAGTGACACTGTACAAAAAGAAATGTATTCATTACCTGATTTATAAAATGTTAACTCCTCTATACATCACCTTTATAATAACTGAAAATATTTACTGAAAAAAAACCTTTGTTGAGTTGGCATTGTACAGAAGTGAATAGCCATATTGGTCTAGAAATGTTAAAATTATTTTTTCCATTTGTACAGGGGTAAGCACACTATATTAAATATGTAAGGTCTTATCTACATGGATTTGATTACAGAAACTAATAAAGTATTCTCTAAATAATGGGGGGAAAACCCACCTTTACCAGTAAGATAACAACAGGCCATCTCTGGTATACACTAAGAAGCTGAGAGCAAATGGCTCTCTATTCCTCTTCTCACAGGTTAGCAGTACCACAGACCATGTTCAAAGCCTGTAATGCTGGCAGTGGTATTTCCAGACAGTTTCATTTTAGACAGTTGGTTCTTAATATACTTAGGAGCCTTGAGCCCTTTCATATTATAAATGTGGAAGCTGAAATCAGGAAAATGAAGATTTCCCAAGGCACACAGGGACAAAAGGAAGGAAAATTGAGTGTCATGGTTGAACTCAATGATTTACAAACTCCAACAATTTAAGCAGCTGCACTGTGTTGTTTATAAAGAACTCAGAATCTGGAGCCCTACCTGAGACGCCCAGAATTGTGTGTGTGGGGAAGGAGAGAGGAAGGCAACAGGGATGGCAACAATAGCGATTCCCTTGTTATGGACCCTCGGCATGGTTTGCAAACCACTTTTGTGTGCCACACCTATAGGCAGAGAATGTCAGGCCATATACACCTTCACAGACATGGGTGATTGGTCAGTGGCAGCTGAGCAAAGCTGGGGCCAAAGAAAAGTAGACCAAAGCCCGAAAAACCTTTTAGCTTCTCAGATTCGATTCCAGTTGCCTTATGAAGTAGGAGACATACTGTGGTGGTGTTGTGTTTGTCTTAGCTCCCCATAGGCCTCCTAAGAATGTGAGTCCTTGCTGTTCTATGAGGTCCCAAAGGCCAATTTCCTCTTCAAGCATTGATGGAGAAACCTAACTTCTATACTGTGACTCTCTAGCTCTGCTTTCCTTTGTCATCTTGTTAAAGTCCAACCACTTGGAGACAGGTCATATCACAAAATTCTGTAACTCCTTCTTTTTCTCTCCTACTAGATAGCTCTCAAAAATAATCTAACTTGGTTTTTTGCTAGTACTGAACTCAGTACTTGAACTCAGGGCCTAATGCTCCAATCTACTTGTTTGTTTATAGCTGGTGCTCTACCACTAAGCTATGCATCCATTCTGGCATTTTGCTGTTTAATTTAAAATGGAGTCTGTAGTACTTTGCTGCCCAAGCTGGCTTCAATCTATGATCCTTTGATTCCAGCCTCCTGAGTAGCCAGGATTATAAGCATGAGCTACCAGTGCCTGGCTTCTAGTTAACTTTTAAACCATGGGTTCATATGAAGTTAAGTCAGGATGAGAATTCTCATGCCTCATTTCTCTACCCCATAGGACTATAGGTATGGGAGAGGAGCTATAAAGTGTTCCCCTCACTCCATAATGTCGGAATTTCTGAAAATTAATCCTACAGAAATAATAAATGATAAAAAGCAGTATAGTCTTTATAAGTATAGCCAATATTAAACATGAAAGCAAAATGCAGTATATAAAAACGATGCACCAGTTCTATAATTTTAAATCCCATTAAACAAGTATATAAATATGGTGTCCATATGAATTATACAAGAAACCTTATTATCACATTAAAATGCTGGTTTGGTCTTTTAGAAACTATTGTGTTAAGCTGGGCACTGATGGCTCATGACTATAATCCTAGCTCCTCAGGAGGCTGAGATCTGAGGATGGTGATTTCAAGCCAACCTAGGCAGGAATATCCTTGAGGCTCTTATCTCAGACAAACCACCAAAAAGCCAGAAGTGGAGCTGTGGTTCAACTGGTAGAGCTCTACCCTTGAGCACACCAGTGGAGGCAATAAAAAAGAGACCTTACTAAAAAATTAATAAATCAAAAAGTGCTGGGGAGACATGACTCAAGTGGTAGAGCATCTGTTTCACAAGTGGCCCTGAGTTCAAATATCAGTAATGATCAGAAAACAAACAAACCTATTGTGCTAGGTTAATAAACTACTGCCTAGAAGAGTACTTTAAATGTACCCAAAGGATTTTATTTAGACAGGGTCTTGCTAGTAGCCCAGGCTGGTCCTAAACTGAAGATCCTTCTGTCTTAGCTTCCTGAGTGCTGGGATTATAGGCATGTACCATCTCAAGTGGCCCTAAAAGATGTTTTCTGAACAAGTGCATCTCAATGTTGAAGTATCAACGATCTTTCTTATGTCTTTATGAACAGGCATCTGAGAAGTTTGTGTGGACCAAATTGCTTTTCAGGGTTCAGAGAAATTTACAAGGTTGCCTTCTTTTTCTTTAATATATTTATCACAGTACATTCTTATTTATGACATACTTCTGGGTCATCTACCTCAGGCTACTCTAGTGTCAGGACATGTGAAAGAGCTTTTGTTGTCCCACAGGCCTGGGTGGTCTGTAGGCTGTATGACTTGGGGAATTTTTTTTTTTCCTTGAGACAGGATCTCACTATTTATGTAGTCCAGGCTGGCTTCTAACTCTGACCATCTTACCCTCCAGAGTGCTGTAATTACAGGCATGCACCACTCTGCCTGGTCCTTCAGCAAATTTCATCTCTCTCAGCTTTGGCTACCTCATCAATAAAATAGGGCTAATGTCACTGACTGGATCAACAGATCAGGACAACACACATGAAATAAGTCCAGGATCCCATGCCAGTGTAGATTAGGGCAGAGGGTATATTTCCACTTAGTTTCCATGGTAACCTCATGCCTCATTCACCTTTATAAATTAGAAAATCAAGGTTCTGTTCAGCACAGAATCTCACCAACGCTGTCCCATTAAGGAGTGCTGAAGACAGCATTAAATCCCAACCCAATGGTCTTTTCCACACGTACAGCAGCCTTCCTGTGACTGAGCTGAAAGTTGGGCTCTTGTACTTCCAAAGCCTGAACATTCATTAATGTCCTTTCCTTAGGAACACTTAAATAAAAAATGCTTTGGAATTTGACCTTTCTAACCTATTCAAGTCTTATTTCTTTCTTTGTAAAATGAGGCCAGCATATTTCTTGGCTTCAAAATGCTATGATTCTAACATCTCTCAATGTCTTTTTTGAACATGGATCAAATGGATCAGTGATTAACAGCCAGCCTTGAAAAATCTGAGTCTAGACTCTGATTGGCTTGAATGTCCACAGAAAGGGGTAACTCATGGCCAGTCACTCAGTCTTTGTTGATGGCAGGCATTCCCTGGGGGCAGAGAAGAGAAAGCACTATCTGACCTGTTTTTCTAGTCTTGGCTTGGTTTAGACTCTATTCTAATGGTTTTCATTTATCATTACTGAGACAGGGTCTTACCATGTAACGTAGAGTGATGTCAAACTCATCTTCCTCCAGCCTCCTGAATGCTGGGATTACAGCCATGCACCACTACTTCTGACTAGTCTCTATTCCATTCTTTTCTTTCCTTTTTCTCCTTCCTTCCTTTCCTTCTTTTCCTTCCTTCCTTCCTTCCTTCCTTCCTTCCTTCCTTCCTTCCCCCACATTCTCTCTCTCTCTCTTTCTCCCTTCTTTTCTTTATGTACTGGCCCCAGGCTTAACTTCATGGTCTCAGAGCTGTCCCTGAGCTTTTTTATTTTTTTAACTGAAGGCTACTGCTCTACCACTTGAGCCATAACTCCACTTCTGGATTCAAAGCATGATCCTCAGATCTCACCCTTCTGAGTAGCTAGGATTACAGGCATGAGGCACAAGGGCCCAGCTAGTGTCAACTCTTGTTACTTTGTAATCCAGGCCAAAAAAAAATAAAATAAAAATAACAGTAGAGTCTAAACAGACCCAGCTCCAGAAAAAGCATTATCTGCTGTTTTATGAGGTAAGCACTTTACCATTAGGCCATATTCCCAGTCCCTCCCCATTTTTTTCTTTTTGCCAGTCCTGGGGCTTGAACTCAGGGCCTGAGCATTGTCCCTGACTTCTTTTTGCTCAAGGCTCGCACTCGGCCACTTGAGCCACAGCACAACCTCTTGCCTTTTCTATATATGTGGTGCTAAAGAATCGAACCCAGGGCTTCATGTATATGAGGTAAGAACTCTTGTCACTAGGCCATATTCCCAGCCTATTTTATCTGCTATTTTAATGGATAAATCCAATGTAGATTAAATTTCATTGAAACTTTCTTCATCATTTCCTCTCTAATCAAAGAACAACAATTCCTAATTGGTGAGGATTTCTAAGCATTCAGGAAATTACTATACTTCTTTTTACTGTGAGGAGATATGTCTTCATAATATGTCTCTGTGTGGCCCTTAAGAATTCTATTCTCGGGCTGGTGATATGGCCTAGTGGCAAGAGTGCCTGCCTCATATACATGAGGCCCTGGGTTCGATTCCCCAGCACCACATATACAGAAAACGGCCAGAAGTGGCGCTGTGGCTCAAGTGGCAGAGTGCTAGCCTTGAGCAAAAAGAAGCCAGGGACAGTGCTCAGGCTCTGAGTTCACGGCCTAGGACTGGCCAAAAAAAAAAAAAAAAATTCTATTCTCTTGAAAGTTAAGAATTCTAGTAATTTATAATTTATTTGTATAAAAGGGGACTTGATTCATCCTGACACAATTCCTGACATATGCTTTGAATATACGTTCTTTTTTTTCTCAAATTTTTATTATCAAACTGATGTACAGAGAGGTTACAGTATCATACGTTGGGCACTGGATACATTTCTTGTACTGTTTGTTGCCTTATCCCTCATGCTCCCCTCCCTCCCCCCCTTTCCCTCCTCCCCCAGGTGTTCAGTTCACTTACACCAAACAGTTTTGCAAGTATTGCTTTTGTAGTTATTTCTCTTTTTTTACCATGTGTCTCTCAAATTTGGTATTCCCTTTGAATTTCCTACTTCCAATACCAGTAAACACGGTTTCCAATATACTCAGATAAGATTACAGAGATAGTGTAGGTACAACCATAGGAAGGTGATACAAGAACATCATCAATAATAGAAACTACACATACACATAGGACGTTGAAAGTAGTTACAACTGTGATATATCACTTGTTTCCATAACATGGAGTTCATTTCACTTAGCATCATCTTATGTGTTCCTAAGGGTATAGCTATTGGGCCTTGTGATGCTCTGCTATGGCTTGCCTAAACCTGTACTAATTATTCCCAATAAGGGAGGCCATAGAGTCCATGTTTCTTTGGGTCTGGCTCACTTCACTTAGTATAACTTTTTCCAAGTCCTTCCATTTCCTTACAAATGGAACAATGTCATTCTTTCTGATAGAGGCATAAAATTCCATTGTGTAAATGTACCACATTTTCCTGATCCATTCATCTATGGAGGGGCATCTGGGTTGGTTCCAGCTTCTTGCTATGGCAAATTGTGCTGCGATGAACATTGTTCTGCTGGTGGCATTACTGTGATTTTGTTTGTGGGCTTTTGGATAGATACCCAACAGTGGGGCTGCTGTTCTTGTAAGAGGTCAACGAGAATCAGATGAGGATTTTCTTTCTTTTTTCTTTTTTTTTTTCTTCAAATTTTTATTATCAAACTGATGTACAGAGAGGTTACAGTTTCATACGTTAGCCATTGGATACATTTCTTGTACTGTTTGTTACCTTGTCCCTCATACCCCCCTTCCCCCTCCCCCTTACCCTTTCCCCCCCTGAGGTGTTCAGTTCACTTACACCAAACAGTTTTGCAAGTATTGCTATTGTAGTTGTTTGTCTTTTTTTACCTTGTGTCTCTCAATTTTGGTATTCCCTTTCAATTTCCTAGGTCCAATACCAGTATACACGGTTTCCAATATACTCAAGATTACAGAGATAGTGTAGGTACAACCACAGGAAGGTGATACAAGAACATCATCAATAGTAGAAGCTACAGATACACATGGGACATTGAAAGTAGTTACAACTGTGATATAACAATTGTCTCCATAACATGGAGTTCATTTCACTTAGCATCGTCTTAAACTGCCCCTTAGCACCACTTATCCCTGACCTAACTGCCCAGAGTTGCAGCTACTTAGTTGTACTTCTTGCTGACATATAGGGTAGGGTGCAGAAAGAAGCCAAGTGCCAAAAGAAATAGTAACCAAGAGCAGAGACCAGCTCTTAGTGATGGCTGTCATGTGCTAGTTACTGGGTGTAAAATGATGATTGTTCATGCTCATGAAGCTTGTATTTTAGGGTATAAGTGGTGAGACTGACAATATGCATGGAAGCACTCAATCTGTCACTAGTGGTACTTGTTAAGGAAGATTAAACTAGGTGTGAGGATCAGGCAGGGTGAGCAGGCTGCTGTTCCACACAGGGTGGCAGGGTGTGTGCATGGTATGTGTGTGTGTGGGGGGGGTGTTCTAATAGTGGAGAGTGAGAGGAATAGGGAGTGAACCATACAGAAAGATCTGGGAGGGCTGGGGATATGGCCTAGTGGCAAGGGCGCTTGCCTCATATACTTGAAGCCCTGGGTTCAGTTCCCCAGCACCACATATACAGAAAATGGCCAGAAGTGGCGCTGTGACTCAAGTGGCAGAGTGCTAGCCTTGAGCAAAAAAAGAAGAAGCCAGGGACAGTGCTCAGGCCCTGAGTCCAAGGCCCAGGACTGGCCAAAAAAAAAAAAAAAAGAAAGAAAGATCTGGGAGAGGTCACTGCAGGCGTCCAGGACTGGAAACTGTGATGCAAATCAGAAACAAAAAGCCAATGTGGCCTTAGCTGGATGGAGGGCAGGGACCAGAAGCATGATGGCTTGTCAGGACCTTGGAGGGCTTTCTGGGCCACAGCTGGGACTCTAGTATACTAAGGATTTTATACTGTGAAGTTGTTAGTGTTGTTTTCTTTCTACTTAAAACAGCCACTCTAGCCAATACCAGTGGCTTATACCTATAATCTTAACAACTCAGGAGGTTGATTGCAGCTCAGTGATAACCCAGGCCAAACAAAAAGTCAGACTCCATCTCCAAAATAACAAGTAAAATGTAGGACTAGAGGCGTGGCTCAAATGTTAAAGTGCCAGACTAGAAAGTAAACAGAGCAAGCTCAAGGATTTGAGTTTAAACTCCAGCATTACAGCAAAGCAACACAACACAACTATTCTGGCTGCTGTAGGAGGAATTGTCTATGGAGGAGACAGCTAATGGAAATCCAGCTAATGAGTTCAGTGCTATAATCTCAGTGAATGACTATGGTGGCTGGTGACCACCATCGGTGGCTCACTTTGGAAGGAAGGACTCTAAAGGGAGACCTAGGATTTGCCAGTATATGTGGTTCACAAAACCAGATACTATTAAGGATGATGCAAAGGAGACACGGCAATCTGTGGTGAAAGCATTGCCAATTGTTTTCTCCAAGTTCATAGTTAACCACTTAGCTCACAAACACAGGACCTTTCTTGAAATAAAACCAAAAACACATTAAGCAATGACCTAGAAATGCAGAAAAATGTAGAGCAATATCTTAGTTTCCTTGTGTTTGAATTGTCACTACTTTTTGAGCGTATTATTAAAGATGATGTGTTTTTTAGCCAACTGTAAATACCTATCTGCTAGAAGGTGCAAGAACTTCTTAGAGGGGTGACATAGAATGGTAAGGAGAGGTATTTAGAAATCCAGCCAAGAACTCAGCTATGTTCAGAGTTCTCAAATAGGCCACAGAAAAGGAGGTCATGCTGAATGCACAAAGCAAGGAGGTAAGACTTCACTCTTACATTTCTAGCAACTTCTTTAAAAATCTGTTTCGTTGGCCAGGTGCTGCTGGCTCACACCTATAAATTCCAAGCCAGCCTAGAGACTCTTATCTCCAATTAACACAGAATAACCCAGAAGTGGATCTGTGGCTCAAGTGGCAAAGCACCAGCCTTGAGTGAAAAAAAGCCAAGCAAGTGAGGCCCTGATTTCAAAACCCAGTACTGGCATACAGGCATGTACACACAAAGATCAGCAACTAGTAATAATGCAGTCAACTTTTCTGATACAAACTCTCAATGAAATATAGTGGGTTAACATCTGGGATACTGACCATTTGTTGATGACCACTTGATTGCACATCCTTACCATGCCAGACCTTTCTCAAAGGCACAAAACAAGCAATGAAGCTAGGTGAAATGATTTTTCCTGCCCCATTCTTTTCCCTGAGGAAGCTCACAGCCAAGGTGTTGGTTCCTCCAGGCAGAGGAGAAAAAACCAGCAGGATGCTCAGTGTCTGTCTACCTGGCAAGCAAGGAAAGGAAAGCCTTTCTCTCCCAACCTCCCTGCCTGAGGCATATTTAGAAAGCCAAAACTGAGCCAGAGAAAACTCCTTGGCACAGTGGAAACCCCTAGGAAGATAAGAGTGGCACAGATGAGAACATAGGATGGGAATATTTAGGATCTACTTGTGAGGTCTCTCCTCAAAGGCCACACCCTAGCTCACAACAGAGTTGCTGTTAGCAATGACAAGCAAACTCCCAGTTTAGAAAAAGGCTATTTTTTATATCCATAGTAAACAACTCTTGTGTATGTGAGCATAATAACTAACTCCACACAAAAGTCCTCCAGAAAGTGAAGGATCAAAGCCACTGAACAAAAATAGGAGCCTGGAGTGGAACATTAGTAAGGAGTGGGGGTGGGGCACTGGAAACTCCCATCCTCCCAACCTTGGCCATCTCTTTGGTACAGATCCTTGCCTGGCCTACCACACTGAGCAATGTGGGGATCAAACAAGATCATTTGCTCATTTGGAAGTATAATGCGTTCTACAAGGCCATTTAACTGTGATTAAGAAATCTTTCTCTGGCTTCTGGCCACAGGAGTTACTCTGACATGTGTTGTTATGTCTTTCAGATGAGAAAATAGGGAAACAAGCTTAGATGTGGCCAAACTCTGGGCAGCAGAAAGTACTTCATTGCATGGTATTCCTACTACCTCACATCCCCATCTCCACACCCACCTAAACCACAGAGCATCACAGTGTCAGGACTGGGAGGACAGAGAGCAGAGGCCTTCTCAACTCAGTCAAGCGTCAAGTTGTTTCTTCTCAGTTTTTGAGCTTGTCTTTCTTAGGTTAAACTTTCACAAAAATGTATTAATTTAGGGGCTCTGCTCAATTAGTCCCGTTTGTCCTTTGGAGCCCTGGACTTTGCAGAGAGCTACAGGATAAGCTCTGCAGGTGTGTCTCCTACAATAACAGACATTGGTGATCTCACTATCTCCATGGGCAGATAGCCTCCTGAGCCACAAGAAGAACAGCTGTCCTTACAGGCACAGCATGAAGTGAATGGATGTTTTGCCTGCTCCTTAAGTGTGGTATTGGTACACTATGAGTTGTTGACAACACAAGCAACCTGGTGGTGAGAAGGCAGCCACATCTTCCTACTGTACACCTATGACTAGAACTTAACTTCCCAGTTACCTACTTTAGGGAAACCATGATTGGTCATGCTGGCCAAGCTTTCTGGTCCCCATGGAAGGTCTATTTTCTGCTGTAAATGCATATACAGAGATTTTAGCTGAGGGTGGCAATGCTTGCTTGCAATCCCAGCACTTAAGAGGCTCAGGCATGGGCTGGGGATATGGCCTAGTGGCAAGAGTGCCTGCCTCATATACATGAGGCCCTGGGTTCGATTCCCCAGCACCACATATACAGAAAATGGCTAGAAGTGGCACTGTGGCTCAAGTGGCAGAGTGCTAGCCTTGAGCAAAAAGAAGTCAGGGACAGTGCTCAGGCCCTGAGTCCAACTGGCAAAAAAAAAAAAAAAGAGGCTCAGGCAGGAGCCAGCCTGTGCTACATAGTGAGATCTCATCTCAACAAACAAATATATCATAATAACCCACACAAAACAACAAACAAACATGCCAGTGTGGATCTCTCCTTGGGCCTTATCCATTCTTGGGTACCCTCTGAGGCGACATTCTATCAGTTGTTGACCTCTGTAGCACTTCCTCACGATCAGGATGGGTGGTAATTACCACAATGAAGCCAGCCACGAAGATTCCTGGCTGCCTATGGGCAGCTTCTGTCTCACCAGTGATACTCAACCACTTATACTTGAAGACTAGATACGGGAGTCTTAGTTTACCTTCTGCCTTTGTAATACTCCATATACTGTTTTGATTGTGTGTGTGTGTGTGTGTGTGTGTGTGTGTGTGTGTGTGTGTGTTTTGCCAGTCCTGGGCCTTGGACTCAGGGCCTGAGCACTGTCCCTGGCTTCTTTTTGCTCAAGGCTAACACTCTGCCACTTGAACCACAGTGCCATTTCTGGCCATTTTCTGTATATGCAGTGCTAGGGAATCGAACCCAGGGCTTCATGTATACGAAGCAAGCACTCTAGCCACTAGGCCATATTCCCAGCCCCTCCATATACTGTTTTTAACAGTCTACATTTAAAGGCATTTAAAAGTTCCCTCAAGAACTGGGATGTAGCTCAATGTGGTAGAGTGCTTGTTTAGCACATTGAAAGCCATGGGTTGAATCACTATCACTACATCCAAAAACCTTGCTCTAAATTTAGCAGCAGTAAACATTTGTTGTGCATCTTTCACTTAGGTGTTTTGGTTTTTTGTTTTGTTTTTGGTGCTGGTACCAGAACTTGAACTCAGGATTAGTGTTCTCTCTTACTTTTATTTTTCCTCTCCAAGCTGGTGCTTTACCACTTGAGACACAGCTCCACTTCCTGCTTTTTTTCTGGTGAATTAAAGAGTCAAGGATTTGTCTGTCTGACTTCAAAGTGGGATCCTCAGATTTTAGCTTCCTGAGGAGTTAGTATTGTAGGTGTGAGCTTCCATTACAATACCCTGCAACTTACATGTATTGCTTCACTTAAGCCTTCTCACAACCTGTGAGCCAAGTGTGACATTCCTGCTGCACAGATGAAGCTTGAGCCCAGGAAAAGGAAAAGTTGTTTACAGAAGGCTAAACACAGAAGGGGTGTGTGGAAGGGTTTGAAGCAGGAAGGTCTACAATTCTTATGCCCAGCATATTCTCTGCTACTGACAATAATAACTTGCCTCTTTGCTTGCGCTCCAGTTTGTGGAACTAAATACCAAGTTGTGCAATAGTCCTTCTAGATAGCCCCTCTAGGATCATGTGTAAGCTTGGGGGCTCTCGTCCTATCCAGAGCTACAGGGCAGATGGCAGATGGACAGGACTGTGGGTCTTGCATTTCCCCCACCCTCCCCATCAGGGCCCAGGAGTTGGAGGCTCAACTCTGTCCAAGCTCCTGTTTCCACTCTTCTTATAGTTACTTATCCTGTCCTGACAGCTGTAGTTTGGGGGCTATTCTGAGCCTTTCTTTCTTTTTTTTCAGGGCACGCTAAACACCATGGCAACCAAACTAAGTTTCACTTATTCTTAAACCATTTTAGGTTCAGCATTTAAATAACCCCATTGAATTTTAAGCAGATAGATTGTCTGATCCTTTTAACTGCTAATTTTGTCTTCTACATCCCCAATACTGAATACTGGGAATCCACTAATAATAAATATGCTGTAGGATTTTTTTTTTTTTTTTTTGCCAGTCCTGGGCCTTGGACTCAGGGCCTGAGCACTGTCCCTGGCTTCCTTTTTGCTCAAGGCTAGCACTCTGCTACTTGAGCCACAGCGCCACTTCTGGCCGTTTTCTGTATATGTGGTGCTGGGGAATCGAACCCAGGGCCTCATGTATACGAGGCAGGCACTCTTGCCACTAGGCCATATCCCCAGCCCCTGCTGTAGGATTTTTGTACTCTTTTTTTAAGTTTCAGAGAACACTGCTTGTCATTTACAATGAACAGCATTTCCATCATTGATTCCCTTGGCCACACCCACTTCCTTTCTACTCCCCACAGTGCTAATCAATTGATAGAGGGCAGCAAGATAATCAGAATGCAAAGAATACTTTCACTATCTACCTTCCCTCTTTTTCCTCAGTTTTTCTAATGGGAAGGAGAGATATACATTAAAACAATATTTAGTATCCCTTGGGATGTTTAGAAGACTCAGAATGTGAAAACAATTGCTGCTAAATAAGAAGAGACAAGATTTTCACTTTCTAAATGTATACATTCTATTTTAACCAAATGATAATTCCTTGTTTTGGCAGATATTTGGATGCTGCCATGAACCAGCAATGCCAGGAAACTTGCAAAGAACATTTGCCCCTGCCCCATATGCTTTGAAGAGAAAAAGTCACACATTTAATGGTCACAAAGTCTCAGGAGGATATTCATTGTTACTGACAACTTGTTTGTTTAGTGCAGGTACTGGGACTTGAACTCAGGTTCTCATGCTCTTGCCTGGCTTTTCCACTCAAGGCTGGTACTCTACCACTTGAACTATGCCTCTACCTCTGGCCTTTAGGTGGTTAATTGGGGTCTCCCAGGCTTTACTGTCTGGGCTGTCTTCAAACTAGGATCCTCAGATCTCAGTCTCCTGAGTAGGTAGAATTATAGGCAGTAGGATTACTAACTGCTTGGTTATCACTACCCTTTTAAAGGGAACAATAAGACACAGAAAAGTTAAGTCACAAGCCCTGGGTCACAAGGCTAGTCAGAGGTAATGCTGACAGGTGGCCTGGCTCTTGAATATTCATGTATGCTACTTCCTACTAAGAGTCTGATGAGCCCCAAGCCACAGAAGTAAACCAGATATCCAGGTATTAGACATGGACAGGAATTTATCTTTTCAATAACCTTTTAAAAATCATATGAACAAAATTTAATTATGTACTTTGATTTTTGGCAAATGCATAACCCCCATCCAATCATAATATATGATTATTTCATAACCAGGAAGTGGTCTCTTGTTCCTTTGCTTTCAATCTTCTCCGACACTCAGTTGTGTTTTATAGAACCTTGAGAAAAGTTTATGAGTCCTAAGCCCCACGCCATTTCAGAAGAGGAAAGTTACCTTGAAATTTATATAGATGAAGGACCATTTTTATTTACCTATTTAGGTACTGGGGCTTGAACTCAGGGACTTGTACTTGAAGACAAATGCTCTACCACTTGAGCAATGTGCCAGTTCTTTTTACTTTTTACAGTTTGTTTTTCAAATTAGGGTCTTATGCACTAACTTTGCCATGGCAAGCCTCAGACTTCAGTCCTCATACCTCTGCCCCCACCACCCCAATAACTAGAATTACAGGTATGCAACACCACACCTCACAAGATGAAGATGTTTGTAAATCCTCCCAGTTTGAATCCCCTGCTTTCTTATTTTTCTTTTCAGTATATATTAATAATACAAGACAGTGGTTTTTCATTATGACATTTGCATACAAGTACATAATGTACTTTGATCACATTTAGTCTCCCTTACTGCCTTCTCTACCCACACCACTCCAACATCAGTCACTTTCTTTTGCTCGTATATAGGACAGAGATTCTTTGCTAGTCTCCAGACTCCCACCCCACTATACTGCCTTAGCACGAGAACAGTGCCAGGCTTGTGGTATACATTCAATAAACAACAAGTTGATTAGAATGAATAAATACATGAATGAGTATTCCTCTCAAACTAAAAATCAAGAACAGAGCACTGACTTGGTGCTATCCATTTTGAGAGGCACCAGGCTCTGGAATGTTGATGTCAACACTTAGGGACACACTTTCAAACTTGAAGTTACATTTTGGGCAAACACTTCACGCTCTGAAAATTCTTTCCACTAATGATTTTAAACAGAAAGAGCAGCATTCATGCATGCAGCCAAGCAAGTGCTCAAGGGATGGTGGTGAATTTCAATGGAAGGAAAATAGATCCCTGGCTTTAAGTTTCTAAGCACAGTAATTATCTCGTTCTTTGAAGCCAGTGAAAGAGAGAAATAAATATTTTAGAAGCACATTAAAGCTTCAGGCACAAGCAACTCCTCCCACCAAGTACAAAGGGCGCATACTCACCTGTTCTGAGAAAAACCGGAAGCCCTTGTCCTCTCGAATACATTCATATGTTTCTCCAAGGACAGGATTAAACGGCTTGCTCCCAGCTCGGAAGTAGCTAGATGCATAGGCAGAGATGGCGAAGGCTGCCACGTATACCTGCAGATGGAAAAGAAAGAACCTGGCTACTTCTGTGTCACCAAGGAACAAAGCAATGAAATCAAATCAAATCAAATCTCAATTTGTCTTGCTATTGTTTATTTCAGAAAGCCAAAGATTTGTCTAGGCTTAAAGAAAATTGAAGTCATAGGTTAAAATAATGTTCATTTTAGCCCAATGTTACAGTTTGAATATGAAATGACCTCATAGACTAATTACTGAGGGACTTCTCTCTAGTTAGTGATCATGGAAATTTTAAGGTATGGGGCCCTGACTGGAGGAAGATGCTTACTAAGGAGCCAGGAGTGTGTGTCCTCGGGGTATGTACCTTGTTTGGGGCTCCTTTGTGGTTTTCTCTGTGTCCTTGTTGGCTACAAGCTTCGGCCACATGTTCTTGTCACCATGATGGTGTGCCTCAACATAGGCCCAGACTCAACAGAGATCTATGGACTATAATTTCTGCAACTATGAGCCAAAATAAATAATTTCTCTGTTCAAGTTATTCTGTCAAGTATTTTGTCATAGCAGCAAAAGTCTGACTAATACCCAGAAGGAAACCAATTAGCAGTTTTAAATGGGACAATTACACTTTTTTTTTTGTCAGTTGTGGGCTTGAACTCAGGGCCTGGATGCTATCCCTAAGCTCTTTTACTCAAGGCTAGTGCTTTACCACTTTGAGCCACAGATCCACTTCTTGTTTTTGAATGGTTAATTGGAGATAAGAGTCTCACAGAGACTTTTCTGCCCGGGCTGGCTTAGAACTGTGATCCTCAGATCACAGATCTTAGCCTCCTGAGTAGCTAGGATTACAGGCATGAGCCACCATCTAGACAATTACTTTGATACTGAAAAGCTCACAGGGCAATTAAGATGATGACATTCATGTAATGAATGGCATAGTGAGGTGGGTCTGGACCCTTCTAGCTTGATACTACCTGGGAATCTTGACATCAGGATTTCAGGGGGAGAGAAATATAAGAAGAAGCCAAACTTGCCCCCCAACTCAGGAGTAAGCATCCCAAGGGTTGATTGTTTTTGTTTTGTGCTAGTACTGTGGCTTGAACTCAGGACCTCATGCTCTTGCCTAGCTTTCTCAATCAAGGTGGTGCTCTACTACTTGAGACACACCTCTACTTCCAGCTTTCTGCTGGCTAACTATAGATAAGAGTCTGAAGGACTTTCTTGTCTGGGCTGGCTTTGAAACTGGATCCTCAGGTCTCAGATCTCCACCTGAGTACCTAGGAGCAACAAGTGTAAGCCACTGGTACCTGGCACAACATCCTGTTTAACCATTCAAAAAGCCTAAAAAAGTGAGGCACTGATGGCTCACGCCTGTAATCCTCGCTACTCAGGAGGCTGAGCTCTGAGGATTACAATTTGAAGCCAATCTGGGCAGGAAAGTCTGTGAGACTCTTATCTCCAATAAACTACTCAGAAAAAGCTGGAAGTGGCACTGTGGCTCAAGTGGTAGAGCACTAGCCTTGAGCACAAAGAAGCTCAGGGACAGAGCACAGGCCTGAGTTCAAACTCTACAACCAGCAAAAAAAAAAAAGGGGGGGAGAGGGCTAAAAAGTAGAAACCTAACAAATCATTTTGAGTTCAGAAAATCTGTGATAGTAGTTTTCTGACTGAGAAGCAACCACTGGCTAAAGTGGCTTTAATTTTCTGCTTTTCTGAGAAGAAAAAAATAAAACTAAAAGGGGAAGCACCACAGTGATGACTATATGTGCACACAAAAATGAGAAAAAAATCTTTTAATGGTTCTCCTGATGACATGTCAGCATTTCTTTTTTTTTTTTTTTATCATATTCTCCTTTCAAAGAGACACATCTTTTCTTTCTAAATCTTATTTAAGTTTGGCTAAAAGAGTCAAACCTGAGTAGTGAAAGCAGATTTTCCTTTCAACCTTTCTTTCTTCCCAGTGCACTTTGTAAAGTTTCTTATACTGAAGAAAAGCGTAAGTGCCATTTATAACTCTCACCGTCACAAAACCTTGTGCATTAACCTTTTACGAAACAGTTGAGTGTTGCCTGTAATAGAACCCTCACACTGTAGACTGCTTGAGAGCTGCTGGATAGCTTATAAAAATCAGTTCCTGGGCTGGGGGTATGGCATTGGTACAGTGCTTGCTTAGCATGTGCAAGGTCCTGGGTTCAGTCCCCAGTACCACTGGAAAAAAATTAATTCATTATGTTCTGCTCCATCCCATGATGACTGCCTGTGTTGTCAAAACCTGGGCATGTTTTTTTCTCTGCTTCTGCTATGAGTTAGAAGAAAAGCAGCCAATCAGGGAGTTATGGCCTATACAGCTTGTAGATGAGAGGATGATCTGATAAACTAAAACTTGTCTGACAATGAAATGGCTTCAGGAAACTACAAAAGGATGAGAAAGTAAGGAGGACAAAAGAACAGGAAAATAAGGATTGGGCACTAAATTTTTGGCATGACCTTACAGAAAACAGAAAAGAGACCAATCAGAAAACCATCTTCAAAGACTCCATTTCTCCCTATTTAACTTAAGGCCAAATCCTATAACCAGAAGATACAGCACAAGATGGCAGAGATGGGCTGAAGCGTTGTCTTCCTGTGGCATATCTCTGCCACACATTTTCTTCCTCTGCCATATTTTTTTGTAATAAATGTACCTATCATCTTTACTTGTATTCAGATCTTGCCTGAATTCTTTCCTAGTCATGCAAGGAAGGGAGGGGAGAGGAAGGGAAAGAAGGGGAGAAGAGGAGAGAGGAAGGACTGAGGTCAACTCAGCTGTCCTAATTTCTGGTAATGTATTTGATGCATTGGCCAGGAAGTTAGGAATTATGTGTAACTTTTGATGACTTAGATTTATTGAAAGATTACACTTTCTTGTCTATAACCTGTGAGATACTAAGATCATACAGTCTATATGAAATGCTGAACAGTTCTGAATCACCATCATAACTGAAAATATAATTCATTATGCTGGGGGAAGAAGGGAATAAAGAGGGGGGAATGAAACACCTCTTTTTGGTTCATAGAACAGGGAAGGAACAACTGCAGAAGGAAGTAACCTGCAACATAATAAAGGTGCCTCTGTTCAGTAAGGTGCTAGGCTGGGAAGCCTGCTCTCAAATTTCTGCTTCAGTCAATGACATGGATAAACCTAAACGATCTGATCATAGTTGAACATCCTAGAGGTGTCCAAAATGCAGTGGCAACAAAATTTCTTTAAGAATACTTTCCTGTTCCAAGTTAATCATTGTCCTAAAAAAAAAAACAAACCTGCCTACAAATGTTGACTTGCAATCCTAGTAGAAATTCTGAGGAAAATTAACAAAGAACTTAAAAAAAAAAAGCTTGTTTTTCTGTCTTGCCATTACTGTAACTAAGAGAGAAGTCTTCCATGGGAAACTAAGTAGGACTGGATTGATGTCTCTTTGGGGCAGTAGTTGAGAGATTTCCCTTTAATCTTTAGATCACTTAAGTAATGCAGTTTTTATGAGGGTTAAAAACACAGAATGTGTATCATCTATCTCCCTTCTTTCCTGCCTGCATGCGTTTCTTTTATTCTTTTTCTTCTGTGCTGGCACTGGGGTTTGAACTCAGGGCTTCAACCACCCACTTGACTTTTTTCTGTTCAAGGTTGGCACTATACCAATGGAGCCATACCTGAACTTCAGCTTTTTGCTGGTTAATTGGAGATAAAGGTCTCCCAAATTTGTCTGCCCAGGCTAGCTTTGAACCTTAATTCTCAGAACTCAGCCTTCTTAGTAGTTAGGATTACAGGCTAAGTGTAGCATTTTTAAAATGACTGCATCCTCTACCAATGGGAAGATGAATCGGCTTAGTGAAGCCAAGGTGTGCTCCAGTTCCAGGTTGGCCAATCAGAGAGAAACCAGGGACGTCTGTATCTGGAGGGCACTGAAGTCCCAGCATCTCAGGCAGAGCACAGTGTTATTGTGTACCAGGTCACATATTGGGAAACCAAAAGAATAGTTTCACAATGGGATCTTTCAATGTATAAGAATGAAGACTTTTTCCCCTACCATATATAATAAGAAAGGGGAAAATGTAATCTCTTTGGTGTAAAAACCTCTTTGAGTGTTATTTTCCAAAATCCTAAGAAATAATGGGACAATTCCAGAAATAACCCACAATATTCTCAAGGGAAATTTATGCTGGATGAGAAAAACAGCTTAAGATATTAAATTCTGTCCACTCAGGGTAGTAAAAATAAACATGAAGACAGCCCTAAAGCCATGTTTTCCAAACTGGCCTATAGAACCATGAGATGGCAGCTTCTGGAAAAAGAGGAACCATAAAATCATAGAGCAGACCCACCCCAAGCCAAAATGTCTTCTTTCCCATGCTGACTAAATCCAAACAAGGTGACTAGAAACAGCCAGATAGAGAGGAGGGAATGTCTCCAAGAAATGATCCTCTCTTGAGAGCAATAAGAATGAGAACTAGTGTGTCTACCCATCTGGGCTCTGGCAGACCCAGATAAACAGGCTTGTAGCTCAGGACCAGGCTGGACAATGCTACTGGCAGGTCTAATACTTACCATCCTTTCCAGGGGGCTGGAAATCTGGGCAGCTTTGTCCAGCAGCTCACTGTACTCCAGCTCCTCGCAGAGCCTCTGTAATGTGTTTAGGGGCTCATTCAGCTCCACCGGCATGGCCACTTTGGACAAGTCCTTGCCTATGTTGTTTCTCAGAATGTTCCACAGGCTGATATTGCTGGTGTTGGGGCCTGGTGCCGGCAAGCATGTTCTTCTTTTGGACCTTGCTTCCCCGCCACCTTCAAGAACAGGTCCTGAAAGGCAAAGAGGCCTGGTTATCTCTATGAAGCTTTTCATTTTATTCCATTATGAAAATCAACTACAAAAATCTGCCAAGTGCAATGGCTCATGCCTGTAATCTAGCTACTTAGGAGGCTGAGATCTGAGGGTCACAGTTTAAAGCCAGCCAGGCAGGATACTTTCAGAGACTCTTATTTACAGCTACCCAGCAGAAACCTAGAAGTGGAGCTGTGGTCGAAGTGGTGGAACACTGGAAAAACGAAAAGCCCCAAGTTCAAATCCTACCAACATACACACATGCACACATACACATGCACACACACAAATCTGTAAAATCTTTTTTTAAAAAACCTCAGTAATACTATTAAACCCTCTTATCCAGATTATGACTCAACTTCAGAAAACAAGCAAAAGATTTCTGAGCAAGTAGGTACCAAAAATTAAGGCTGGGATGTATAGCTCAGTACCACAGTGTGTGCCTAGTAGGCTACAAACTCCAGCACTGCAAAATACAGACACATACACAAGTCAATGATTTTACACACTAAAACTCATGCAATTTATTCCTGGGGAGGCCCTTACATTCTTACTGAAAAGGTAGTTCCTCGTAGTTTTATATATTAGAATAAAACTGGAAATTGGATTTCTATGCCTATATGATTTATGTGTAAAAAACTTTTTAACAAAATGACATAAAATTCTGACAAATGAAATTGTATGTCTTCTTTATTGTCTCTTGTTTTTCAGATGGTCTTGCTAAGTAGCCCAGGCTGGCCTCAAACAAGTTCTGGGTGGCCTCGAACTATTCTTGTTTCTGCCTCTTCAGCATTGGGATTACAGGTGTGCCCCACCCACCAGCTTAGTGTCTGTGCTTATTGCAGTCATCCATTATTCTACCACTCCAGCAGCAACTCCGTATTTTGGAGTATTTCCTTAAGTGTTTTCTCTATCCATCCTAGGTAATACTATATATACAGTTTTATTTTCTGCTATTCAGCTAACAGAAGTAACTGGATGTTTTCAGACTTTTGATTCATATAATCAGAATGCTCTTCAAAAAAGCTAATGTCAATGTCTGGGCAATAAGTAGCCCTTCCAAAGGCTTATGTGTTGGAACCAGGTGCTAGTGGCTCACACATGTAATCCTAGCTCTTCAGTGATCTGAGATCTGGCAGATCAGTTTGGAGCCTTTCTACTGATGGGATTACAGAGGTGTACTCCTTTACTTATCTGGTCATAGTTTCTAAAAATGGCTTTCCCTATTGTCTCAAAATATTTTCTCAGATTATATTAATATAAGTTTTGATGTAATACTACTCCTCTGCTATCGTACTAATGGATAACATATATATTGCTTTTTACTTTGTGGTGGTTAGTCCTCGAAACATTAAACACATATATTCTCATTTATTCCTCATGACAAGTTCTTGAGTAGAAAAAGAGAGGTTCAGAGAAGTTTAGCGGTTTTCCCTAGCCCACAAAATATTCTAAAATTTCTAGTATTTATTACGAGCTGTGAAATATTCTGGAGTAACAATGAAGCATTCTAGAGCAACAATGGACCAAGGTCTTGATTCCACCTTATTTCCTTCTGTAGACAAAACTGAGTTGAAGGACATAAAGCCTAGTCCTACGACCATCTTTTCTAGATATGTAGAAATGTAATCTCCTTGGAGAATGTCTACAGAGAACCAGGGATATGCATTTCTAGTATTTAGATAGAGATTTTTTAAAAAGCTTAAGCTAAGCTTACAGTGTCAGGGATCTAGCAAAATGACTGTAGGTTTCAGAGAACCAACCCTACCTCCTTCTATGCTTTTCTTAGATGCTGTCAGTCTTTGGATCCTTTCTTCCTAACTTTGGCCTCTGAATACCCTATATATTCTGTGTTCACTCTGGCTTCTTGCTTAAGGCCTCCAAGAGATGGAGGCCCTTGGCATTTGTAGTCTTCCACATCCATACTCAAGAGCTCCATTTTAGTGTGTATGCTGTTTGCCAGCAATGGAGTAGGTGATGTTTCTTCATTTCTCTCTTACTTTGCTTTCTTGACTTCTTAGAAAAACAAGTAGCACAGAACTGTTCCTGCATTACTTGCCTTCTACTTTACATGCATTTGTTTTTAGACTTTCCCATCAAGGGTTCCTCACTGCAGAAATATTTCAAACAAAAATTCAGAATGTTATGAGCATCTCATTTCTTAGCAGGTGCAATACTGAAAAGATGATTTTACAGACAATGGAAAAATTATCTACCTGTCCTTGTGGTCCCCAAAGGGGTGGCCCTTTAGTGTTTAGACCATTCATCATCATAGTTCCAGCATAATTACTGAACCGAGAAACACTGAAATATCAATATAGGCACCTGCTATACTCAGTCTTTTGTGCAGGTGTGAGCATGGATGGTACTCTGATATCCAACACAGCATGCAAACAAATTAGAAATATCAAGACATACTGAGTACCAACATGGGAAGTTCTGGATACTAAAGGACCTCTACGGAGCAATGTCTAATCAGACAGGTTCTTTTTAAGGGCACCTCTCAACAGGCTTCCCACAGTCCTAAGCTGTTTAAAAGTAATCAAGAATTTTGGGTACCCTGCAGTTCAAACTACCACTATGATATATCTTTCATGGTCATCATTTTCCCTTGGTATCAAGTGGTAATAAAGTAATGTCTAGAATAATCTAAAATTAAACTACCACTTGAATCAGACTTTTTTTTTTATTACATATACCCTACTACATTCTTAAATTTCAAAAACTGCTATTTAAAGGTTAAAAAAGCCATATTCTAATGCATTTGTAGAGTGTTTGACTGTAGAAGGAAGAGCTGTTGCATTATTTTTGACATTCATAAAAACTCAGTGTATTCTCTATAAAATAAATATTTGCATAAGCAAATTTATTTGAATGAATATATATTTTCATATGTGGGTACTAACACCTCATCTAAATTATGAAAAGCTAGAAGGCGAGACAGTGTGTTCAATTTCTAATGTATTACTTGCTACCCTTCCTTTTGCATGCAGCAGAAACTCTCTGTTTGTTATTGTTCTGTGAGATGCAAACATTCAGATATCCAACAATGTATATCTAGCTAGGCACTGGTGGCTCACTCCTCATTGAGCTCATTGCCTCATTAATGAAGCATCTGAGATCTGAGGATTCAGGTTCCAAGGCAGCCTGGACAGAAAAGTCCATGACACTCTTTATTGCCAATGAACTCCCAGAAAGAGCTGTGAGTCAAAGTGGTAGAACACAAGCCTTAAGCAAAAAAGCTAAGGAAGAGCACAGAGCTCCAATTCAAGATCCCATACCAGCACCAATACAAACAAACAACAAAACAATGTAAAGCTTACCTAAGGTCTGTCTTTCATTATCCAAGTCATTACTGAGATTGTCTAAAGAGAGATTGTCACTTATATCGCTGACATATGAATCATCATCAGAAATCTGTGGGAAAGAACAAATAATATATGTTAGAGAAAGAAAGAGAGCTACCAAATAAATGGTCAAGCATGCTGCAGCATTCCACATTACAAACATATGAAATAATTCTGAGTGCTACTTTCATAGAGGCCAATTGGACTGTCCAAGTGATGCTTATGGAAAAACAACCATTAAATATTTGTACATTCTTGATTTGTTCTCATAAGAAATACAAAATGGCAGGGAAATTAAAGATTTCTGTTAAAAAATTCTTATTAATTCAGACAGCATTTTCAGAGTTTGCTATTGTTTCACCAGTTAAAATTTTTCTTCAGGGGCTGGGGATATAGCCTAGTGGCCAGAGTGCCTGCCTCGGATACACGAGGCCCTAGGTTCGATTCCCCAGCACCACATATACAGAAAACGGCCAGAAGCGGCGCTGTGGCTCAAGTGGCAGAGTGCTAGCCTTGAGCGGGAAGAAGCCAGGGGCGGTGCTCGGGCCCTGAGTCCAAGGCCCAGGACTGGCCAAAAAAAAAAAAAATTTTTTTTTCTTCAGACTATTTGAGAGAAAGAACTTTCTATGGGAATTAATACAGAACTAATATTATTACTTCTATATCCAAGGAGTGAAATTATTAATGTATGCTTACACACAGCAATGCTATGTCATGTGCCAATTCCAGAAAGTATATATTTTTATAAATTGAAAACATTATATACTACAAATTAATATAACATAACTATATTATAACAATAATAAAATTATATATATAATTGTATCACACAATATGGTTAAGACACACAGAATGCTAATTTCTTTCCCTGTAATGAAAATGATGACACTCTTAAATAAGTAGAAGTTAGAACTATCATTCTGTAATTGAAAAAAGTATAAGCACAAATGAGAAAGTATCCCACTTCTTTTACAACTTTTTCTTCTAGTATAACATATACTTTTGTGTTTTGGGGTATCATTTATGACAGGACTCTCAGAATGAAATGAGTGGTGATAAAAGGGGACATTGAGTTTAGTGTTTCTACATAGGGATCTTAACTGAACAGGTTAGTCAAAAAAGCCACATGAGATTTGGGATGCACCTAATGAAAAACAGTTTTCAAACCTCATTCTCTGAAGAGCTTGGAGACAGTAAGACTTCTTGTGCATCAAAAAACTCTGAAAGGGAATCAGTGATGGAAAGCCTGCTCTCATTGGAAAGCTGGTGAACCAGGGCTCGGTTTTCATCTCTGGAGTTTTCCTTTGAAAAACACAAACAAAACCACATCTATTTAAAAACAGTTTCAAGAGAAACAAAATAAACAAATGACTTGGTTGTATAAATATAGCTCACATGCCCATGCAAACAGGCAACTCAAAATACAGGTCAGCTCCAAAGTTGAGAAGCAGCAGGCTTCACGCAAAACAAAAATTAAGAATGAAGTTCTCTCCCAAACAGGCACTTCACTTGTAGATACTTCACTGTCCAGACTCACGCCACACATCTCAAAGCCAAAACTAGGGTAATATTTGTTCCATTTGAGAAGGGAAAATTCCAGTGCTCTGAATTATAGGCCTTTATTTGCTATTGCTAAGACCTTTTATTTCATCCTAAAATGTCTTTGGAATTGTACTAAATACAGGTCTTTGCATGGCTGCTTCTAAGGAACATAGTTTTTTTTCTGTCTCTGCATTCCCAGGGGCTGCTTCTAAGGCATTTCATGAAAATTAAACTTGTGTTTCGTCTAGAGGTGCTTCTGGTGGCAGATCATTCATTATTCATGGATAAGTGAGATGAACTCTTTTTGACTGTCTCTCTCCACCAACAATGACTCTTCAAGGGAAGGAGACCCCTGACCTTTGACATAGCCTCTACAAAAAGAATTCAATGAAATATCACTCTTAGCTCTTCACACATGGCCTTCTATTTCCACTCCACTCCATCTACAACTGCCCTCTGGGAAAGACCTGAATGTCCTGAGAGAAAGATTTCTATTCTATCTGCAAGTAAAAATTTGATTTGACTCAATACATTAGCGATTAATTTGTACACAGTCCTCGGGTGGTCATGGAAGAGTATGGTAGAATAAGATTTCTGACCTGAATGAGTAGAGAACATCTAAGGAACATTAGACCAAGACCCTGTAAAGAGCAAAGAGGAAGCAGAGAGGAAAGGGAGGCTGGCTGAGTAGAAACCTCTGGGGAAGACTTCACAGACCAGACTTAAACCTTGGTTAGGACAGTTTTAGGAAAGGATAACTAGAGGAGAAGCTCACCTTTTCCACCAGGCTAGGGCAGGAGTTGCTTCTGTCTAATTCTGTATATGATAAGCAAGTCCTAGAATAATATGGGGAAGAAGAATTAAGGCAGATGATGCCTTGCCCAAAGATTCTGAGTTCAGCATATACTACTCAGTCTCATCAATGTAAGTAATGCCTAGTGTGGGGATGTCAGGACCCAAGGGTCTCTTGTTTACTTCATAGCTAATAAAGGGTTAGGAATCCCTTTATGAAGTGTTCTCACCCACAGAATTATCTAGTCCTTTCTTTAGATTCTTCCTAAATAAGAAATCTTCCAAGGAAGGTAATGGTTTAAAGATTCCACTGTTTTAACATTTATGCAGCCTTCTGAAAACTCATCTTCTTCTTGCTCCTAACGAAGAGATCATTGTAGAATCTAATACATATCAAAGCTGTCATCTTAAAGGAATGGTCTCCCTATTCTGAAGAGTTTGAAGACACTTGATGATTAGCAGAGCTCCTTTAAGCAAAGGAATCTTCTGTCTCTTCTGAGCCTCACCATGGCAGACACTAATAATTTATTAGTGCCGCTCATTAATTCATTACTGCACACTCCTGCTCTGTCTCCTCTCCTTGGCCTGATGAGTCTGAAGGAATTTCCTGGTTGTTCAACAGTGAACATAATGCATGTTGAGGATTACTTATCTGAAGTGCTTGGCACCACATTTTGGATGTTTGAAATATTTGCATGTATAAAAGATGAGGTGTCCTGGGAAACCCTAGTCCAAATATTCATACATGTCTTACACAGCCCGAAGCTACTCTTCTATGTTATTGTTAGCGTATTTGTGTTTTGAGTGTGATTGGTCATGAAGTCAAGTGTGGAATTTTCCACAATTGTATCACATTGATACTAAAAAAGGCTTGGGAGTTTTAGAGAATTTCAGATTTATTTTTATTTTGGATGAGGAATCCTCACTCTTTCCAAGGTAACCACCACTCGGCTTCAATTTCTAGCACAACTTAAAACATCATTTATTAAAATATTAACAGTAGGACTGGGAATGTGGCTTAGTGATAGAGTGCTTGCCTCGTATGCATGAGGCCCTGGGTTTGATTCCTCAGTGCCACACAAATAAAAGCAAAATTAAAACAATGTTAACAGTCCTATTGAATATTTTCCCCTCATGTTTTGTAATTTCGGAGTAGTTGCCTAACTAGTTTACTTTACAAAAAGTTAAACATTGAAAAAGGAAGAAAAACACTCATAAACCTGCACACTAAAACTGATAGAATAATTTGAACAATTTCTCTCCCACTTTTTTTGTTTTCTCTTATTCTGTCTTTGGGACAGGGTTGCACTATGAAGTCCAGGCTGCCCTTAAGCTTGCAATTTTTCTGTCTTGCTTCTAGAGTTTTGGTATTAAAATTATGTAATACCATACCTGGTTCCAATCTCTCTTTTTTTTTTTTTTTTTACTTAATTTTGTTCTTAGTACATATTAACTAGGGTCTCATGGTGATAATTCCATACATTTGTTCAGTGTATTTTGAACAAATTCACTTTTCCCCAGTATTTTTATTAATCTAGTTTTGACTTTATTTTAAAGTATAATTATATTACAGTCATACTTTGTATATAATTTTATGAACTCTTCAACATTTAATCAAAACTGTTTTCAGTATTTACATGTCCTGAGGATAAAATAATATGTATTCAAAATAGAAAATACAGAAAATGTAAATAGAATTTTCACTTAAAATTCCATCAGTTTGATAAGGCCCTTAACTAACTTACTGCCCCTAGGTTTCTGGATGTACACTTTATGTTCAGCCAATGATGCAATTATCCAATGATGAATATCTCAGAACATAACCCAGTACCAATTCATACCTAGTGGTTACCCAGTGTATGACTGAGTTAAAAACTAAAACAAACAAAAACAAAACCTACAATTATTGTATTTATGTGTGTGTATGTTGAGCGAATTACATTATTTTTCTATTTGTGTTGAGGTCTTAATTTTCTTGTTATTAGTTGTTCATTGCTTACATATTAAAATCATTATAGTTAATTTAACATGATCTAAACCTGTCATTTTCACTGAAAATATTTTTCTGAGTTTAGTATGTGCCTTCTTGTTTCTGACATATACCAAATCTACTCAACAATTCTTTTTTTTTTTTGGCCAGTCCTGGGGCTTGGACTCAGGGTCTGAGCACTGTCCCTGGCTTCTTTTTGCTCAAGGCTAGCACTCTGCTGCTTGAGCCACAGCGCCACTTCTGGCCATTTTCTGTATATGTGGTGCTGGGGAATTGAACCCAGGGCCTCATGTATACGAGGCAAGTGCTCTTGCCACTAGGCCATATCCCCAGCCTACTCAACAATTCTTTTGCCACATTTTTATTACTCTACAGTTTAGAACCTCTTTTCTGCTCTACCAGTTTAATAAATATTCAAATCATATTTTTTCCATTTAAATTTTTATATTTAACTTGAATTGGTTTGGAATTCATTTTATCATGGAATGGAAATATCTAAGCGTCTTTCCAAATTACTTTGAGCTGTACCAATGTAGTTAATTAAATAATCCATCTCTACCTCATTGGTTTTTGATGCCTTTTTTCTTATTTATCTATCTACCTACCAACCTCCCTACCTCCGTATCTATCTGTCTATCTATCTATCTATCTATCTATCTATCTATCTATCTATCTATCTATCTTCTTTATTGGTACTAGTACTGAGGCTTGAACTCAGTCTCATGTTCGTGCTTAGCTTTTTTGCTCCAAGCTGGTGCTCTACCACATGAGCCACACCTCCACTCTGGCTTTTTGCTGGTTCATTGGAAGTAAAAGTCTGAGACTTTCCTGCCTGAGCTAGCTTCAAATCTTGATCCTTACTTTTCAGCTTCTTGAGTAGCTAGGATTACAGGCATGAACTACTGGTACCTGGCCATTTCTTTTATATATGAAAGAAATACCAGAATTGACTATTCTGTCCCATTCTTACCATATCACTACCTTACTTTAATTAACTGTGGGAATTTTTTAAAGACTGTTTTCTGGCTTGGCACATCTTTCTTCACTATATAGTGGTATAGAGTGACTGAGAAAACATATGCTCTGGTCTCATTAGATACAGATTTCAATCCCTAGCTTGTCTCTTATAAGATGTGTGTCTGTGTGAGATTTCCTTTCCTCTGTGATTTCCATGAAATCTCTATCATTTACTTCATAGAGTCAAGGTTCAAATTTTGTGAGGTATCCATCTCCTTCAAAGTAGGCAAGCCATTAAAAAAAACAAAAACTTGTGGCTAGAAATATAGCTCAGTGGCTAATCCCTAGCACTGCTGGAAAGGCAAAGGCACAAAGCTAAAATAAAGGAATTAAGTTCCCAACTTCTCTTTCAGATTTTTAATTTTCTTGTGTCTTTTTTTTTTAGTTTCTTTAATGGACAAAAATGCAGAAAGATTTTATTTGTATTTAAAAAAGTACTTGGCCTTTCATTTGGAATCTATGCTAACATAAAATAATCTAAGAAAAGATAATTTCATATTAAGCTTTTGATTCAGGAATATAAAGTAAAAATGACTTAAGTTGTAAGAGTAATTTCTGATAGGAAATCAGTTTTAGAGTTCAAGTATCCAGTCCAACACCAGAGATGATTTAGTAGAATTACTACAAGATGACAATAGAAAGTAAGCAAAGATAGTGGAAGGTTCTAAAACCAGAGTCCTTGGGCTGACCCCATGTTGGAAGCTGTCATTTCCTCACAGAGTATTTGGAGTGTCTGGCAGATCCCTTTAAGAAGTAACCTGGTGTCAAATTTTCAGTCTGGGTGGCCCTTTCCGTCCAGCCCAGTTATTTCTTGAAGGTAATAATGGGTTTTCCTTTGCTGGGAAGTTAGCTTGAGTCACTCAATGAATGAAAAAGAATGAGCCATGGGAAACAGAAAATTTCTGAAAGAGGAAATGTATGAGACGACCGCATCACTGAGTCACTGAGTCAGGAAAGTAGAGCTAGAGGGATGTAGCTGCCATCCCTCAGTGACAATTTACCAGCTTTGAGGTCAGTATTTTCGAGATCAGTTTAAAAATATGCACTTTTCAAAGCCAAGTACCAGTGGTTCCCTCCTGTAATCCTAGCTGCTATGGAGGTTGAGACCTGAGGGTCCTAGTTTGTAGCCAGCCCAGGCAGGAAAGTACAAGAGAGTCTTATCTCCAATTAACCACCAAAAAGCTGTAAATATAGCAATAACAAAAAAAGCTAAGGGACAGTGCCCAACCATCAGTTCAAGCCCCAGTAATGGAATTAAAAACTAAAGAAATAGAGCTAGGAATATGGCCTAGTGGTAGAGTACTTGGCTTGTATACATGAAGCCCTGGGTTCGATTCCTCAGCACCACATATCTAGTAAAAGCAAGAAGTGGCGCTGTGGCTCAAGTGGTAGAGTGTTAGCCTTGAGCGAAAAGAAGCCAGGAACAGTGCTCAGGCCCTGAGTCCAAGCCCCAGAACTGGCAAATAATAATAATAATAATAAAGTATACGCTTCAAAAAATTTTGGTCATTGCTTCCTTCTCAAAACACAACTAGCCCTTCACGTACATGCTAGGTGAGCACACATGAAAGGCATAAATGAAGAGTATCTATTTAACAAATCATAGAATATATAATATATGTGATAATGCAATGTAAAAGGTAAAGTATTATCTGGAATGAGCATAAAACTGGAGAATGCTATGGTGTTGGGCAACAGATGATCACCAGCAATAGCTTGGCTCTGGCTCAGGTTCATTTAGTGAATGTGGCTGGGGATATGGCCTAGTGGCGAGAGAGCTTGCCTCATATACATGAGGCCCTGGGTTCGATTCCCCAGCACCACATATACAGAAAACAGCCAGAAAGTGGCGCTGTGGCTCAAGTGGCAGAGTGCCTTGAGCAAAAAGGAAGCCAGGGACAGTGCTCAGGCCCTGAGTCCAAGGCCCAGGACTGGCCAAAACAAACAAACAAACAAACAAAAAAAAAACCATTTAGTGAATGTGCAGATTCAACACTGAGTCTCCTTGGGAGGATATGAACCACCAGTATATAGACGCTCGATCTTGAGTGACGGTTTAGGGATGCTCTGTTGGGGAATATGTGTCTGTTGAGAAATTTTTTAGCCACAAGCTTGACTTTTAGAAGTAATAGGCCCAGCAAACTTTACAGAGAAAGCTTCTGCCCCCAGTCAGGTGAGATGGCATGAACCACATGGCACACACAGCCTATGCTGCTAATGGTGTAGACACTTAATGTCTGTGTCCTAACTGGCCTAAGCCTCGGCTCTCCTCATCACCCAATCCAGGAGCTACCCAAGCAGTGAAGAGATTAAGTCTCAAGTTTCATTTTCTTTGATGACAGGAAAAGAAGAATTATGATTAATCATTTAAAAAATTAACACACCTTCCCTTTGTTACCTCTCCTAATTTTCAGTTTAAATCTACCCAGCCTAATAATTTGTGAATAAAAATTTTAGCAAATCTGAGGTATATAAATGTTATAACTAAAAACAGTTTTCACCTGCATTGCCTTTTCTTCTTTTTCTCTTTCTTTCTTTCCTTACTTTGTGCGAGTATTGGGGTTGGGCCTCAGGGCCTGAACACTATCTCTCAGCTTTTTCACTCAAGGCTGTCACTCTACCACTGAGCCATACTTCCACTTCTGGCTTTTTGATAGTTAACTGGAGATAACAGTCTCAGGAACTTTGCTGCCCAAGCTGGCTTTGAACTGCGATTCTCAGATCTCAGCCTCCTGAGTAGCTAGAATTATAGGTGTGAGCCACTGGCACCTAGCTACATCCCAAGTCTCACAGAAAGACTTTTTTTTTACTGACCAAGAGATTTCAATGCAATGTTCCCCCTTCTCCCTGTGGCGTATACAGTTGTATTCTGTAAAAGAAAAAAAAAAATCAGAGGAAGAGGAGGAAGAGAATAAGCACAAGGAGTGGGTAGCATGATTTTTACTAAGTGAGAAAGGGAATATGGCAAGGAACTGGATATTGTAGGTCACAGAAATGTAGGTTTCATCAGGGATAATGAGAGGAAATACTTGTCTTTCTAGAGTTCCCATGCCAGTAATATGTCATGAGTAGAGTGACGCTTAGAAGGGAAACAAGATAAATAAATAAAAAGGTAGATTTCAAGGGGCAAGGGGAAGAGGTTTAAAAATGTACAGGAGCAGTAACAGGAAAGCCTCTGAACCCTGGAGTCCTGTCCAGAGCTTCCAGCAAAGGCTGCTCCCAGAGGAGGTAGAGGAGAGGCAAATGCCATTTCAGAGGATGAAGCAGGGAGCCCGTGCAATTGGCCAGAGGGTGTCACATGGGGGAGTAGCAATCGCAGAGATGGTTAGCAGAGAAGAAACCTACCCACCTCTGCCAGATTGTCACCCAACTTGGGAACTGCGGGCAGGTCGAGGAGCAGAGATTCAGCATGGATTCTGCGTAAGCGTTCTTTAAGATCTGTGTTTTGTGCTAGGGCCTGGAACATGTTAAAAAAAATAGTGTGGCTTTGTTAATACAAAGTTCAAGAAAGCACAGCGGGGGGCCCAGCAGAGGTGATCTCTAGCAAGTGATGGACCTCTGAGTGACCACCGGAGGACTCTTCTGGGCTTTTCCAACTCCTTGCCAGGAGGCTAGGGAGATCACCAATGGTAGTCTGGAAATGAGGCTCCTTTGCTAAATCTCATCTCCAGAGGAGGAAGGAGGGTTAATAAAGGGTGAAGTGAGGAAACTGTAGATACCACCAGCAATTACTTTTGTTTATTTCAGAGGTATTGGTTTTTAAACTCAGGGCCTTGTGATCATTCAGTTTATTTGTTCAGCTGGTGCTCTATCACCTGAACCATGCTACAGCCCACCACAAGTTTTTATGAAGGCTTTCCAGGGTCCTCCCAGCATCAATTCCAGCTGCCCAACTATCTTTGGTCTCTTTTGCCAAATTCCCCAAAATTCCAACCTTTTCCCATCTTTGAAAAGATGGTGGCTCCACCTTATGAGTAAACATATTTCAATATGATTTCATTAGCATACCAGGTGAACTGGGTCTTGAAGAGTGCTGTGAAGTTAGATTTTGTGGAAAGATAATTTTGCTCTTCTAATACAGGTCCTAGTTATTTCATGTCTTTAGGAATGAATGAATATCTAGTTAAAATAAACAAATCTCGCTTACCTGTACAAAGGTTTAAGGGCCTTGGCCCTAGTGAATACAAGCATATATAAGACACCCCTTCTCCCAGAACTCTTTTAAAAATTTTCCCATGAGCAGGTCTCATCCCTTATATCTCACCAGTGAGGAACCTGGTCAAAAGTAACTGATGTATTTCCTCTTTGATGATACTCCTGTATACTTTACAACTTGCTCTTTTCCAAATGGTCTGTCTTTGCAAGGAAATAGAATTCTCTCATTAGAACCCCTCCCCCCCAATTAGCTCCCAGGGTACTTGTATACAGCTCCTTCTCCATCTGTCTTCCTGATTCTCTTCCAAGAAGCTCAGAGCCTTTGCTATACTTCAGGATCTATAGCACCTGGCTGGTGAGAGCCTAGAAGAATATGACACTGCTTAATCCATGGCCTGGCTCTCTAATAAGGATCTAGCTTTACTATTTTAGTTTCCACAGAAGCTATGCATTATTATTTTTTAAGCCTTTGCTGGAAACTGATGGCTCATGCCTATAATCCTAGCTACTCAGGAGGCTGGGATCTGAGGATCATAGTTTAAAGCCAGCCTAGGCAGGAAGACTAGGGAACTCTTACCTCCAATAAAATGATTCTAGAAAAGCTAGAAGTGGCACTGTGGCTCAACTGGTAGAGCACAATCTTTGAGTAAAAGAAACTCAGGGGGGCTGGGAATATGGCCTAGTGGCAAGAGTGCTTGCCTTGTATACACAAAGCCCAGGGTTCGATTCCCCAGCACCACATATACAGAAAATGGCCAGAAGTGGCACTGTGGCTCAAGTGGTAGAGTGCTAGCCTTGAGCAAAAAGAAGCCAGAGATAGTGTTCAGGCCCTGAGTCCAAGCCCCAGGACTGGCCACAAAAAAAAAAAAGAAAAGAAACTCAGGGAATAGTGCCCAGGCCCTGAGTAAAAACCGCAAGATTAGCTCCCTACCCTACCCCTAAAAAAAAAATCCTCAAGGACCATTTAGGAAACAATGAACTAGAACTAAGGTTTAGGGTCAGGCAATCATGTGTAACAGTCTCTTTGGGTGACTAGACTCTTCTTGCCTGAACATTGTGCTATTTTCATAGCTTCTCTTTTTTTGGGAACAACATGTACAAATAAGAACCTACCAAGACTGCACATATGTCCCCAGGATATTCATTCTGATAGTTCTGAGATGATTTTGAAAATTTTATCTGTATCCAGTCAAAAAAGGAAAGGACCATTCTGTTTAAGTTTTCCCAGTCCTCATCACTATCTTCATCAATATGAAACATCCTTACCAATGAAGAAGACTACTGTGGCCCAGAATGCCAAGGCCAAATAGATCTCACTGCAACACAAGCAGATCAACAAGATGAGACCAGACGATCTCTGTGAGGGGGTCAGGGGAGGAAGTAGGGGCCCTTTAGAGGTATCTTTCAAATGTATTAAAAGCCAACCTAATGAGAGCAATAAGAAATGCTTTATACTGCTAAGATAAACTCTTTTTTTTTTTAAAAAAAAGAACTACTCTATTTTAATCATGGCAAAGTAAGTCAGTATATTCAGTCAGTTCTTCACTGTAATTCAAAGGATGTGTTTCTCTAACTTTAAAACAACATTAACAGGCTATAGATATGGCTCAAGTGCATGGCAAGTATGAGGTCCTGAGTTCAAACCTTAGGATTACTAAAAAAGAAATGAGGGAGGGAGAGAGGGAGGGAGGGAGGGAGGGAGGGAGGGAGGGAGGGAGGGAAAAATTGAAGCAATATAATATTTGCTCATTATATATTTGGATTTGTAGCCATAACTGTTAAAAAGGCAATTAAAAAAATAACCAATCTCAGCACTCTCTTTATGGAGTAAGCTACTGTAGTCGTGTGTGTGTGTGTGTGTGTGTGTGTGTGTGTGTGTGTATGCACACATGCACTGGTCCTGGGTCTTGAACTTGGGGTCTAGGTGCTGTCCGTTAGCTTTTTTGCTCAAGGCTAGTGCTCTACCACTTGAGCCACAGGTCTACATTCAGGTTTCTTTTGTGGTTAGAGATAAGAGTTTCATGGACTTCTCCCCCTAGATTGGCTTTGGATCAAGATCCTCAGATCTTAGCCCCCTGAGTAGCTAGAATTACAGTTAGAATTACAGAATTACATTCAGCTCTTTCTCTTTTTAAAGTCAGAATTCCAAAGTACAGCAAAAAGTAAGAGCAAATAAGCATGATATTTTAAAAGTTCTCTAGTTTCTTGATACATAAAATGGTTAACTGCAAGACAACTTCAGTAATTCAGATTAGGCTAAGACAGAGCGCATCAATGGAGTGAGCCTATTTGCTCTGAGGAACGAACAGAACAAACAAGTTTAGAAGTGACAGAATGGCTTGCACATGAGCCTGTGACATTGATTTTTCTGTTGTGATGGCCCAATGATTATCTGACACTTGTGTGACTCATTCTTGGCACTCATGGTAGGAAAAAGTTAACCTTTTTGGGTACTATTTAATAATACTAATAATAAAAACCCAACAACTTTAGTGTCTTTGGAAGAGCAGTATGTAGACAGTGTTCTGCAGAAGAATATCAACTGGAAATTTTTCTCTGCTACTTGTCATATATGAAATTGACCCAAGTTTGTGGTGTCTCAGGTCCACAAACTCACCTAAGATTTTCTAATCATTCACAAAAAAACATCTATTAAGATCCACACATTCAGCAAGAGTCTTATAAGGACCAAAAATTTTAGACAAATTAGAGGAAACCAAACTTAAAGAATGTATCATTTAAAATTTACATTAGCTACTAAGATTGGGGTATGTTCTTTCAGTTTTGTTGTTTCAAATAAGCAGATATGATGAAAAGTTAGGACATAATTTGGACCATTTGTTGTTTTGTTTTCTCCTAAATTTTTTCAACTCAACCATGAAAGTCATGAATTTTGAATGCAAGTATGGGAATGGAAAACATAAGCAATTCATAAGCCCAGATATATTGGCAGGCATTCTTGTGACACAGGCATATAACTCACAGATGACAGTGTGTGCTTCAGACCAATGACCTGAGCAGAAGGGGAAGAGGAGGTGTCCTGCTCCATCAGCTGCTTCAGTCTGTCTCTCTCCGTTGATATGCTATTAAAAGCTGACCTTAAGGCGAAGTAAACTATAAAGATACAATCATTACAAGAACAAATTTTAAAAAGAGGCATAATTAAAAAAGAGAACACAGAAAATTCTATTGCTTATAAAAAGAATTTAGAACCCTTCTGTACATCTCCTTTATAATAACAATAAGAATTTAAAATAAGAAATTAGCACATCCAATTTCTTATAAAAAATAATTCTGAGATCAGGAAATACACACTCCACATTGATTTATAACACATTCATGGAACTATAATACAAAATACATGCTCTGGATAATAAAGACATGTCAGTGTAGGTGCTTTTAAAAAAAAAACTGTAACATGAACTACATTAGTATTGGATATTGACAGTGTGGGGGTGTTCCCCACACTGGAGCTAGGGGATTTGTTGGGAATCCTATCCTTTTGCAATTTTTTTTTTTTTTTTTTTTTTTTGGCCAGTCCTGGGCCTTGGACTCAGGGCCTGAGCACTGTCCCTGGCTTCTTCCCGCTCAAGGCTAGCACTCTGCCACTTGAGCCACAGCGCCGCTTCTGGCCGTTTTCTGCGTATGTGGTGCTGGGGAATCGAACCTAGGGCCTCGTGTATCCGAGGCAGGCACTCTTGCCACTAGGCTATATCCCCAGCCCTCCTTTTGCAATTTTGATGAGGGCCTAAAAGTGCTTTAAAAACAAGGCATATTAAAACTCATACACATGGACAATCCTAAGGCCTTGCCCACTACAATATTTTATAATTTTATGACTTTTGGATTCAAAATAATCAGCAATTAGTGTTTTTACTGGAAATGGATAAGAACAATGCTTTTTTTCCCCCAGAAGGAAACTGGCAACAGTGAAGCAGAAAAATGACACAGCACCTTAACCCAGTGATCAAAATCAATGACAGGTAGTCAGTGGGCTCTGTGTGCCTCTGGGTACAATACATTGGAAAAGAAATGACATTTTCTTTGTTGACTTGCCAGCCAAGGATAGAATCTGAATTTGATCAGGAGGAAGCAAGTGTCTATATTCATCAAAAGTCCCAATTTTATAAAGAAGAAAAAAAGGCTAAAAAACAGTTCCCAATTAAAGGAGACTAAGGAGGCAGGATAATTTAATGCAATGTATAAACGAACCCCAGACTAGAACCTGTTCTCAAAAGGAAATGGCCTTCAAAGGCATTTTTCAGAATTTGATGACATTTGAATATTTGAATATGAGCATTTGAATAGCTAATAGTATTGGTTAGTTGCTACCTGTTTTGAATTTGATAAGTACCTTGGGCTCTTATATAGACCATTCCTATTTCCACACACCAAAGTATAAAACCATAAAGCATGACATGATCTATGAGTCATATACTACAACAGTTCAGAAACATGAAAGTATGCTTATAAAGAGTATATAAAAGAACAAGTGTATGTTATAAAAGTATACTTGTATATAAAGAAAAACTGTGACACAGTATTGAAAAGGCAAATCTGGATAAACAAAAGTTCTTTCACTGTTCTTGCAACTTTTCAGTAAATTTCAAATTATTCCAAACTAAGGTGTTCCCTGTCCTTCTTCCTTGTTAGTCCCTCTGGCTACAGGGCCCAGAACTCCACCTTTGATCTCAGCACTCAGCGATTTCACTCACTTTCTGAGAGCATTAAGGTACAAAGAAAGCTTAGCACTCTTAGGCACTCAAATTCCTGAACTGAATTTAAAAACCATTAACACATATGGGTGGGGGGGGGGTCTATAAGATTTTAGATTATATAATGCACAAGTCACTTCCTAGGGATGAAAAATTTTCCTGTGCTACAGTACTAAGCAAAGATAGCACATTTATAAATATTATCCTTCCAATCCCTTCCATTATATTTTGTGCTAGAAGGGCAGGAAGAAAAGGAAGAGACTGCGACACACTGTTTCTCAAATGACCTGCCATGTTAATTGAATTCTCACAGGCTTGAATTTTCAGAGGTATTGTTATCCAAGAGTGGCCTATTTAGTAACACAGAAACTAAATACATGTTATTGTCTTACTCCCTTCACTTAACAGCAAGAAGGGCAACTGAACTCTATACGCTGCCACTGAACTTGTTTGAAGCTGTGGCATTTAGTGATGGACTTAGAGAATCTTTCCAAGGTCCCAATACAAAGAAGCAATTTGTGTGCACCCTGTCTCTTTGTCTCTGTCTCCCTCTGTCTCTCTCTCTCACACACAAACACACATAATGATCCTCTGTCATCAGATAAGAGGGTACCATTGTTTATTCACTCCATGATCATGGATGAGTAAATGTAGCTAAGCCCCTAAATGGGGATACTGATAGATACCAATAGCATTTACTTTATAGATTGTTAAAAGGATTACATAAAATAATTCAAGTAAAGCTCTTAACTCAATGTACAGCATGTAATCAGTAATAAACATTATGATGGAAATAATGGAGATGATGCTGAAAAAGATACACAAGGATGACAGTGGGTGACTGTGATCCCTTGAAATAGGAGCAGCAGTTCTAGCAGGATGCTTTAGCTCTTGCTGGAGCAATGGTTGACTCTATGAATGAGGGATTGGCCAGGGCATACTGAACCACAGGAGGGCAACCTCAAGAGGAGAGCCATGAGCTCACTCCATTTCATATCCAATTAGCCACCTCCCACCCCATGGGATTCACATGCCCATCACAGTGGATCCCTGGGGAAACTGCCTCTTCACTGACATGTTTATTCTTCCAAATGAAATTACTTTGGTACTCAGCTGGCTGCCACTTTCAAATCAATTCCACTGGCTTTCTGATGTCCTGCTGTTAAGCAATGCTTTCAACTCAACTAGGAGATTCCTATTTAAAGGTTTGCATTTGGCAGAATGTGCAGTTTGGTTTGGAATGTATTATTAAGGCTGTGGTGGGCAAATAAGCAGAAAAAAAATAAGCATAAAGACACTCGTATAGTCATTACCTATCATTGTAAAGTTTAAAACTCATCTGCAATCATTCAACAAGGGGTTCAGAAGATTAGATTCCAAGCAGTAATGTTCTTAGGTGAGTGTTAAGGACTACTCCAAGAATGGAGGACATTTAGTCACTCGCAGCCACCTAGAGCCTTGAGGCCATTCATGGAGATGATGGTTATAGTAACTGTGGATCCCAAAGGTCAGGGACATGAGTGTCTTCTTATTTCCACCTTAATTCTGTGTTTATTTAGACGAAAATGTTTAAACACAATGATTGCACCCATGGGCATCCGATAATAAAGCCACCTAGAAACCTGAGATGGTCAGAACTATAAAAACCTTAAAGATCACCCAAGCCACTCACCCCAAGCATGACCAACTCTTTGTGAGCACCAACATCCAAGCTAAGTGGTCTTTCAGCCCATGCTCCTTACAGTTCTTGATATCTCCTAAAGCAGTGTATTCTGATTTGGGGTTTATACTCCTTCCTGTTGCTAAGACAACATCTGCCTCAGTCTCTCCCCACTGTCAAATAGGACTACTTCCTCTCCCATAAGAAAGTCAAATACTCCAAGACAGTTATATTATCTCTATTTATTCATATCCCCCTCTCAGATTATCCTTAGCTATTTCTTAGACCTCCTGGCTTTAAGAGAGTGGGGCAAGCTTGAATTTTTTGATGACAAAAAAAATCTTAAGCTTCAAGGACAGAATGAAACTATGAAGCATCAAATAGTTGTCTTTTGGTAGCCATTATTTTTCCCATTACTGCCAGCTTCTGTGCCAGTCCTTAATTGCACTGAGATGCTGAGGCTAGAATACAGGATGCATTTGGATAGGGAAGCTGCTTATAAAGGATAATTCTACTCTTAATAGATCTGAGTTCCTTCTGCTTCACACATTTCTTCTTTAGCATTTTTCTAGCACTAGCAAAGACCATAAGGAACACAGTTACCAATGTTACGGGCACCAGCCTTTCAGTGTGGTATGAGAAAGAACGTCGGTAGTAAGGCAGACATGGACCCCGAGTCCTATGTACACTACTTGGTTGGTATTTAGATTTTGGACAAATCCTCACTTCCACCCTGTATGTGTGGAAAATGCCCACTTCTCAGTACTGCCTTAAGGAAATAATGAGAAAATATACTAGCGAACACACAGTAGAACTCAGCTTTCTTTCCTCTTTTTTAAAAAAATAGAAACCATGTTTTGAGTGAATTATCTTTAAAATACTAACATTTTTTAAATACCTGGGATAATTCGATCTTCTGTAATCTACTTCCTTTAAGTTTAAAACCTCACTGGGTGTCACAGCTTTAAAATATTTCCTAACTAATATTCTGCCAAAATTGCTTCATACCGATTAGATAATTGTCTTAAATGGCTCTACTGATTTACTGCTAAGTCCTATAAAACCAACTGCTTGGTATGTTGAGACAGAATTCCAATTTATACAAATACATTACCTGGCTCTCTCTCTCTCTCTCTCTCTCTCTCTCTCTCTCTCTCTCTCTCTCTGTGTGTGTATTACAAGCTAATATATATTAGGATGTTATACTTGACTTATTTTGGGTGAGTGTTTATAGCAGCTTTACTCATAATTGCCAAACCCTGGAAGAAACCAAGATGTCCTTTAATAGGAGATAAATGCATATGCCTAAGTGGGAAATAAAAAGCCAATTTGAGAAGGCTATATACTGTAATGATTTCAACTGCTGGACATTCTGGGAGAGGCAAAGCTATGGAAATGGTACAAATATCAGTGGCTGCCAGAGGCTGAGGGAGGGAGGGAAGGAAGAAGGGAGTGAAGGAAGAAGGGAGGGAGGGAGGGAGGGAGGGATGACTCGAGAGGACATAGGATTTTCAGGGCAGCATTCTTAGTGTTTGATTCAATGCTTGCTCTAGCTCAAAACAATTCACAAAAAATGGCCATTAAAAAATTGTAATTCAATACCAAAAATGGGTTAAGTACAAAAGAGAAAGTTAATATAGTTTAATTTTGCTTTACTCCTAGTGTTTGCATGGATAAATGAGTATTTCTCTCATGTACAGGAATATACTTCCTAAGCCTCATTATTTTCCCTTCTGTGGTAAGAAAGCTAATATCTACTCCATCTGGAGCTCCCTGCCCCTGGTCCCATTGGGTTTCTTGCTTTCTCACCCTAAATCTGTCAGCCAGGTTTAGTCATTTCTGTTCCTGCTGCTTTTAGAATACATTCTCATAAACCTTTCTTGTCAATTCAATAATGTGAATTCTCTCCGTCTTGGGTGAAACAATTCATAATAGAAACTATGATGCTAGCAGAATTTGAAAGCCAGCAGTTAGGCCAGCTATTTTCAATAACTTAACAGATGAGAAAATTGAGGCCCATAGAGGGCCTGGTTGACCTGTAACAGGTAGTCAGTCTAGAGGTGGCCTACTAAGCCAGGCTGGGGGGTGGCTCTGAAAGGCCTAATGTTTAATGTTTCCTATAGTATGGCTTTCAGGAGCTTTAGTTCCAAGGTGTTAACAGCTAGTTGGATTTAGCAGGTAGGGAACAGGCAGTAAGGTGCTTCCCAAATAAAGCTAAAAGGCTGATTTAGTGTAAGACTTCACAAAGCCTTTACCATCTCCTTGTGTGAAGCCAAAAAAAATCCAAACCAGCAGTATTTTCCAGACATTTTTAACCATAAAATTCTTGCTTTGAATTATAGGTGTTTTATGGATAAAGTGTTCAAGAGAATACATTTTGGGAAGTGTAAAAGCTAATATATGGAACAAAAATGTTAACTTCTAAGCTACTGTGTTTTATTATGTTTGTTTACATGGGCATTGTCATATATACAATTTAAAGTCTGTCACATGACGAAAATGGAAATAGGTAAATTGAGGGAATGGATAGGATATGAAAAGATGGGGACGAACAGTGGAAAGGATGGCACTGATCAAAATTCATTGTATTCACAAACTGACATGTTGAATTGGAGCCCCTTTATGCAATAACATAAAGATTAAAAACAGAAAGAAAAGCTGGGCACCGGTGGCTCATCCCTGTAATCCTAGCTACTTAGGAGGCTCTGAGGATTGCAGTTCAAAGCCATCCCAGGCAGGAAAGTTGGTGAGACTTATCTCCAATAAACTACTCAGAAAAAAGCTGGAAGTGGCACTGTGGCTCACGTAGTAGAGCGCTAGCCTTGAACACAAAGAGGCTCAGGGACACTGCTCAGGCCCAGAGTTCAAGGCACAGAATCAGCAAAATAAATAAGTAAATGAATGAATGAAAATTAGAAGAAATCATATTACATGTAACAAGTTGCCTACCATTTGATCTACAAAACTATACCTCAAAGGCATTTAATATCACACAGCCTAAGCTACATCAATGGAATTCTTGTCTTTAGAATGGATAAATGTTTAAAGAGCCCAGTAGTCACTATTGGTAACAAAACAGCCACAGGAAGAAAGTTTAAGAGGGTTCAGCCTGATGATTCAAGTTTAGAAGGTCGTGGGACTTAGATCAAATCTGAGTACTATATTCGATGAGGCTCCTGAATTAGCACTGGTGTAAGAGAGATTTCATGAACCAACAAGAGATCTCTGTTCCTTCAGGTGCAGGTATGACTTAAGCCCACAGGAATGAAAGCTCTTGAGGCTCCCTGTGGAATGGTTGCCATGAGTCCAGGTGGCTCAGACTGTTATTGAATCGCTCATCTAGATTTCTGTTTGGAACACAAACCCTGACCTTTTCTAGGATTGCAGCAGCCAGCTGATTTCATAAAGCCCTAAAGAATTACAGCTAGCTGGGGCCCCATTATAGACTTTCAACTAGAAAGACGATCAATGGATCCATCAATATGGCAACCTCTGCCCTACAGAGGAAAGCAGCTTCAATGATGTAAGTAAAATTCAAAACTTCTCCCTTTGGGTACAGAAGCACTGTCTTCTCAATTTTAAAAGGAGTTCATGTTATTTACAAGTAAGGGCATTTTAAAGGTATTTCCCCCCCCCCCCACACACAAAATCTACAATCCTCCAATTACAACTGATTCTTTTAGTATTAAAGAATGCCCAAGGAAATATTTAAAGAGCTTTAATGAGGTGGGTGAAGTAATGCCTCATGTTTCACAGACAGATGGTACAACAGCCCTGCTAAATACTGAGAAAGTCTACTGGTGACTAGCACAGGAGTATGAGAAGGACACTTATTAAAATCATGGCCATTTCATTATAACTACCCTAAGAACCAATAGGCTAGGTTTGCAGGGCAAAAGAAAAGAGAGCCAAAGAAATCAGTCACGAAGAAGAAAAATACAGGGTACAGAGAAGAAGGGAATAATATGGAGAAGGGAATAATTAGACCCTCTTCTTTCCTGTCATATCAAACATTGTGACTTTGCTTGAGACTTTTTTAATCCTTTTATTCTTTAACAAAAATAATCTGTATATGAAAATTGAGCAGGGTGCCTGGTTATTCAAAAAGCTGAGGTCTAAGGATAGTGGTTCAAAGCCAGTCTAGGCAGAAAAGTCCATGAGACTCTTATCTCCACTGACCTAGCAAAAAGCTGGAAGTGGAGCTGTGCTGTGGCTCAAGTGATAGAGCATCAGCTTTGCATGAAAAAGCCAAGCAAGGGTGCAAGGCCCTGAGTTCAAGCCCCAGTGCCAGTATAGAAAGGAAAAAGAAAAAGGAAAAGAGAGTTGAAAAAGATAAGCAGAAAGATGACAACAGAATCTAACTTCAGCTTTCATCACTCAGATATTGGTGTAGATACTTCTTGATTTATTTTTTTTTGGCATACTTATCCATACCAGAAACAATGGGATAATACTTACATGCTATTTTATAACCTTATATTTTTACTCAAGGACATATTGAGTAAAATGCTTCTATGTATAAAAAGTTATCCTGGCCTCCACCCTTAAGAGTAGTGAAATACCAAGTAAAGACTGTAGACCCTGATGTCAAGCAGGTTAGGATTCAAGTCTCAGGCTGGCTGCTTTGTAATCCTATGACCTTTAGCGTCTCATTCAAGTTTCCAATCTAAACAACAGAGATTACAATGTTACACACTCCTAAGTTGCTGCTAGAATTAAATGATAATGCAAAGTACTTAACCAAAATACCTGGGGTGACAGGTGCTCAATATAAGGTAGTTATTATGCTAACTATTCTATTATGTGATTATAAAAATCCAACCTCTCTTGCTGGGCATTTAGATTATTTCTGTGCTTATTCTGAAAGTGCTATGGATTCATGGGAAGTTGCATATCAGTATAGATGCTAACATCTTACATAGCAGTATAAAACCCAAAACAACCAGCCCACATAGCTGCAGGGAGAGGAACATGCTGTTATACTTGGGGGGAGGGCCTCATGAATGTTTTCCCTCCCCAGCTAGCCTTGAACCAAAATCATCCCAATCTCTACAACCAGAATAGCTAGGATCGCAGGCATGAACCATCATGCCTGGCTCTATTTCTAATTTTTTAAATGATGAATAATGCTAGAGCAGATACCTGGTCTGGATAAGTTCTGAGTTAATCACTACAAATGGATTCTTCCAAGTGGAATTGCTGATTATACTAAATAAAAAATAGTTGGAAAACAATGTAATATTGCACTCTGGAAATTTATTTATGCTCTCTAAGCATCACAAACTGCTTGGCTTTTAAAGTGCACTCATCCCTCAGTATCTTCTCCTCCTTTACACTTAAATCATTTCTAGGTTACTTACAATACTTAAGACAATGCAATGATGTATAAACAGGGAAAGTTTAAGGGAATAATGGGAAAAAAATATCTGTACCATACAGATACAGTTTTTTAAAAATACTTTCAATCTACCATTAGTTGAATTCAGAGCTTCTGCCAATGACATACCAAATACTTTCTGGGTGTGGTAGTATACAACTATAACCCCAGATACTGGGTAAACTGAGACAAGAGGATAGTTTAAATCCAGAAATTCTGGGCTGCAATGTCCTATATACTGATTGAGTTTCCACACTATGTTCAGCATCACTGTGGTGATCTCCTGGGAGCAAGGAACCACCAGGTTGTCTAAGGAAAGTGAACCAGCCCAGTTTGGAAGCAAAATACTCTCACTATTAAAGTGAAAGTTCACACCAAGGAAATAATAAATACTAAGTTGCATGAACTCTTCATACAGCAGAAAATGAACCACCTAAGAAACCATCACTAAGGACATCCCCAATTCAGGCATGCATGACATATTGTCATCAAAGAAAGAAAGGAAACTCATTTACCTTTATGAGCAACATGACACAGATCTTCTTGCATTTTTGAAAACTCTGATGAGGTTTCAGAGCCATCAGAATAATTTTTCTCTTCTCCAAAATCGAGTGTTGATAAATTAGGGTTGGAGGAATGGAGTCTAACTGGGCCAGAAAAAGGTTTAGGGACCTAAAGGGAAAATAAGGAAGACACTTCTGTTCAGATATGGGTTGCTCTGAATATTTACTTGATTCTAAAACTGTAATGTATTAAGAGAAAGACATTTTATACATGTCTTCCTACAGACTGATAACTTGGAAAGAAAAGATAAGAACTACTTCCACAGTAACTTGCTTCTTATAAAATATGTTCTTTAAAAATGATAGAAGTTGGGCTGGGAATATGACCTAGTGGCAAGAGTGCTTGCCTCATAGACATGAGGCCCTGGGTTCGATTCCCCAGCACCACATATATAGAAAATGGCCAGAAGTGGCACTGTGGCTCAAGTGGCAGAGTGGTAGCCTTGAACAAAAAGAAGCCAGGGATAGTGCTCAGGCCCTGAGTCCAAGGCCCAGGACTGGCAAAAAAAAAAAAAAAAAGATTAAAAAAATGATAGAAGTTTTAAAACCATAGGTTGAAAATGACAGCTAATGCTGCTAGTCTCAATCAACACTCAGTTACTAGGTGACTAAAGGGAACAGGTTTAAAATTCTTTTCTTTATGTGCAGCTGGGGCTTCTACAAAACAAATTTTCATGTTTGCACATGGAAAATTCTTGACTTTAAAAGTTAGTTTGGCCAGGTATTGCTGGCCCATGCCAGTAATCCTAGCCCTCAGGATGCTGAGATCTGAACATTGTAGTTGGAAGCCAGCCTAGGCATAAACTCTGTGAGACTCTTATCTCTAATTAACCAGCAAAAAGCTGGAAGTGGAGTTGTAGCTCAAGTGGTAGATCACCAGCCTTGAAGAAAAAAGTCAAGCAAGATCACAAGGCCCTGAGTTCAAGTACCAGTACCAACACCCCACACCAAAAAAGAAGAAAGTATATGAGTTCAAGCCATAATATGCTTTAAACCAGAGTGTACATGAGTCCATCAGATGCTTTACTCAAAAGAAAGGGGTCTGATTTTAGTAATTTATGTCTAACATTCAACAGTCAAGCTGCAAACCCTGACCAGTGGTTTAGCATTGGGAAGCTTTGAGGACCATGAAGGAAATCTCTGGTGGGGGAACTGAGAGGTTGGAGAAGAATGAAGAGTATATATGATGTCGCCATGTTCCAGACATGTACAGGTGAGGCCTGTTGGCTCAGAGCAATGATAAATCCACCAAGAAGCAGTAGGGCCACAATAGCCACAAAAACAAGGCACACACCCAAACATGGAAGAAGGCAGCAGGCTAAAGATTAAGAAGGGCAAACCTGAGTCCTAGAAATGGTGGCAGTCCTTCTGAGCTCATGTCATTTTCCTGCAGCTCACATTCTCTCCCCTGCCCAATATTTATGACAAGGTTATTATGGTACCCAGAAGATCTAAATAATTGAATTCATCTCTTTGCCCCAGGTAGTGTAAAGAATAATCCAGAACATTCACTTCTCTATTCTATCTGAGTCAAAGCAGTCCCAACAAGTGGCATGCAGAGAGAGGCCAATGAGGAAAGCAGCAGCTGGCAGAAGCCACAGTTACCTGAAGTGTTCCTTTAGCATCTTTGCCAATAGCTCTGGACCGCCACCTCCTATGCGATCGTTTTTCCTTTTTGGGACTTTCAAAAACTCCACCCTTCATTACAAAACAGGAAAGAGAGCAGAGAATGAGGCCCACCAAACCCCATGGGTAAATGCACAGCAGTAACCACCTCCTTCCCCTGGAGCTTGGCGAAAGCACCTGGCCAGACACAATCCCCTGTTAGTCAAAGGCTAGGGAGAAGGTCAAGAAGGAAGCACAATTGAGAAGGCACACAGGAGGGGCAGACTAACCTGGATGGCATTGATAGCTGGCGCTGAGTATGTCCGATGCAGGACATCCATGCTCTGCAGGAGCTGGCTCATTTCCACCAGATACGCATGGCAGTGTGCCAGGTCTGTGGGCAGAAGAGGGGAATGGTCCAAGTCTCCAGTAGCAGGAGGGATTACAACACTGGCAGTGGATGCTTTCTGATTTTTCCAGCCTTAGCTGGCTCATTCCTCCTTAGGCAATCTGGTGGCCCCTTCTCTCCTAAATGTCACCATGTTGATGTCATACAGTGTGAACACCTGACTGGCATAGTTCACTGAAGCCTAGAACTTTTGGGACTCAAACAATCCTCTTACCTCATCCTCCCAAATAGCTGGTATTATAGATGCACACCACTGCACTTGGCATGTTTCTGATTTTTCTATATCTGATTTTCCATCTGTACAGGTAGGAAATTGTACTTTCTTTTTCATAGGCAAGGTTGTAGACTTCAGTCTACAGGCATGGACCTAGGGAACCAGGTTGTCTCGATTTGAATCTCTTTAATTTGTGGTGGCTCTTGGGCGAATGACATCACTTTTCTGCACCTTAGTTTCCCCCTAGCTCATAGAGAGTAGTGAGAGTTAAGTTGATATATACAGAGTGATTATTAGTGTCTCTGGCCTCTTATAAGGACTAAATATATCCACCATCCACAAGACCAGCAGCATCCAGCAATAGTAGGCTGGATGTTAAAATCCACCATTAAGGCTTACTGGTCTCTAAGAATAACTTCATTGATTATGGACCTGTCTGAGGATCCTGATGAGTCTCTACAGAAAGACTTGATATAACAGAAAGTAGTCTTGCCTAGATCCCAGTCACAAGCTAGTCCATGACTAGCTTTCATTGGGTCTGATGATAGAGGTTTCTGCTGAACATTCAAGGCTCAAAGGCCTCAGGGAAGTAGCTCTAGGTCTCTGGCATCATCACAATCCCTGGGAAATGGAAGCTACAGATCCTTAGCTTCCTCCTCCTAGTTTGTGACTCAGTACTTCTGAACTGGGCTTCAGTATTTCCTTTTGTTTTGGTTTGTCTTCTTTGGTACAGGGCCTCGTTATGCAGCCAAGGTTAGTCTCAAACTCATACACAGTCCAAATATGCATCAAACTTAATCTTCCTCCTGCCTCAACTTCCCAAGTGCTGGGAATACAGACATGTGCTATTCCATCTGGCTTGAAAAGATCCACTTCTAATTAAGTTCCCAAGCTAGGTTAATGTTGCTGGCCCAAGTAATTTCAGAGGTCATTTTGTCTGTATTTCTCAGTGAAACTTACTTATTTGTAATATACATTTCTGATAGTTATTGAAAGGGCCACATGGCCCCTGAAGAAATAATATCTGCATTCAACAACAGGAAGAAAAATTTCCAAGTCCACCACTAGCAATTTTCTCTATTAGTAATTCTCAATCATGGCCACACTGTAAAATCAACTAGAGAAATGTTTTTAATTTCATATGCCCACGTCACACCCCTGGAGAAGTAAATCACAGCCCTCCTATTTGTTTTGGTGATTTTGTTCTAGTTCCTATGATGAGTCCTAGCTAACTAAGGCTGAGAACACTAAGTTTCCTTGTGGCAGGAGTGCTTACCCAGGCTTCTTATCAAATCACCTGGCAGTAAAGTACCAGGGATCCACTTTAGACTAATTTAAACAGAGAGAGGCCTGGGTAACAATATTCCTATATTTAAAAAAGCTTTCCTGGTGATTCTTCTATTTCTTTCTTTTAAATTTTATTTTGGTTATTTGAGATGAAGTCTTACTGTGTTGCCCAGTCTGGGATCACAGCAACGTACTATCATGCCCAGACTCTCTTGGTGATTCTAATGTATGGCCAGGATAGAGGATGCTTACATTTTGAAGATCTCTATTTGGCCATTGATTTACCTCTGGAACAGATTCTTGAGTTATACAGCAGAATCATTTTTGGCACTTAACAGAGCTAGCAAGCCTATACACCTGGAGATGTCATTTATCAGCTCAAAAAAAATTGGCATTTGTACTCAAAACTAGAAAAGTAAACCTGTCTTCATGTACGCCCAGGTGACGATATACAGCTCTGAACCCCAAGAGTGTTTAACTGAAAACAAATGTGACCTTCTTTAGCAGAAGGAAAACAGAGATGGGTGAAGGCAGGGCCACAAATTCATCTTAGGGGTAAATACCAAACCAAGATCATTTCAGGCACATCACAGAAAGAAACAGACTTTCAGGTCACCTTACCTTTTGAGCATTTCTCCATGTCCTCTGAAGACTGGAGCCAGAATGGAACTCGTGTCTCACCACCACAAGAAAATGATAAATTGCTTCCAGTTTGAAATGAGTTCTGCTTTGATATACTGCTACGCTGTTCATAGACAAGAAGACATTACAAATGGAAACAGACTTTAGGGTAAGGAATAACAGGGTGGGCTAGCCCTTAATTAATGTCATCTGCCATGTGCTCCTATCAAAACACCCACAAGAGACCTGAACACCTTTGGCTTTTCCAGATTGATTACAATGCCTCATATGACAGTGTTTATATTCTTCCTCTGCCAAATGGTGATACCAAATTAATTATATACAGGTTTGGAAATATCTTGCTATCTTATATAAATATGTGTGTGATAAAAAAATCAATCTGATCAATAAGAAGCTAGACATTCAGTAAATAGTCATTCAGGGCTATTAAACTGTTCCTCAGCTATCATACCTGGTCTTGATTCTGACTTATTGGGCAAAAAGCTGAATTATATACCTGCCCCTCCCTACAAACTTTCCTTAGACTCTGCTCTCAACATGGACCTCCCTGCTACAAAGCCACCCCCTTTCTTTTGTACTCGGTATTTGTAAAACATTCATTACCTTCCTGCTGGAAATGGAGTCAAACACCCCTGATGTCGAGTCTGGGACAGTGGACCCAGGGAAAAAATGATTGACATCACGTGGGAACATGGCAATCTCATTCTGACGGTACATTCTGTGGTGACGGAGTTTGGACACCCACTCATCAAAGACTTCTTCTGACTTCACCTAAAACCAGGTCAATTGAAAGAAGGAAAAGAGTCACTTGCTGAAGGGAACAATTATTCATCAAATTGAGGTCATTCCTGACACGCTTTGTTTAAAGTTGACACATGTAGAAATGTAGAAACAGTTCCTGTGCTTTACAGGAAGAAATCTGGGCAGGAGGTAGAGTAAAAATGATCTTTATAAATGTATATTTAGGTTTTCATTGAGAAGTTTCAATGCTATGTTATTTTTATCATTTTTAATTTATTCATTGTCAAAGTGGTGTGCAGAGGGGTTACAGTTTCATATGTAAGGCAGTTAGTACATTTTTATCAACCTTGTTATGTCCTCACTCATTTTTCTTCCACCTTCCTTCCTCCCCACCCTAAGTTGTCCAGTTGGTTTACAACATATTGTCTTTTAAGTATTTCTGTTGTATTGGTACATCTTTTACCCTTTGTCTCTCCATTTTGATGTTCCCCTTCCCTTCCCTTCTAATAAATGTATATACAATACCCACGATACCAAAATAAGTTACAGTGACATTAGGGGTAAAACCATAGGAAGAAAAACCAAAGAAAAAGGCATAATCTCACATAGTATATTGAAAATAACAGCAATAATGATAAATCACTTATTTCCATAACTTGGAGTTCATTTCGCTTAGCATCATCTTATATGTTCATATGAACATAGCCATTGAATCTTCTGCTAGTACTACCCTAAACATATACAAATTATTACCAATGAGGGAATCCATAGAGTCTGTATTTCTTTGGGTCTGGCTCACTTCACTTAGTATGATTTTTTCCAAGTCTTTCCATTTCCTTGCTAATGGGGCAATGTCATTCTTTCTGAAAGAAGCATAGAATTCCATTGTGTATATGCACCACATATTCTTGATCCATTCATCTACTGAGGGGCATCTGGCATCTTGGGTTGGTTCCATATTTTAGCAATGGTAAATTGTGAACATGGTTGTGCTGGTAGCTTTAGTGTGGTCTTGCTTTTGATCCTTTGGGTAAATGCCCAAAAGTGGGGTTGCTGGGTCACAGGTGAGCTCTATGTTTTAGCTATGCTATTTTTAAGAAAAGAAGACAGTAACAGTTGTATTAAACAATAAACTGAATTTGATATTTATGTCTCTTAAAACAGCTCCAATATTGACTCAGGACCTTGATTTTTCTATCCTCACTGAAGGTAGTTAGCACTATTTTCCTATTGAAACTATTTTATAATTCAGATATTTCAGATCGATCTTCTCTGAACTAGAAGGAATTAGTAAATTCTTCCTAAAATATTTCACCTTGTTCACTGACTCTGGCAAGAATACCCTGCTGAGAAGTTTATGTTAATAAATATAAAGGTTATTTAATGAGCATTTTTCCTAGTGTCAAAAAAGGAAGAAATGTGCTAAGGCATTATAAAACATTACTATCATCATACACACTCAACTGTCTCTGGTCTCCAAACATGAGTGATGATGATTTCTAATTTGCATAACAAATGTTTGTGTCTAATAATTTTTATTAAAACAATGTCAAATGTTTGTAGAATATTGAAAAGCAAGCATTTCTATATTGCAGATGTTTCTTACAAGTCAGTATTTTCAAAGTGAAAAGCAATAAAAACTTATACATAGGACACAGAGACTTGTGAAGCTGCAATTTATTTGGGGTGTGTGTGTGTGTGTGTGTGTGTGTTGGAACTTGAATTCAGAGCCTTGCACTCTTGTTTGGCTCCTTCACTCAAGACTGGTGCTCTGCCAGTTGAGCCACATCTCCATTTCCAGCCTTTTGATGGTTACAGATAAGTTTCTCAGATTTGTCCACCTAGACTGGCTTCAAATTGTGATCCTCAGATCTCAGCCTCCTGGGGAGCTAGTTGAGCCACTAGCACCCAAATGAAGCTACAATTTAGAACAACCCAAAAGGAAGCCTGGGAAGTTGACTTTCCAAATAACGGCAGGCCCAGCCAGAAAGACTCATTCCTCTGGCTCTGGTTGAGAACAGGGCTATGTTCTTAAGCCCAGAAGTATCAAGGGTGAGAAATTGTGAGGGAGACTTCTGTGTGGATTAGAAATTCCTGGAAGGTTTAAGACTCCTCCTCCTCCAAGAGCTATTTAACATGACATTTACAGGAAAACTCAGACCCACAGACATAGGCCTATTTGTCTTTCTACATTATCATGCGCCTGAAATGCATGACATTTCCCAGATATGGTGAAGAGTAACTTTACCAGAATCTTGTGTCATCCTTGTACTGACCCACTTGTGGCCCTTGATAATCAGTGCCCAGAGCATTTACCTCAACTCATTGGTAATAAGTTGTTCAATAAAACAACTTTCCTGAAGTAGAAACTGGGTGGGCAGTCAGTTATCTGTATAATGAAAGAATGGATTTGAGTGTGGTAGTAAATACCTACTTTCCTAGCATTTGGGAGGCTGAGGCAGAGAGACTGAGAATGCAAGACCAGCCCAGGCTACATAGCAAATCAGAGGACAGCCTGGGCTACATTGCAAGCTCTTGTCTCATAAAACAAACAGACAGACAGACAGACACGCAAAGACAGAGACAGAGAGTATGAAAGAGAGTCTGGCTCTGATACTACTAAGTAGAACCTCAGCTAACCACAATAAGCAAAAAAAAAAAAAAACCCAAAACAACCCCAAACAGAATTAAAAGTGAATCACACGCAGAAGTATTAACCTGTTCATCATTATACTAGTACTCAATATGTCTTAAGACATTCTAACTTTTTTTTTAAAAACTAGCAATTAATAATTATCTGCACTTTGATAACTAGAATAACGTATAAAGAAGAGCATGTAAGTTCCTGTCCATGTCTGGGTACATAATGAACACTCAATGGAAGCATATCACAGACTCATCACCTAAACTAGTTTATCCCAGTAGAGACTGAGCACTGAAACGGGACTTCAGGTAGCAGTAGGGTTAGTTTTCCTTCTTTCTTCTTTTACTGCACATGATCATTCTATTCTTACTTGGGATTTGGGGAATAGGGGGGTCAACTTGGAAATGTCTGGAAACATTCTTTGGGTGTCACACTAGAAGAGAGAAGTACTGGCATTCAAAGGGACAGAAAGCTGCTAAACATCCAACAATGTCTGAGACACGACAAAGAATTATCCATCTTACATTGTCACCAATACCAGACTAAGAAACCTTGATTTTTCTTCCCCCAGCCACTCAAGAGGAAGAGATCAGGAGGATAGAGGTTCAGGCCAGCCCAGGGGAAAAAAAGGCCAGTGAGACCCCATTTCAGCCAATAAGCAGAGCTATGGTGGTTCACATCTGTAATTCAAGCTATAGGGAGGTGTAGGGAGGAAGATCACTGGCCAAGGATGTCTTTGGGCAAAACAGTATTCAAAAAATAACTAAAGTGAAAAAGAGCTATGGGTGTGATTCAAGTGACAGATTGTCTGCCCAGTGCAAGGCCTTGAGTTCAAGTCCCAGTATGCATACAAATAAAAAGAAATTCTGATTCTATTTTCTCCTTTCCTTTATTTTCTCACTTTTGTTCTTTTTTTTTCAAATTTTTATTATCAAACTGATGTACAGAGAGGTTACAGTTTCATACGTTAGGCATTGGATACATTTCTTGTACTGTTTGTTACCTTGTCCCTCATACCCCCTCCCCCCTCCCCTCCCCCTTCCCCCCCCCTGAGGTGTTCAGTTCACTTACACCAAACAGTTTTGCAAGTATTACTTTTGTAGTTGTTTTTCTTTTTTTACCCTGTGTCTCTCAATTTTGGTATTCCCTTTCAATTTTCTAGTTCTAATACCAGTATACATGGTTTCCAATATACTCAGATAAGATTACAGAGATAGTGTAGGTACAACCACAGGAAGGTGATACAACAACATCATCAATAATAGAAGCTACAGATACACATGGGTTGAAAGTAATTACAACTGTGATATAACAATTGTGTCCATAACATGGAGTTCATTTCACTTAGCATCATCTTAGGTGTTCATAAGGGTATAGCTATTGGGCCTTGTGATGCTCTGCTATGACTTGCCTAAACCTGTACTAATTATTCCCAATAAGGGAGATCATAGAGTTCATGTTTCTTTGGGTCTGGCTCACTTCACTTAGTTTAATTTTTTCCAAGTCCTTCCATTTCCTTACAAATGGAACAATGTCATTCTTTCTGATAGAGGCATAAAATTCCATTGTGTATATGTACCACATTTTCCTGATCCATTCATCTACTGAGGGGCATCTGGGTTGGTTCTAGATCCTTGCTATGACAAATTGTGCTGCGATGAACATTGTTGTGCTGGTGGTATTACTGTGATTTTGTTTGTGGTCTTTTGGATAGATACCCAAAAGTGGGGCTGCTGGGTCATAGGGGAGTTCTATATTTAGCCTTCTGAGGAATCTCCATACTGCTTGCCAGAGTGGCTGAACCAGTTTACATTCCCACCAACAATGAAGTAGGGTTCCCTTTTGGCCACATCCCCTCCAACAATTGTTATTGTTAGTTTTCTTGATATATGACATTCTTACTGGGGTGAGATGGAATCTCAATGTTGTTTTTATTTGCATTTCTTTTATGGCCAGTGATGTAGAGCATTTTTTCATATGTCTCCTGGCCATTCTCATTTCCTCATCAGAGAAGTCTCTTTGTAAGTCTTTAGCCCACTTGATGAGGGGGCTATTGGCTCTTTGCGGTTTTGTTTTGGAAGAGGGTAATTTTTTTAGTTCTGCATATATTTTAGATATGAGGCCTTTGTATGTTGAATGACCGGTAAAGATCTTCTCCCAGTCTGTGGGCTTTCTGTTTATCTTGCGAGCTATGTCCTTTGCCGTGCAGAAGCTCTGCAGTTTGATGCAGTCCCATTTGTCCAACCTTTCTTTGATTTGTAGCCTTTCTGGGTCTTTGTTAAGGAAGTTCCATCCTGTGCCAAGGAGACCAAGTGTTTCTCCTACTCCTTCCTTTAGTGTTTTCAGGGTGTCTGTTTTGATTTTGAGGTCTTTAATCCATTTGGAATTGATTTTGGTGCAGGGTGATATATAAGGATCTAGTTTTAGTTTGTTGCATGTGTTGAGCCAGTTTTGCCAGCACCATTTGTTAAAGAGGCTATCTTTCTTCCATACTATTGTTTTAGCTCCTTTATCAAAGATTAAGTAGGCGTAGTTCTGTGGGTTCATTTCTGGGTCTTCAATTCTGTTCCATTGGTCTTCAGGCCTGTTCCGGTGCCAATACCAAGCTGTTTTTATTACTATAGCTTTATAATACAGCTTGAAGTTGGGTATTGTAATTCCTCCAGCACTGTTCTTTCTGCTTAGGATTGTTTTTGCTATTGTCACTTTTGTTCTTTTGAACAGGGTCTCGCTATGTAGTCCAAGATAGCCTTAAACTTGGGGATCACACTGCTTCTACATCCCAAATGCTGGGTTTACAGGTAAGTGTCACCTCCCCCAGCCTAAAACTCTGCTTTACACAATGAACTAAACTAGAGGTTCAGGGCTAGACTAGGAGGCATGGCACATTTGACTCCCAAACCCAGTTAAGCAACCACATGCACATGTGAGGCTATGTTTCTCTCTACTGCACACATGCTACTGAGAAGACAGTGGCATATTTAGATCTGGAGCTCATGGTCTCGTGATTTTACATTCCTAACCCTCAGCCCCCTTCCCCACCATGAAAGTTGCCCAAGTAAGAAAACAGTCTTAGCTCATGCCTATAATCTTAGCTACTCAGAAGGCTGATATCTGAGGATCATAGTTTGAAGTCCATGAGACTCTTATTTCCCATTAACCACACTCGAAAAAAACCAGAAGTGGAGCTATGATTCAGGTCAAGTGAAGGAGAGCTAGCCTTTGAGAGATAAAGCTAAAGGAAAGCACCCAAGCCCTGAGTTCAAGCCCAAGTACCAGCATACATACTATAAACACACATATCCGCCTCCCTTCTCTCTCTCTCTCTCTCTCACACATACACACACACACACACACACACACACACACCACACACACACACAGAGTCATATTTTCTCAATTAATTCTTCACATTCAGGTACCAGCTAATCATCCTAAGCACTATCTAAACTTACTGAACTTAGAGAGGACCGGACTTTGAGTTCTACAAGACAAGCACTGTAATAATTTTCTCTTCTTCTTTTGTTTTTTTGGGAGGTGAGAAAATACAGACTTTCATACATTAAGCGATGGGCCAAAGCTCAGCATGGAGTATGCAAGCATGCAAGTTCTGGATGTCATGCTTCATGCTTTTCCTTCTCTATTATATTCATAGAAGAGAGCAAGAGGGTGAAAAGACTTGACAGGTACTATTTGCAGATTTCTCACTTCAGGGGAAAAGTCCTGGACATTTCACTGTAATACTGGAATGTTAACAGAATCTCTAAAAATTTAGTTAAAGATGCAAGACATGGACCCATAGAACAAATACTTCAGATATTTTAAAGTATGGTAAATGGTTCTTTACTGCAGATATCACTGCCTTAGCAAAACTTAGGATCATGGAGATGCTTTTGTTATTGATTATTATATCACAGTTACTGGGGGATGAGGGGTCATTATTTGGAGGATAAGAGGACAGGGTGTGAAACCTTGAGGCAATGTCAGACACAGCCTAGTATGCCACAGATTGTCCTTAGGGATTCTACAGTGATGAAGGTCTGCTACATGCTGGCCAGATATCCAAATGACACCATCAGCCGCACAATAAGTAACAACAAAGACAGGAACAAAGTTGCACACCTGGAATCAGCTACTTGGGAGGCTGAGATAGGAGGCTCACCAATCTAAGAGTTCTACATCAATCTGGGCAGCATAGTAAAATCTCCTTCTCAAGTAAAACCAAAACAACATTACACATGAAAATGCTGCGAGTGTAAGAGATTGTCCTGTGCAGCAGCCTCACCTTTAGGTGGTAGATGTGCTCCTCTGTGTCAAGATCTATGCACTTGGATGACTTCTTTACAGACATCACCGACAGCCCCACGTCAATGCAGCCATGTAGCTTCTCCCGCTCGATCTGTGGGACAATAGAGGTGAAGGACTGATGACCTCCTCCCCCTGACCTTCCACAAGCACTAACTTGAAGTGCAAACACCATGACTCATGGAGCACTTAGCACCCCAGTGTTGAATTAAGTGCTTGGCCCATACTGATTTCTGTACTCTGGGAGGAAAGGGGCCTTTCCTTGTTTCACAGTCAGAGAAACCAAGTAATGTGTAGAAGTGTAGTAGTGTGAGGAGAAGCAGGAGAGCAACCACTATGGGTTGACTGTCACTAAATTTAGTGTCTGTGTCCCAATTCACTGAGAAGAGACAGTAAGGAATGGCAGACTCCCTGAACCTTCACCTGAAGGGTGAATGGAGCCCAGAAAGAATCTCCACCCAGGACAATACAGAGCAAGCACCAATGTCCCATCTGGAGAAATCATTATCCTCAGAGCACTGTGGCCCTAGACTATGCAATCTACCTCTTGAGCTGGAAACTTCCCTGTGAAATTCAACAGCATGGTGGACCAACAACAACACTTACATCAGTTTGGCTCTTGGCATATTTCAAGATTCCTTTGTCCAGGTAGAAGAATCTCTGTGGGAAACAAGATATAATTCATTACAGTGATCCATTTGAAACATCCTTTCCCTTGGTGTTCAATTTTGGCCAGACACCCTGTAATCTCAGCTACTAGGGAAGTGGAGATAAGGAACAAAGCAGTTTGGGGCCAGCCCAGGCTAGAGTTAGCAAGAGGCTATCTCTACTAGTAAGGCGGGCATGATGGCATGCATTTGTAATGATAACCATATAGGAGGCTTAAGTTGAAAGATCTTGAAAGATCACAGTCTATAAAATACAAAACCTGTCTGTAAACAGTTAAAGTAAAAATGGCTAGGGCCTGGCTCAAGTGGTAGAGGACCTGCCTAGCAAGGGCAAGGCCCTGATTTCAAATTCCAGTACTGATGACGATGATGGTGGTGGTGATGATGATGGTGATGATGATGATGATGATGATGATGATGATGATGATGATGATAATGATGATGATAAATGCCCCCAAATCAGGTACTGAGTGGGACATAGTGAATGCCCAGAAAGAAGTGAATGCTAATGTCTTACCTTGTGCCAGCCTTTTAAGGGCCATTTCCTCTTTTTCAGCAGAAATCCTTTCTGCACAGGTGGCTCCTGGGTGTAATTCATCTCTCCTCTCAGTCCTTCCACCACTTCCCAGCTGTCCTGTTCCAACAAAAGAGTCTAAATGTCTATCTTTTAAAAAACATCACAACATTAAGAAATGCTTCATGCTGTCAGAAAATCCATCCAGGATAGAGAGCCTCGTGGGTTTTGTTGGGCAGAAGAAATTCAAATGTAATCTCTATGTAGTCCCTGGACTCTATAGATTTAATGCTGTACTTCAGTGAGATCAGATTTGATTGCTGAGCTCTGTTTCAGAAGAGGCTGTTTCTCTCACTTTTGGTGTTTCAGCCTTGACAAGCACAGCTGAAGGGAAGGATCTGATGGCAGCTTCTATTTTTATTCACCTTCACATCACCACACAACTACTGTTCACTTACTAGACTTTAGTCTGAATGTCAACCAAAAGCTAGATGACAGGATAGGAGTAAGCATGTACGTGTGTGTGTGTGTGTGTGTGTGTGTAACTGTTTTTTTAACTTTGAACTGGTTTTAAGTTATGAGGCTAGATACAAATTGGCAAAGGTGATAAATCACCTGAAATAATGACATCATCAATAATTATCTTCAAATTCTAGGTTTTATGTGGTAGAAATCTTGAAACATTAAAGCGATAGCCTCTCAAGGCTATGTTTCCCTCCCTTTCTTTTGGCCAAGATTTCATTTTAACTCCCTACTTGGAGTCACGGGTCAAGCCTACAGACAGGTGCCCCAGGCAGAAGCAGACATTCAGATGGACAGCAAGGCAGGCACAGGCTTCTGAGGCTGTTAGACTTGGGTCCTAGGAAACTCATGGTATGGTCTACCAGGGAGGGCATGGAAAGCAAGGAGTCCTCCATGGCTCCTTTTCATGCTGTCATCAATTCAGTATGGGCTCTTCTTGAAACAAGAGCTGTCTCCTATATCAACACTTGAACTCTTTTTCTAATGACCTGACAGATCTATCTGCTGTATCTCTCATTCCCTTTCAGTCTGAATGGAGTTGAATATAAATTATAGAATTCTGAAACCACCTTTGCAGCTGTGAAATGAGATTTATTCAATAGAAAAAAAAGGACAGATTTTATTTGGAGAATCCCCTGGCCAAAAAAAAAAAAAAAAAAAAAAAGAAGTAACATTGAATGGGATTTCCTTTATTACTAATTATTCAGTCACTCAGTTATACCCAGACAGCAATTGGAGAAGTCATGTTGTTCAGTGATAGAAGGCTACACTTCCTGGTATGTGAAAACACACACACACACACACACACACACACACACACACACACACACTCGCACACACACATACAGCTTAAATTTATTTTGGCTCAGAAAGTCATTTCTCAAAGCATTACAAGTTGTTTTACCTGTTTAAATTTGAGTTTTTAAGGCTGTCAAATTAAAACTTTCTCCTCCTTAAGGAACTCCACTGGTCTCCACCTTATTTTCCAATGCTCCCTACTTACTTAGGATAATACACAGGAAGTCTTTTCATACTTACTAGATAGCAGCCTCTTGAGCTTAGTTTACATCTGATGTCTTCACAATCCTAACCTAATGTCTATGCTTAGCTCTGAAACAAAGCTGCAAACAGATTTATGTTCTTAGAATATTATAACCTGGCACTATGCATTTCAAGTGTGTCCGGCATCATTGGGTCAAAAGACTATTTACGAATTAGACAACACATCCATGCTTATAAAAGTCAGCTCTTACATGCTGTTGCCATTAAATGAAAACTCAAGGCCCCCAAATCCTCTGGAAAGTACCCTAAGTGGATCAAGCCTTTTGGATTTGTTTGTCTTAAGACTTTCAAACAGAAGGCAACTTGCAGAGCACTAATACTAAGCAATCACGCCCATCTGCTCAGTACCTTCAACTGTGCTCAGTACAAATGCCAAGAGGGGTTAGCTATTATTGCATACTTTACAGAACTGGATGAGATCATAGCTGTAGTCTAAAGGAAAAGAGAATTAAACTAGAAACTGGTTTCAAAGATTCATGTTACAACAAGATTGCACTTGAATTTCTGAGACCTAGACGATTCCTTCCAATGAGCCAATCTAGGGTATAGAGAATGAGAGTAGATTTATTGGGCCCTCATGTAAACAAGCCAAAAAGGGCTTATACGTTTCCCCCTCTATAAAATGCCTTGTGTTCGCCTCATTTTACTTTCTATTTGGGGCTAGAACTGTAGAGCTGTTGCCAAGCTAGAAAAGTCAGATTTTCAGTATTTAAGAAAGAATGGGCCTTTTTGCTCCTTGGTTGGGAAAGAAAGCACTGAAGCCAATGCCTTTTCTGGGTTACACATCCAAATATTCCCTTCCAGCTTCCTAGCCCCCATGCTAGGGTTGGCAGTCCTATCTAAACTTGCTGGTTCTCTGGGCTATTCCTTTTAAGGCTATGCAACTCTAGAACCAAAGGTGGGAACAGAAAATCTGCTTCAAATCAGAAGGGGGCCAACAAGCAAGAGAGAAGGATGGACCACTATCAAATGAGAAAGTAAATAAAAACTGTGTATATGTCAGACAGCACATGCCCCAAAAGCCTTTGTGCCATAAGAGAACAAAACAGAGTGAAGACAAGACTCCTTTCTAACCAGCCCTAAAAGATGCATACATTAAAATTACCCAATAGAAAACAATGAAACTTAGGTCTGAGAAGATTGTTCATCCCATAGTACTCAACTGAGGAACAAGGGATGGATTTGCCCATTAGGGAATGAGTTTCTTGTTGCAAATCCTTAGGGTATGACTGCCCATCAGACACCAAGTCTTGCAGACAGTCATTAGGAGTCTCATTTCTGCAGCACTTTTTGTCTCCAAGTCTTCTTTGAGCTTCGATGGGTGTTCCTACAACCACTGCAGGATCCGCTGTGTCCCATCCTTCATGCAATATGAGAATAAATATGAAATCCTAGTTATGTACTTTCATTTCTGTGGTTTATTCATATTGTTCCAGCCTCTCAGAATCTTCTCCTAATCTTTTCTGCCCTTATAAATTCTTCAAGTTTTTGGTTGTATTTCTACTTCCTTCCTTGAAATATCCTCAATTACCCAAACCATGTTAGCCATATATATTCATATAAACTATTCTTGATGTCTATTGCTAGGTAATTTAGCATTTAATTAATGCACAAGGTGTTTTCTGTTTTTAATTTATATCCCCTAGTGTTTTGGTATTTTCTTCCTAAACAATCGTAAAGATTGTATCAGTAACTTTTCTCATCACTGGAACAAAATGCCTCATATACACAACTTATAGGAGGAGATTTTCTTTTGGCTCAGTTTCCTAGGATTCAGCCCATAGTTGCTTGGGCTTATGTGCTTGGGAAGAACAGCATGGCAGTGGTTGCAGGTAGCAGAGCTCCTTTGCCTCATGGCAAATAAGAAGGAAAGCACAAAGGAGTGAGGACCAGGTATAACATTCAAAGTCATGCCTTCGGAGACCTACTTTCTCTTGCTAGGCTCCACCTTCCAAAGTTTCAACTACCTCCAGGATAGTGCTACCCTCTGGGAGCCAAACAGTTAACACATAGGTCTATAGGGAACATTTCATATTTGGATAATATTCTACTCTCTAGACCTAAAAGGCCCCATGGACATCTCTTAATGCAACATGTATTTAGTCTTTCCCCAAGGATCTCCAAAACTTTGCAACATTGGTCAAAAGTCTAAGCATACAGTCTTTAGTGACACTCAGCCTCTATATAAAAAACAAACAAAAATCTATTTGCATCCTTTCAACACACAAAAGCTCAAAGTAAAAGTAAACATTCTCATTCCAAATGAGAGAAAAGAAGGTACAAAAAGGAATGGGGACAAAGCAAGACCAAAACCCAAACACTAAATCCTGTAGCTCCTAGTCTGGCACCTGGAACATGTGGTGTCCACTTTCTTTCCTCCTCTTCCTTTCTCCTTGTCTGCCTTCTTTTTTATTATGGCAATTGAACCCAGAGCCTCCTGCTTACTAGGTAAATATTCTACCATTGAGCTATGCCCCCAGTCCTTTATTATAATCTTAATCCTGAGAAAATAAGGACCCTAAGTAAATACTTAGAGAAAAAATGTAAAGACAGAGGAGTAGTGATTCAATAGGTAGACTGAATTAGAGTGACTCGGTTCTCAGGAATATTTGAGATGGCACTTTCTCTTGACTAAAGGAACAAAGTCCGGGCAAGTTGCTTCTGCAGACCTCCACATATCTGATAATCTGAAATTAGAGCTTGTACTTTGTGCTGAACATCTTGAGACATAGTACTTAATGGATTTGGGTCACTGAAGAAATGTAGGCCCTGCTGACTTAGCCCAGCATGGCTAGCCAATGTCTCATCTTGTGGCTCTCAGGCTGAAAGGACATCATGAAGGTTCGATGGAAAGAAATATGACAGAGTTTGAGGTAAGAAACTTCTTAAGGCTGTTGCCTGAACTTTACCAAAGACAGTCAGGCACTGTCATCTGGTGTTAAATTCATTCTGCTTTACTGAATTTCTAAACGTGCCAAAGATAGAAAGCCGCTTTGTGGTTAGAAAAGCAGCTAAGCATTTATTCATACACATGAGCTGGCCAAGTTCATTTCCATATTGCTGAGTATGTGAATTGCAAGCACTTCCCTCCAGCACAGCTGTCTGCACAGTACACATCTTTACGCTCCTCTCAGATGCTGAATTCTCAGTCACTGACCTTTGCAGTGATGTCAGGAATAGAACATGATTTGAACTTTATTCTTCCCATAGCTGAGAAGTGTTGCAAGGGAAATGTTAGGGCCATATCTACCTAGCATAACTAAAGAATAGGTTCTTTAGTTAGTCTGTTGTTGTTTTTTTAATCACAAGGAGCATTAAACCACATGTAGCATCATTTAATCTATCTTTAACAATTTCAAAGGCATTTGTAATCTCATAAAGCCTATCAAGAAAGGCTAAAAATCATCAATATTTTCTTCCATGACTGTACTATGGACACACATAATTACTTACCAACAGATTTCCCATTAATAGAACGACAACTTTTAACAGATGTCAGACTAATTCTATACTTAAGATTTCAGTCACTGTAACTGTTGCCTTACACAATTTTTTTCCTCTCACCTAAGATTTTTTCTGGATATCAGAGGTCCTGATAGCAAAAGAGGAGGAGGAGGAGGAGTTAGTTGGGGGCTGAGGAATGGTATATGATGAGAAATCCAGTGCTCCACAAACTGTCATGTGCATACATTGGGACCTAGAGAACTTGTCTCAATTTACATTTCAGTTCAGAAATCTGAAGGGGCTGGGATTCTGACTCTGCTGCTGCTACAGAGAGTAGGCACATTCTTGAAGACCAGGATGGGATCTGACTCAGAATCTAAGGACAAAACCAAACCTAACAGAGGGTAGCCATAGATCTCAGATTCCAGCTTTGAATACAGAATGGATTATCTGATTATCTGATAACCAGTACTATCAAAAGGCAAAAATGCTTTGAGAAAAAGCAAATTCCCCCAGAATTTGAATGTTTTGTAAGAGGCTAATGGTCACCTAGAAGAATCACCAGAGCGGGAACTCCAAGATAGAGAGGGAGGTTACAATAAATGAGCTCTGAAATTCTACCTAAATCTTTTATCAGAAAGGAATACCATACCAAAGAGCTGCATTAGCTTCAGTGTAATCATCTGATGTACAATCCATGACTTTAGGGGCTAAGTGAAAAGATTTAAGACAAAAGGAGACTGAGCATTAGAAAACCCATTCTGATTCTGACAGCTAGTAGAGGAGCAGCAGCCATCATCTGTGAATGGGCACTGTCCTGTCCTTCTCCCCACTCCCCATTCCCATCAAACACAGAGATGTGGCTCACCAACCCACAGCAGGGCTGAGAAGTAAAGCAGGCTCCTAAATGCTTCCCATCTTAGTATCCTGCCAGTCACTGAACAAAACCACTGGTTCCATTACTTAGATAATGAGAAAAGATGGACCCAAAAAGATGGATCCAAAGACTCTTGGATAAAGCTTGAGAAAGCACTGGAGATGAGGGGAAGAAAATGACTCATTGCCAGTGGTTGTCAAAGACAAAAGAGTTTAAAAACAAAAACAAAAACAAACCCAAACCCAAAATGTGTGAGCTGTCAATTATCAGTCCATCTGTGGTCATTCCCATCTTGGGTTTCCAAATAAATGTTTATCATAAATATATTGACCACAAATGGCTTTATAATTAAAACATTAAAAAAATCTTTCACATACATATAAATGACTTTCTACCCTATTGGTGACTCACTGCATTTATGGGCAATTACTTTGGTACTTTTTAGGTTCCTCAGATATATTTGGAAGTTATTAAGATTGCTAAATATTCTCCTAATGGTATCAAGCTCCTTAAAACTATGAACCTGTGCATGTTCCCTCCACCGAATGTTCTGTGTTGCGAATGTTCTGTGCTGCAAACAGAGGCCTCATAACAGCTGGAGCTACTACTATAGTTGGAGTTCCCCCTGCCCCCCCCCAATGATGAATGCTGTTCTGCGTTTTATGTCATTATCATGGGAATGACAGTAGTAATAAAATCAAGAACTACTTCCTATGTGCCTGTAGTGATTGTATGATCAGAGTATGACTATCCTCTCTTTAAAAAACTTTTTATTTTATGGTAAAGGTGATATACGGAGGGACTACAGTTACATAAATAAGGTAATGAATATATTTCTTTTCAAACAGTGTTACCCCACCTCCTCATTTTCTCCCACTTTCCCTCCTCTCTAGCTCCTCTCCCCCATCAAGTTGTAAAGTTCATTTCCAACATGGTTTCTAGTGAGTACAGCTGTTACACTGCTTCACCCTTTGTCGCATGGTTTCTGTGATTCCCCTTCCTTTCCCCAAATCAGATAAACTTATATACAAGACAAAGGGCACCAAAATCAGAAACAGTGACTACAGAGAATAAATCAGAGGAGAAAAAAAGTGAAAGACAGGAAAAATAACTAGCTATCCTCCTTTTAAAGATGAAAACACCGGAGTTCCAAAGTAGCTTGTCCAAGATGATAAGCTACTAACCAGTCGGACCCATTTGTGGATGAGTATGGAGATCACTCACAGATCCTTTTACCTGACACCCACTAGGATTCACTGGAGCACCTTCAGCCCCCTCCCCCCCACCCCCATATAACTGTCTCTCCAGACTCAACAAGCCTACCTTTGACAAAGAGACAACCATAACAGGAGAACACTATCCATTCAAGGGACTCTAAGGTCCCTTCTAGACTCCCCCTCTCCCCACTTCAAGGATTCCTACAATGATTGGCTTCCCCATCCCCTCCCCACCTCAGTTAATGGTATGTTTATTTTGAACTTCAGAGTCTAAAAGAGAATATGAAGGTCATCTACCCAACTGTTTCACCTTAGAGATGAGGCATCTAAGTGAAATGATTTGTTTGCTTTGGGCCACAAAGTTGTGTGAGGGCTTTCTTTCTTCAATGTCCCTTTCATGATCTCTATAAGAGCTTCACAGTGACAGCCAGACCAGTGACTGGACATCTGTATAACTCACTCTACCAAAGGATGAACACTCTCCTATCTAGATGTTCATGAGTAGAGTAGCAGTGGGTGAGAAGGTGGGAACAGTTTGTCTCCTTATTATCTTTCAGCACCATGTTAATATTTTTTTCTTTATTACCTTTTAATTAAAAGATTCCTGGCACATTGCAGGGCCCTGCCCTTTGATGTCTAAGTGCTGGAGAGACCTGCAGACTCTGAACTCCAATAAAACATATTTACATTCAATCATAGGGCATTTAGGTTCCTCAGGGAAACCCAGGCTCTTATAGGGCAGGGCAAGCTGGCAACAATGTTTTCTGTCACTATAAGCCCAAAACAACCTTTCCAGGGTGAGAGTGAATTTTTCAATCACAATAGAGACACATTCACAGACAAGTTTAGCACCAGATTTCAGTTCAGCAGCATGAACCTGTCCTACAGCTTTGATCCAAATCAGCAGTGGGTTGTTTTCATAGTAGAGCTGGCTCTCCTAATGAGAACCCAGTGCCATGTTAAGACCAGAATTACTTTATCCAAAGAAGGAATGAGGAGGGTGCTGAGTATGGTACATTTCAGGTCACAGCCCACTTTCTCAATAGGAGAACAGTCCCTACTCAAAGATCTCCCACTCAGCACCTGAACTGGAGATACAAAGACATAAAGCCAAGTGATGACCTTCAAGAAGTTAGCTCATGACATTGGAAGTTTGTTCTCTTAACAGTTCTGGAGCCCTCCCCTCCCCCACCCCTCCAATCTAAGGCCACACTGCCTCCCAGAATTCCTAGAGGATTCAGTCCTCTAAGAATCTGAAACTGCTCTGCAGTTTCAGATGGCTATTGGCATTCCATGGCATGCTCTGGCTTGTAGACACATCACTTCAGGAAATCCCTGCCTCCACCTTCTCCTTTGTTTTCATCCTCTGGATTAAGACAATTTTTTTCACATTTTTATTCAAATCAATTAGCTCTATACATGGGTTTCATTCTGACATTTCCATATATAGGTATCCTATATCTTGATCAAACCTTTTCCATCACTGCTCTCTCCCTTCCATTTGTGTGTTGGTACTAGGGCTTGAACTTGGAGCGTCAAAAAAATGCAATTTTATTGTTATTAAGGTGTGTACAGATGGATTACAATTTCATAATTCAGGTAATGCATACATTTCTCTTTTGGACAATGTCTCCCTTTCCTCCACCTTCCCCCAGTTTACCCCTCCCATCCCCTCCCACAAGTTGCATAGTTCATTTTCCATTTTCCAAATAGTACATACTGAATGCATGATCGCATTTGTTCCCTCTTTCTCCCTCCCCTTCTGTGGCCCTACCCTCTGCATTGCCAAATCTAAAAAGTTAAAAAAGAGAAAAAATGCACATACAACAACATGACAGGACTGCCACTACTAACAACAATGTTTCCATTTCCTGGAATTTGTGATAAATAGTATTTTGAATGTTTATGGGGAGTTACACTTTTGGGTTCTTTTCCTACTGGTATCTTCCTTTAGTCTGTGTGTGAATGTCCTCTGAAATTTTTTTTTATAAACACTTGTTGGTGAATTTAGGGCCCATTAAGATAATGCAAGTACTCTTATCTCAAGATTCTTAATTACCTATAAAGTAACATTCACAGACTCGGATGTGGATCTATCTTTACTCAGGCTAATTCAAAAGACAGATGGGACAGGAATAGGACTCACCTGGGCTTGGGCATAGGTGTAGAGGGAAACAGCTGAACTAGATTGGTTAGGCAGATGGCTTATTTAAATGGAATACCAGATTATTCTACAAGTGTTTGGTTTTGCCTCTGCTATGCTTCTTGCACAGTCATTTCTGGGCTCACAGCATTTTAGTATCACCATATACTTAACTAGGTCTATCTTCTTCTCATGAAAGAACTATTGAGTCAGTTCAGCCTACATGTGCATCTAGAGCTTCTTGACAACATTCTGGAGCTGCATACTGGTAAGATGAGCTCTTAATCAGACTACTTGGGCCAGTGTTGTGTTGGGCCAGTGTTTTCTACTGTGTCCTCTTTCCACCATGAAGAAACATGTTTTATTTTCCTAAGGCATCTCATGTGGTTTTTTTTTTATCAAGTTAATGTTTTAAAAATGCACCCAAATAGATGTGTGACTTGTTATTCTGGAACTGCAGAGTAGTACAGACAGTGCAGCGACTACCTCAAGTATATTAAGAGTTCTGTTTCTGCTCTTCTGAGTGGGAAAATGGAGCTATCTGTGCTTTGCCGACATGGAGAAGAACAAAGATACCCTGATGACGCAAATATGTCATTTTAGCTGATGCTTTAACCTTCTTGAATATCAAGTTTGCTTGTTTATAAGACTGACTCAGTGTGGAAATGTATTAAGAACCGAGTCTTCACCACAGCCCTTATCATCTCTGGGATGTAATGGCCAAAAGGTCAGCAATAAGGAAAGGAGGTAAAAGGCTAGACAGTAAAAGCTGGATGCTGGTGTCTCACAACTGCAACCCTAGCTACTCAGGAGGCTGACATCTGAGGATGGTGCTTGAAGTTAACCTGGGCAGTGAAAAGCTGGAAGTGGAGTTGTGGCACAAGTGGTAGAACACCGGCTGTGAGTGAAGAAAAGCTAAGAAACAGGCCTAAGGCCTGGGTTCAAGCTCCAGTGCAGGCATTTGGGGATTTGGAGAGGCAGTGAGCAGAATGAAGACAGAAACATAGTTAATTTTTTATCACTAGAGAAAGCTCCAGGCCAATAGGGAATAGGAGGCTGATTACTTCATCTGTGTTGTTCTCAGCATTCAGAGGCTCCTGATGGAGGTTTGCTCAAAGAATCATTTTTTCAGGGCACATAGAACTTGAACTAATTTCTGAAGACATCCTGGAATATCAAAGCAAATGGAATATTCTCCAAAAAGACAGTGGCTTGGTGCCTACTACTCATTAGCTGTGTGATTCTGAATTTGGCAGCTAATATCTCTAGGCCACATTTTCTTTCCACAGCATGGAACACTATGCAGACCTCATGGATTGATTTGCGACCCAGAAGGACAGCATGAAAAGGCACTTAGAGCTATACAGATGCCTCTAGATGCTTTTAACTCCCAGAGCCTTTGCTGACTCTTCCTCGCGGTGCAATCTAAACATAGCCAAGCTGTCGCCCTGTGCACTACCTGCCTCCCAGCTGGAAGGATAAGGTAGGGAAGCAGTCACCTATGGGGTAGGTTGAGGACTCTTGGGACCTCCCTAGTTTAGAAAGTGGATTGTTACACACTTTCATAATACTTTCTAGATGCAGTTCTAATTAAGTAATGTGGATAATATAAGCAGCCAAGGCATCAAGACTTATGGTAATCTTCCTAAGGCTTGTCAAGAGCTTATCAACAGTCCAAGATTCCAACCCAGGCCATCTGGCCCCATAGGTCTTGCTTGCTGTCCTTCTGTGACCATCATTGTGGCTTGAATATGGACTGTCTCCTTTCAAAGTGATGTGAGGTGGGGACCTTAAGAGGCAATAGGTCATAGAGATAACCACAGAGAACAGGTGGGGTAAACAAGACTGCTCCTAGTTTTTCTCTTCCACTTTCTTCCATGAATTGAGCTGCATAAGAGCCCCAGAAGAAAACAAGCAGAAGCCAACACTACACTCGTAGACTTCCCAGCTTTTAAAACCAAATACATAAACCTCTTCTTCATAAATCACTCCCTCAGCTTTAGGCACTGTAATCTACTTCAGTAAGCATACTAATACACTGCCATTGAACAATGCGATTCAATCAGTGCAGTTCTAAGACCACTCCTCCCCAACCAGTTTGTGGCATTGATTCAGTACAATACTTAAAAGGCAGCTGATAAGGTAAGAGAACTAACTATATGGGGCTAAGCATTTTCCTTTTTTCTTTGCACTATTATTTGAGATAGCATCTGGATACCTAGTCCAGACTACTGACCTCGAATTCACAATTCTCCTGCCTCAGCCTCCTGAGTACCACCATACTCAGCTTGAGACTAAGCATTTTCACTACTCACACAACTGAAAATAGCTTTAATTCACTATTCAAAACGTGGCAAATTCTCCTCCATTGAACTCACCTGTCCTATGGATTCTGGCACTGTGCCCAGCCTGGCTATGTTCTCTGGAGTATAGAGTAATCTAACAGCCTGCATAAATTAACTCTCATCAGGTGACCTTGGGAGAGCTCAAATGCCTCTTTAGGTTAGCCCAATAGGGTGACAACGATGTTCTCTGTAACTGCATGGGGACTGACCTAGCAACAGACTTACAGAACTTCAAATCTCCTACAATTACGAGGGAAGCAGTGCTCAATTATTTTTGCAGATTCATTTTCTCATTTCTGACTTTCATGCCTAATGCTAACAACACATAAAAGAATGAAGCCTGTATCTTCTTTGCAACCTATAGTCTTTGTGGTCACTCAGCTTCTTGCTTGTAATTGTATGTACAGCTGTCCTGCACCTTCTCATTGACTTTTTAGGAATAGGAAGTGGTGGCTGAAGAAATGAAATTCGGGACTATCAAACTTTGTCAATAAAGACAAGCCAGATTCATTCATTTTTATTGAGCTTCATCTAGCTTCTGAAATGTGCTACTTCAAATGTTCTAGGCAGGAAAGGTAAGGGGGTGGTGGGGAAAAAAGACAAAAAGGAAATTGCAATTACTCATATAGGTTTTAAAATAGAAATTCTCCCTCCTACTTAAGATTTCCCCTAGCCCACTTCATGTATCTACAGAGCTTTATAAATAGCAAACTCTTGTCCTAACAACTGTGTGCAGATTCATTCATTAATTTAATCCACATGTACTGAATGTGTGGCAGCCCAACATTTCATATTTACTATTTCATTTAGTTCTCATTTTATTCCTAAGAAAGCAAGCTTTATTAACAGATACATGGATAGGGAATATTTACATCTACATCTACAGAAATGAGACTTTTATATGAGCCGTTCTGAAATAAGAAGGCCAACTTCAATTCAACAAACAAGGGCAAACTTAGTTTAAGGAACTAAAGGAAATCCAGTATGGCTGAAGTACAAAAACCTATACCATCATCTGGCTGTATGAGATAAGAATTTAAAGGAAAATGTTTTTAGAAGACTATCTTTCAGCCATGTTGATGTTTTAAATCCAAGCATTTGGTGCCCTGTACTTAAGCCACCCCTACCCCATCCGAACACCAGAGGCTCTTTTCAGATCTGCATGATAAAAAAATTAATAAGTAATTCCTAAGAAAATGTAGTATATATACAAACTATAATACATGCACCCTTCATTTTCTCTCTCTGTCTCTATCTCTCTCACACACACACTTCATTTTCTTTGAAAAGGAATATGCTTCTAAGAACAGAATGATCTACCATTTGTGACAACATGGGTAAAACTGGAAAACACAATGCTAACTGAAATAATAAGGGAGAAAAAAACAGATAGCATGTGATTTTATTTGTATGTGGAATCTGGGATAGCTGAAGTCATAGAGAATAGAATGATGCATCCAAGGACTTGAGTGTGGGAAGAAATAGGGAGATGTTGTCCAAGGGTACAATACTGCAGTTGCTCAGGAAAATCAGTTCTAGAGATGTGATGTGAAATCCAGGGACTATAGATAAGTAACAGTGCTTTACTGTAGTTGGCCCTCTGTATCCATAGTTCTGCATCCATGGCTTCAAACAACCAGAGTTGGTTGACGAAAACTGTAAAAACATGTGGTCTTTTTTTGTTAGTCCTCAAACATGAGTATAACTACTGCTTATGCAATATTTATATTATATAGGCATTCTAAGTAATCTAAAGATAATTTAAGTACAAAGAAGGACTTCATAGGCTGGATGTAAACACTATTCCATTTCCTATAAGGAAATCGAGTACCTCAAATTTTGTTGCACTTAAAATTTGCTACTGAGTAGATCTAAAATGTTTTATTACACACACACACACAGAAAGATAACTATGTGAGATAAGAGACATTAATTTGATTGTGATCATTTCACAATGTAACACAAAGTAACAGCACAGTATAATATATATGTATATACTACTATACTATATTATATATATATTATACTACTATTAAGCTGGAAAAGACTGTCAAAAAAGTGTTTATCTTTTGTTTCTAGATCAGAAAAAAAGTAGAAATATAAGGTATACTGTAGACAGAGGTGTTTGCAAGCCTAGTTTTTTGGACTAACAGGGCTGAAACTGTCTGGAGGAAAGGACTGGGACTCAAGCCAGGCTCAAGAGGTTACACAGAAGGAAGGTCCCCACACCAGAATGAAAGGGGGATTTGATATCTGCTTGCTGAAAAGCAAGAGGAGCCTCTAAAATGGACCTGGACTTTAATGTCTGCTGGCCTGATGATAGACCTTAGATATTCCAGCCTCATAATGAAGGAGAAGCCCTTGCTGAAAATGTAAGACTTGGCTCTAGACTCAGAGGTGGGAGATAGGAGCAGCACATCCCTAAATGGGTGTATGCAAGGCTGAGTATATGGCCTAGTGGTAAGAGTGCAGGCCTCTTATACATTGAAGACCTAGGTTCGATTCCCTGGCACCACATATGTAGAAAACGCCCAGAAGTGGTGCTGCTGTGGCTCAAGAGGTGTGTGTAGACAGATGAATGCAGAGAGAAGCATCATGGGAAACAAACAGAAGATGAGGCTCTAAATAGTCATTCCAATGCACATGAGCAACACTAGCACCAACACAATGCTGATCAAGTCAACATGAGATGACCCCTTCTGAAGGAAAGGAAGAGTGGAGCAGCTTGAAAACTACTTTAAAATGGCATTTTCAAAACAAGAGTGCTACTGCACAGATGGCTTCAGTAACGGTCTAACATTCCTCAAGTTAAGTCTCTTACATGGAAATCTTGAAGTTGCAAGTACTTAGCCTTTACTTTCCAGTGGGAAACAGGTTACCACTATTCTAATTAGCAACCAAAAACACATAGGGGGCTGGGGATATGGCCTAGTGGCAAGAGTGCTTGCCTCGTATACATGAGGCCCTGGGTTCGATTCCCCAGCACCACATATACAGAAAATGGCCAGAAGTGGCGCTGTGGCTCAAGTGGCAGAGTGCTAGCCTTGAGCAAGAAGAAGCCAGGGACAGTGCTCAGGCCCTGAGACCAAACCCCAGGACTGGCCAAAAAAAAAAAAAAAAAAAAAA